>NW_005187475.1:1602906-1622581 GCF_000239375.1 Pundamilia nyererei | reverse complement strand
GTGTGTGTGTGTGTGTGTGTGTGTGTGTAGGAGGCTGATAACTGCACAAGCTCATCTCTGCTCTACATCTTTCAGCATGGAAGGCAGCATCACTGAAATATTGATGAACCAACTGTGTGTGTCCATGTCTGCTTTCATGTGTGTCTGTTTGGCTACGCGAAGGCGGCATGTGTGTCGCTAGAGAAAACATTCACCGAGAGAGAGAAATGTCTGCACGTACACATCAAATATTAAATATATGTTATCTCACACGGCACAGAAAGTGAAAATTGGATTTCAAGAGGTACAAGTAATGTAATATTTTGCTAATATGATGTTGTATGAATTCCATAGATATTAAATAATGAATTTAAGCACTTAAAGACATGTTGGGTCAAAATTAGTCCAAAACGTACCTCTACATGCATTTGCTTTATTTTAAAGACAGCAGTTAGCTTATGCTAGTGTCAGTGCATAGTTTAGTGGTTAACACACTTGGTTGGCAGGTGGAAGGTTGCTGGTTTGTTTCCCAAAAACTGAGTTTTGTCAGGAGGTGCATCGGAGGTAAAAACTCCCAAATCAAGCCTGCGGAGTAACCTGCTTTACGGTTGCACCTACTTTTTGCTCACTGTAGTCGCCGTTGTGACTGGTTGTCTGCCAAAAAGTGTTTTTCAATGTTTCTGTTTTGTTGTTTTTAATGTAAAATAGTTTTACTTATATTGGTGAATACACAGCAATGAACAGGATTTATGAGGGGTTATAATATAAAATAAAGAAATTACACTATTTTGTGAGCTTCTTTATGATTCTACATGTGATTGTACCTACATTATAATCTGTAATGTCCCTTGGGTCACTTAAAGTATGTTTACAGTGTTACTATAAATGGTTCTCTTTCATATAGATGTACCAGAAGAGACATAATCTCTTGATTTGTAAGCTTTAGTCCCAGTGGTACAAGTATCACTACACACGCTCAAATCTTTAAAGACTTTTTAGGCATTTTGAAGTTTTATATTTGCTTTCCAGATTTCAGTTAGCGTAGTTAAGAGTAACAGAAAGTAACTAAAACTCGCAAATGAACTTATTATTTAGATAATTTTAGTAGATTTACTAAAGAAGAAACTACAGAAAGCTGAACTAGAGCTTAAGAGAGATCTTGACCCTAGGCAGGAATAAGTCAAGTGAGTTTTATTTATACAGCACATTTGAACACACAGAAATAGACCCAAAGCCCTTTACAGACAGACCAATTTGTAATCCAGCTCTCAAGAACTCGGGCCAAAGCACATCGCTTTCAGGACTGATTTGCTGTCTTTTCTTCAAGCAGCTGCATTTTTCTCAAAATGTTGAAGTCTTGCTTAAATCTTCCTGCAAAAATCTGCTGCAGGTTTGAGTATGAAAGAAATGCCACAGTAAATTTGTTGTACTCCTCTTGATATAAGGTGGCAGGTACATGCTGCACAATTTTACAGCTCAAATATTTTTATCATCACCCTCTTTTCTCCTGATAAAGTATAGATTTAAAAGCTTGGATTGACAGTGTACAGTGTTTTTTTTTATCATCTACATTAATATGTATCAATAAATAGGAACCTTTGAGGAAAATTATTGTCAAAAATGAATATCTGTGTCTTTTATTGTGAAAATGTATGGCCTAAACAGAAAAACAGGTCAAATCACAAAATAAATTTGTATTTGTTTCTACTTGTGTTTGTATTCCAGCAAAATAGACAGATGTTCTGCTGATTGTAAGGCATTTACTGAATCTGTCTCCTGTGTTTGAAGGATGCAGTTGATGAGGGATGGATGTCAAACTGTAATAGGATTTGAGGCTTCAAGTCGTGGCAGTTTAAGTGGTTTTTGCATCGACCGGGACTAATGTGAAACAGATTCTTCGATATGTCCCGGCCTACGCTGCTCGCTGTTTTTCATACTCAATTGTCTTCTTCTTTTTACTTCTCTTTTCTTCTGAGTGTGTGTCTGCCCACTAGGATTTCTGTCTTTCTGCTGCACAGACCTGTTGTCGTCACATTATATTTATAGCCCAGGCTCCCAGCAGGCCCCGGCCTCGCTGTCATTGGCTGGCTGATGCTGATGAGCCAGCTCAATGTGCAACACTTCCCATTCTCTTCACTTTCCCATCAGCAAGTGGATCAGTCACAGCCAGAAGAATCTGAGCAGACACTTATGGGCAGATTATATATCCATAAATAAGTATGCAGGCTGGCACTCATATGCGCTCTCAAATACATTTCTAAATGCTTCAGTTTTCTTCTTCGGCATCCTCCTGCAGACTCCGCTGCTTCCCACAATGTTTCTTTAAACTTTGCAGTTTCTGGTAATTTTGCTGTGAGATAAACAACCAGCTATCAGCACTGTGATAGCTTGTCACTGCGATTGAAAGCAACCTGTCTCCAAACAGTTGCAGTCCAACTTGGATTAACTGCATTCACTTCCAGGCTGATTGGCAAAGCTTTGCTAATTACTGCTGCCCAGTTTACAAACACAGGCAGCCAACACAATGCAATAAATTTGAGTCTGTCTGCACAGATGAGTGCAGCTTGTCTCTTTGCAAAAGGGGACTCGACTTAGCTGGCATTCTGGTTATATTCATATAGAAAAGCAAGGTCACCCTGTGCCTGTGTTATTTTGCAGTTAGACTGCCATTCCTGCAGCAACTATCACACTATCTATAAGCGTCTGGCTGCTGAAATTACAAGTTTATTGCACACAATCACATCTGCTGTTTCCCTGAGTGTTACTGTGGTATAAATTATGTTAAGGCTTAAAGTGAGACGTGAGTGATGTTTTGTCTTGTTTAGCATTAAATTGTACTGAAAGAGAGTCGAGCTGGCTGTTGAGTTTCTCCAGTATATTTTGCTTAAGCCTTGTTTAGCACTAGCTATTTATGATAAAAGTCATTTATAGTCGTATCTTGTTAGCCAACATAGCATGCTTACATTAACCTTAACTGAGCTGCGTGTGTTTACTTGTACTACTCGTGTTGCAGGGACAAAAATCGGAATCTTTGTTTATCATCATTTAATTTTAGGACCAAGATTTGACTCAAGATTAGTATAAGGTTAGGTTGTGACTAAGGTTTGGCACATAATGTTATTGATTATGGTTTGGATAAATCATAAAAGGAGTGTAAGTCAAAATGATGTCCTTTAAAGTGATGGAAAGGCTTTGTGTGTGAGACTGAAACCTTGATCTGCCTGGATGTCTGGAAACAGAATCATGACTCCAGTGAGTCGACAGTCATCTGAGTGAAGGTCATTTGGCTTCCACCCTGAGTCATCGTCCTCCTCCCTACGACCTCTTCCTGTTTTCCTGCCTTCTTTGTATCAGCTTTAATCAGAAAAGTTAACTCGAAGATTTAAAAGTTCTTTTAACCATAACCATGACTTTTCTTTCTTAGCGTTTAAATTTATTGAATTTATTTATTGAACATGTATATTGCAAAGATTGAAAGGTTTGGTCAGAAGATAATGACGGGATTGTTTTGCTTTCAAGTCTCTACAGGTCACCTGCTTGTGACAAAAGTGAAGACAGCATCACCTTTGGTTTTCTTAGGCCGGTCACTCCTGGGAACGTTCACCACTGTTTTCTCCATTTGTGGATAATGGCTCTCACCAGTTTTTACTGGAGTTCTAAAGCCTTAGAAATGGCTTTGTGGCCCTTTCCAGACTGATAGATGTCAGTGACTTTGTTTGTCATCTGTTCTTGAGTTTCTCTGGATTGTTGCATGATGTCTGTCTGACTTTACTTTGTCAGACAAGTTCTATTGAAGTGACTTCTTGATTCAGCAGGTCTGGCAGTAATCAGTCCTGAGTGTGGCTCGTAAAACCGAACTAAAACATGTGGTTAACCACATTGAATTCATCATTAATCATTTAAAAACTGCATTTTAGATTTATTTCTGTCTAGTATTAAAGTTAGTTTGATGATCTGAAACTTAAATGTGAGAAAAATGCAAAAGAACTAAAAAATCAGGAAGAGACCAAATACTTTTTCACAGCACTGTAGGTCTTATTGGTAGAAATGCTTTCTTAAGTTCACATAAAGGATGCCGCTGCACTGTTTTCTTCATTTTCATCATAGCAGCTGATGGAAATATTGTTCTCGTCCCAGTGCGACACTCATTTTTTTCTGCGCTTTAAATGTTATTTTGATTTAAGGCTGGAAATCAGTGCAGAAGCTACACTCTTGTTTGCCTGCTGTTTGTATTTAGACTAACCAGCATTTATGCGCAGTATACACCAACATTGTTCCAATTTAATTGGATGTTGTTATATCTGTTAGATCTGTGAATGGGTGTAATTGGGGTTTGACACAGTTTTATGAACCCACTGAGGCTCACAGTGGAGCTTTTTATAATCAGCAGACAACAATTTGCCACAAACCCCTCCCCCCAGCGCCCAATTGTAAAGCGTGCCTTCCAGTGTGAAAAACTCACTTGTATTGGGCTAATAAGCAGAAAACAGGTAGCTTTTGTTACTTAATTATCTGACGGTAACTTCTGAACCCTCTCAAGTCCTGCAGCCCTCACCATCCAGTCTCATTAATTTACTCCTTTTCTTTTGTCAGTTACTGCAGTAAACTGAGTTTCAAGTTTTCTGGGAGATTTTAAAAACTGTTAGAAACAACTGGTACAATTAAAGGGGCGATTATAATGAACCATTTTAAATGGAGATTTTACTGAAAAATATTTATGAATGAGGGCCAGCGTGTGATTAGTCTCTGCTCAGGCATAAAGAGGAACACATTAAACACTTTCATCAGTGCTTGTCACGTGTCTGTACAGAGCGCAGTAATTTCTATTTTTGTCTTGACTTTGTGAATGCAATAACTCGAGAATGAGGTGACGCAGAGTTTTCAAATCCATACCACAGGTGCATCTGCTAGGAGACTGAACACTGGCACCAGTATTTTTTTAATTGTTAGTAAGGTGGCTCTAAAATTTGTTGCCACCAGCTGTATTTGTTAAAGTTAAGAAGGCTTAGTGTGTAATTATTGGGAGAGGAGAAGGGTTGCTAATGGAGAGAAATGCTGCCTGGGCAAGTATGTAATATATCAGTGTGAACTGCGGATGAATGAAATGGGCAAGCACCCGTGGGAAGCACTTTGACGGTTCTGGATTTAGATTTAAATGTTTTTGCAATTTTGAATCAAGCTAAAACGTGATTTTGCTTTACAAGATTAGTGCGTGATGAATGAGACAGACTCAAACTTTGAGTTAAATCCAAAATGTCAAGTGGCCGTTTAAGTCACCGACGTTTCACATCATAAAGACTGTGTGTAAGGGATCCAGCTAGCCTGTCAGGGAGGGCAGACATAGAATGCATGAGAGGGAAAATCCCTGACATGAATCAGCCCTTTAATGAAGCTGAAAGAATATGACAGAACACAAAGCACAGCGAACCGGTCGCTCACGGACACATTCACGCAGCAAACACAAAGACAGCTCAAAACAAAGAGGCTTTCTGTGGAAACCTGCTGCAGACGCATCCCCTCTGAAGGACTCCACTGTCCTCTGCTTGGGTGTAAGAGTGTGTTTTCGTGCTCACCCATACAGCCCATTGGAGAGCGAAAACCATATAGGCTGCACAGAGTTGCCACATGCACACACTGTCTTTTTGTAATCTGGAATGTGACCAATGCATTGTCCGTCTGTGGGAGCTTATTTCCGTTTTCCTCTCTTCCTGTATTTCCTTGTTACTTAAATCGTCCTTTAGAGCAGGGAGGCAGATAATGACAAGAACATGTGCAATTTTCATAACTTGATAATTGCATCACTGTGACTCCAGACCTTTAATCTCTGCAGTAACTAGAAAAGCTGTAATCAGAGGCTCGAAATGATATTGAGTTTGGAACAGTCAAGTAAAGAGATACATGATACTTGTAACTTACATATTCTCATATAAGAAAAAGTAGAAATTAAAGCACTAAAGTAAGGAGGGCAAGGAAAGGAGCAGGAAGTAAAACCAAAAGAAGACACAAGAGAAAAAAACCCTCAAAGTAAAATAAGAAGTAACTAAAAGACATAACTGACGCTGCAACATGAAGAATACACTGAAGTAAGAATAACACCAGAGACCGGGGAGCACCGACTCCTGGATCAACTAGGAACAACAACAAAAACTACAGAATACCAGGGCCATGACACTGTCACTGTACAAACGTTACAACAAAGCAGTGTGCAGGCATTATTAATTATTGTTGGTTAAGATCAAAGCTTAAGAGTTCAACAGAGCTATTACAATGAATCCTAATGGGGGTATGAGTATGTGCACAAAATATCAAGTCCATCCATCTGTGGTCGAAAAACTAGATCTGACGCATTCATGCTTTGCATTGCATTCTGGCATTTGCACAACATTGAACTAAAATGAAGACAGATTTGGCATGTTCACCTTATTTCTTGTCTCAAAGGCTTTCACAGGTCTGCAAACGAGTCACTGTGGTTGTTTGGGTTGGAAACAAGACTCCAAAAGAAGCGTTAGTCTGACTGGGAGAAGCTCAATACGTGTGCAATTGTAGGAGGACATGTAACCATCAATGGCACTAGAGGATAGTCAAAGTCAGCTTTATTGTGCTTTCTTGGCCAGGTAACCCCTGAAAAGGAGATGTTAATCTCAATGAATGTCTTTGCTAAATACATTAAAGTGGTTATCGCTCATCATTACCTTTAGAAAATCAACAAGAAGGTGCCAACATATTTTACACCGTAACTTTGCACTGCTTTACTTTGACACGGTTTGTGATTCTGCAGAGTTTCAGCAGAGCTCAGCTTGTTGTCGCGTGTCGTCATGTCGATGCTAAGCTGCCAGCGTCCGTCTGCCTCATCAGCACAAAGTCTGCACTGACGAACGCGCACAAAGACCCAATTGTTTAATGTCCAGATGAACTTATCTTGACCTCGCAGAGGTTCAAAAGCAAAGAAGTAAAACTCTCTAGTTCTTCTTTTCCATTAGCGTTCAATTTTTGTCAGCAAGGGTTGACGTCAGCTGAAATTTCTATATCAAGCCTTTGATTTATATTAATAACGGGGTTTATACCTGCTAATATACACTATTGTTTTGTGTTGTATTGTTTGGGCAAATGTTAAAAGAGCACCACAAAAGAAATAATAAGGAAAACACAAATCTACTGTGATCCAGTTAGTATCAATTTACAGCAAGCAATTAACATAATTAGTAGTCGGCATTAGCTGTTACTGAGTATAAACAGTGATCTAGAGGCACATTAAATGCTGCTTAAATGTAAGCTTCTTACCCCTTTTGAACACATTATTTATCCATCCTCTTCAGTGTCGCAGGGGGCTTGAGCAACTTTCAGCCACCATAGGGAGGGAGGAAAAGTACACCCTGGAAAGGTTGCTAGTTGTCACCAAGCCAACACATAGAGACAGTGAATCATTTACCTTCAAATTCACACCTATGATTTAGATTAACCTATGGAAACTGTGGGCGAAAGCTGGAGTACCTGGAGAGAAACCACGTGAGCAGAGGGAGAACGTGCAAACTCCACACTGAAAGGCTTCAAATGGTGGTGTTGAACTCAGGACCTTCTTGCTATGAGGCAACAGTGCTAACCGCCACGCTGCTGTATTTATAGTAATAAATACACATTATTTATTACTATTATTATTTTCCTTTGGCTTTTATGGACTGTGTGTCCAGAAATTCATTTGAGGATGTTTTTCTAATGATGTTTAATAGCAAAAACTGTTTTTCCACTTTCATTTTTAACAGTGTGCTTGTTTAAACTTTAGCTGTATAGTGACTTTTTGATGTGACATTAAATACAGAACCCTGCAGGATGTGTGGCATTTGACGGAGAATATAAAGCATTTAATAAAGTAGCTTCAGAAATATTAATCAAAATGTTGTTTGTTTTTTCAGGCGATGGAGAGCAAGCTGCTGGTCGGTGGAAAGAACATCATAGATCACACCAATGAGCAGCAGAAGATGCTGGAGATAAAAAGGCAGGAGATAGCAGAGCAGGTAAAGCGTTTTTTTTGCAGTAATACACTAATTTACTCAGTACAGCTGCACAGTTCATACTTCAGGCATACATTTAAAACCTTAGGAGAAATCTTTTCTGCAGCAGTTTGTTTAACATTTACAGTAATTAGTGTTTTCTGCAGCCTGAATTGATAAAAACACTCCCGAGCTGAGGAGAATCCACAAAGGAACAGGGTGATATTTGCATTCTGCTTTCAGACGCGTAAGGAGCGCGAGATCCAGCAGCAAGTGTTGATTCAGGATGAAGAGACGCTGGAACTGAGAGAGACTTTCACTTCTCTGCAGCAGGAGGTTGAAGCCAAGACAAAGAAACTCAAGAAGGTAAAATATCCTGATGATGCAGAAAAAAATCTGATGCACACAAGTAGAAATACAGTAGATATCCTCATTTCTACTCTCGCACACACTTTTGCAAAAGAGGTAATAGACATAGTAGTATAGGTGTGTTTTAACGTGCACACACTTACAGACCTTCCCTTTTTGTTCCTAATGTGAGAATGTCCCTCTTTACCCCCTTCTTTCCCTTTGACCTTTGACCTGGATCACAAATGACCCCTTGACTTGGACACTCGCTTCGTTCGGACACACACTTAAATCTCAGTACCTCAAGGTTTGTCCTGCCGTCCCTTTCCCTCCCTCCCTCCCTCCCTCCCTCCCTCCCTATCTGCCATTTTTACGTATTCACGCTTTCTGCACTAACCTCAGTCTTCCTTCACTTCAAATCCCCCAGTAACTCACTAAACCTCTCCCTCACCAGTGCAAACACTGAACCTATTACATCCTTCCCCTCTCTTTCCGCGTCCCTATCTCGCTGCACGGACGCGACCAGCAGGACTAACACCAAGCGGCCCGTTGCGCGAGTGCGGGCGACAATGTAACTAATGATCCTTTGCTGATCTTTGCTGCCCTGATTCCCAAACGTAGGTCCATCTACTCCTCTCACACTGCATGATGCCGTCAGTCTGAAGAAAAGAGGGGGTGTTTTTCACGCTGTGCATTCAAAACTCAGTGGGCAGTCCGTAAAGCTCAGTGACTACAAAAATGTCACTGACACCTTGTTTGCTGGAAAAGAAAAAAACCCCACTACTGCAGAATTCTATTTCTTAAAATAGCCAATGATAATTTTTTTTCCTTCCAAAGTCATTATTTAATGATCAACTGAGAAGTTGATCATGTTAACTGTTAAGTTGGAGTAATGATTGTAGCTAATGTAAAAAAAGAAAAAAAGATTGCCACGGTTACCTGTAGTTTTTCATGTTTGTCTACAAATACTCGCTGATACTCACCCAGCAGTAGTAAAACTTGAAAAAGTAAAAAGGTTTGCCTTTTTAAAAATGCTGACTGTAGCGTTGAGGCACAGCTTTTATTTTGAAGGCGAACGTTCTCCATGTTCTTAATTTAACTGCAGCTTGGAGAGTAGCTGGACAGTGCTCTCACTGCTGTTCAAACAGTAGCAATATGCTAGCGACCTGAGCATTCACTGGATGAGGAATACACATTTTTCCTTAGGAACATGTGTCACAGTTTGTTGTGTTAACTGAAGCAATTCACTGAAATTAAAGTAATTTCAAGCTTAAAGAGATTTTCAGGGACAAAAGGACATATCATGGTTTAGCAGAGAGGTGGAAGCAACTGCATACAAGTGCATGACATAAAGCAAAGAGCAAGCTTTACTCCAAAGCTGATAAGTCAACAAAACTAAATGATAAAAGGTGAAACCAAGTTAGCACTGAAGCAAAAAGGCTAGAGGAACAGCAGGAAAAACAAACTTCCGGGGATATTACAGCTAACACTAAAAATCAGGATGGAGACTGGGAAAGACAGAAACACTGCAAAACCAACAGGGACCAGAATTCAGTGATAAAAGCACTTTTAGCCACATTTTTCTTAGCATAAGAAGAGAGTGAGAGTACCTTTCTGTAATGTAACATTAAGGCTTCAGCTTTGAAGTCTAAATTTAACTGTCAAATCCAATTTCTGGCGGTTTTTAAAGGTATTTTAATTTTTTAAGCTAGCATCTGTGAAAATCTGTCCTAAAATTGAGATTTGCCCCAGATGCTTCTTATTGATTTGACTTTTTTTGGGGGGGGGATTGCTCTCCGTGTCCAAGCTGCAGTGTCATGATTCACAGCTGAAGTCAGGATTCGCCTTTATGTTTGAAGCCTCGGGTGAAGTCAAAGAATGAACAGTGTGAAATCTCAGGAGGAACCATGAGGAGGAATTAGAGGAGGAGAGCTCCCATTGGCTGGCCTGTTCACCAGACACCAGCGCCTCCAGTGCTGTTGCTATGGGCAACCGAGCTGCAGCAAGTTGTAGACCAGTCCATCTTCACTGGGAACCTCAGGCCTGATTGCTCCTCTCGCTTGCATGTCTTTGTCGTTTCTTCCAGCTGTACGCCAAGCTCCAGGCAATCAAAGTAGAGATCAAGGACGTGAACGACGAGCACGTGAGGAGCAGACAGGAGCTCGAGCAAACTCAGAACGAGCTCACCAGAGAGCTCAAGTTCAAGTGAGTCAACCACAAATCACAAAGAGTGCTCAAAAATCGCCACATACAGTACGGGATTCTTCAAAGCAATACGCCCCATTTAAAGATCAAACATAAGGCCATGGGGCCAGCATTCAATTCAATTCAATTCAATTCAATTTTATTTATATAGCGCCAAATCACAACATAAGTCGCCTCAAGGCGCTTCCATTGGCCTGGCAAAGACCCCATTCTGGTCCGCAGACTTCACAGTCACTCATAATACACCAAAATAGTTAAGTAATAGATAAACAATTAAATGACAGAAAAGTTCCTGTTTTTTACTCTGCAATATGAAAATTTTGGTTAAAAAACAAAAAGAAAATTTTCATTCATCATCAAAAAAAAAACCTAACTAACTACAGGACAGTAATTTTATACATGTATCATGTAGAAATTGCGCCTCTTTATCTTATGTTAAAAATATCTCAGGGATTAAACGTATAATTAAACATCTTTAGAGTGATAGAAATGGCAGTTTCACTCGTCTCATCATCAAAATGGGCTGTATGTGGCCATTGATGTAAAATGACTGTGACATCCCTCATTTAAATAGTTACTTCCTTTGCAGACTGAGTGTTTACACTAAATAAAAAATTGTGTTAGGCTTTTACCGGTTGTCTTTTATTCTATGCAAAAGTACGGCTGCAAGGTAAGCAGTTAAGAAATGCTTTTACTTGAAATCTGTTCTTGCAGAGGTAGGGGTCTTTTTTTTTGCCAAACTCAGTACTTTTACAGTTTTGTTAACAGTTTTTTTCTTCTTTTTGTTTGCTCCCCTGCTGCGTAAACCTTTCTTCATTGTCAGAAGTCTACATGTCTCATTATGCTTTCCAAAAAGAGCCCTGCTAGCAGCTGTGATAGCCAGATGCTCTTTCTTCTTTTCCTTTTTTAAAATTTCTCTAAGCAGTGAAAGTGCTTTGTAATAGTATTGTAATAAGACCATAAAATATTTGTTAATCTTTTCTTTTAAACTTGTTTTTGTGCAGCCAGTTAAATAGCTAAGTTATGTTGATTTGAAGAAACAGCTAAACCCATAAAAAAGCTTCTAATCAAGAGTTCATTTATCAGTAGGTTTAGTGTTTATGAGTAAAAAAGACTTTACAAATTCAAAGAAAATCATTTTTTCTGTTTAAAATGTGAAAAGTATACAAATAAACCCCTAAAATCTTACTCATAGTGCATTTGCTATTACAACCACATGACTCCAGACTTGTATATGATATAAACCATTACTTCTTGCATCACTCTGTGTTGTGAACACGCAGGTATCTGATCATAGAGAACTTCATCCCGCCCGAGGAGAAGAATAAGATAATGAACAGGCTGGTCTTTGACCCTGAGGAAGACCAGTGGAAGTTCCAGTCACTTGTTCCTGCTGAAAGGTCAGCGTCTGTTTTCGATGTAAAAGAATAAACTCTTAAATTTAGTCAGGCTTTAGTTTAGATCTCTGGGCGCTGTGCATCATATGCTTATCTCTTCTTCTCATCTTCTTCCGCTGCTGTTTGAGTGGCATCCTCCTTTTTCTGGCTTTTTTGGTGTTTTGAGAATTGCTTCCAGATTGGGTTTTTGTGTGTCTCATTGATCCCGACTTTTCTTCCGTTCAGTAAATCCTCGCAGATGAAGATAAGGCCAGCATCTGCAGTCGGATACAAACGACCCATCAGCCAGTATGCCAGGGTTGCCATAGCAATGGGAGGTCATTCCAGATACAGGGTAAGTGTCTGTGTGTGTGATGACTTGGCATCCTTTTGAGGACATAAAACAAGCCCACAAATATAAATCATTAAATTTTAATGTAAAGAAATATGGTTTTGTTTTTTTTTGTTTTTTCAGAAATCTTTATTCTGAATGTTATTTAATTAATTATGTAAATTTTTATTTCCATTATAGGTCAGTCAGTTTATATTCTGTTTAATTTGTCCTTTTGGATCCTGAAAGAGTAAATATCAGTTTTTCAGTTTTAAAGATTTCAGGCGTGATTTACTCTTATGGTTTTGAATATTTCCTAGTAATGGTATTTTTACCATCTGTCAAGGTCAAAGTCAGACTTAAGACTCATTGAAATATAAAAACCAACACTAAACATGAACAATAAAAACATACTGGAATCTTAAGGCACTGGAAATTGAAGGAACTAGAATCCAAGTGGCAAAAATATGATGACGATCTCAGGATCATGACATTACTTTCTTTTTTTTTTGTTGCTTTGCTTATAAAAAACCCTTAACTATAAAAATGCACCATACTTTATTAAACCATTTGCTATGAAATTAATGGACTCAGCTTTTACTAGAGTAACACAGCATTCAGTAAAAGTGACCGAGAGCTACTTAGCCATTGAATGAACCTCCCAGCAAGCAGTTTTTGTGCTGATGTTAATGCCAGAGCAGCTTTCTCTGCAATTAAGTACTGACTTGTTGCAGTGGGGGCATCCTATTAAAGTACCATGGTCAAAGTTTCTTTGCGATAACAAATGTTTATAAAGGCAGATTGAACGGCTAGTTTCTTGATTTTATACACCTGTTGTTAAGGGGCTGAAAACACTTTTTTTCAATACTTTGATCCATATAACGTGTTACTAACTGTAGGTAATGTTTTCATAATGTGTTCAGGCTGAGAACATCATGTTTCTGGAGCTGGACATGACTCCTCCAAACACCGCCTCAGTCGATTGCTCGAAGCATGGAGAACCGAACCAAAGTCCCTCGGTGGACAGCTCGCCCACCAAGGAGAAAGGCGTTCGAAAGTCCCAGTCTTGGTGAGGTCAAATTAATGCAGCCTCTTCTCATATAAATAAAACAGATGTTGTCTTTCTTTATTGGCATACACTTACTGCACGCTGCTACTGCTCAGATGTTTCTACATCTGGAAATAGAGCTGAGAATACTTTGTCATATTTGTGTTTGAAACCCGCTTCCACTGTTCAGCCTGTGCATGTGACCTGTGAACTGTAAATGGTTTAGCATCAGAGCATCTCTACAGTAAATGGGATTATTCAGGATTAGCCACACCCTCTTTCCCTAATCTGATGGTTTATCTGTCATTTTCTCAGCTGCATAATCTCAATAATCTGTGATTGTACATATTATACATATATTATACAACTTTTGTTTTTTGTTTTTTCAGGTGTCAGACTCCAAAATCCATGACTTCCTCCCCTTCTAATGTGTCCTTGGCAGCATGTCACACTGCCACACCCGCAGCGGCACAGTAAAGCTTTAATGAAGAGAGCTTTTTTTTATTGCCATTATTATTATTTATTTGATCTCTCAACATCAACTTCCTCTTTTGGCCAGTGGCCGCCTTACAGACTTCTCAGTGAGGCCCACTGCTGGGACACAAACACACCACCACCACCTCTGCTGAAAGCTGACAGACTTCATGGAAATGATCTTCTGGCAGGAAACTACATGACCATATGAACCTCAGAAACTCTGTATAAATCAGTTCCTCCAGTTCCTCCTCCGGCAGAGCCCTTTCCTCTTTTGCATGTCAGATCATCTCTGAAAACAGCTGGCTGCAGTGCTGAACTGCCCAGACTGTTGTGTGTGTGTGTGTCTGTGTGTTTGTGTGTGTCTGTTGTGTACAAAGCGCCGTATGATTGCCTGTTTGTGTTTCTAGTCATGACCACTGCAGATTTAAAGGTGAAGGTTTCATGTATTCTGGATTTTTCAAAGCAGGTTTGGTCTGTTTTCTATGTAGAAGTTGGACTTCATCGTCAGAGAGTTTATGTCAGTGTTGGCTTTTTGAAATGAGTACACACACAAAAATAAGAATATACGATGTGTACTGTTGTTGGTCAGACGAGGTGCTCAAGACCTGAATGATGACCGTTGTCATTCCTGTTGCCTCCCATCATTTATCTGTCCCCCTGCAGTGTCTAATTTAAATGAAATGTCTTAAAAACTAATGTAATTAAAATGAAGAACACGAGGCATGTCACACTGTCAGAATTATTTTACTGGGATTTTAATTCAACAAACAAACACGGATGGGCGGATGGTGACCAGATCCCAGCAAACTAAATGTGGGACAAACACGACGTTTGTCTGGGACTACGTGGGGCGCGTCAACAATGCTGGCAGGACGTCAAATATATTACATTAACGTGCAAATATTCCAGGTCTTTTGTCAAGTAAATAAGAATTAAACAAGGCCGAAGTGGTCTAATATAATAGTCTTTATATGCTCCTGTATCCTCTGTTATTTCAGCGCCTCCTCTGTGTGGTAATAGTCTTAGTGTTTCAGTAGAGATGCATCCATTTTAACAATTTGTTTGCAATTTTTTGCCCATTATGACATAAATATACTGTGCAAAACTCTAACACAACAGCCAAACGCTCTATTTCTCAGTATAAACTGCATCTTAATTTTCTTTGTGGCAGTTTCCATGATATTTAGCAAAATCTACAAAGCTTGTTGCTTTTTGGTGACTTGGAACTTTCACTGATGGTCATAGCTTAAGACAGGCTAATCTTTATTTAAATACAAAACAAAGCCTTCTCTTCACAGAATTTAGAAAAGCACATGTTCTGCAGAGTCAAAACGTCAGCCATTGTCTCAGGACAAGGGGACAATAAATAAAAATGCTGTGCAGTCACACATGAAGAGGGACATCTGATCATCCTGGATTCGTATTAGATTCATGAATTATGAATAGTTTGTGTCAAAAATGTGACCTTTTTAGAGCGGTGTAGAGTTCATTAAATAAATAATACCATGTAAGTTTAAGCTTTGCCATGAAGATAGTTTAACACAAAACAACTTTCAACTAATGCATCTCATTGTGCCATTTGGCATCTATGAAAATGCAGTTCATGCATCAGGATGGGGTGAACCAGTCGATACTGCAGACTAAAATCTGGCCTCCACTGAGGTGAATTAGTGTTTTTTTAGGTGGCACTTTTTTCAAAAAGACTGGTGCCTCACAAAGACACATTTTATTAAGAAGACATGAAGTAAAAATGAAACTTAAGCAATTGTTTATTAAGTTAAGGTTAAGTAAATAATTAACATTAACTTACATGGATATAAATAATTTTATATTAATCCTCGTGGAATATTTATACTGGTGGTCATGTGCACCAGTGTGACAGTATTTAGCGTCAGTTTACCAAACAAAAGGTTATTTTATTAGAAAAACTGCTTCACTGAAAGTGCAAGAAATAGTCTTAACGTGGTGGAACCTATAAAAACAGCTGCTGCTGCTGCCTAAACTCACAGGAGGATGCATTTGCCTGGAGGCAACTGTGGTTGTGATTTGGTGCTATATGATATGAAAGAAAACTGCGTTGAAACGAACTTCCAGCAACATCCGTGGAACACAGTGCAACTCCTATGGTCGACTGACACTATTTGCCACATTGCCTTCAACAGTTATACGATAAAAACATTTTACAGGCAGCAGTTTAAACAGCATATGTAAGGAGTAAAATATATAAACAATATTTACAACAAACACTTTCACCAATGAGGAGACGGCAAGAATGGCCTGGACACATCGACATATGGTTTAAACCCAATAATGGTCACTGGAATTTGGAAGTGACCATTAGAAATCCTGGTTGGCACTTTCTTTGGGACTTAAAAAGTGAAAATAAGAGGCAGTGTTTAAATTTTTCCTCATCTAAAGTCAGAGAAATCACACCCTGAGTCTGAAAATGTCTTGGAAGTAAAAAACAATCTGACTTCTGCCTGTAGTTGTGAATCAAAATGATAAATTAAGCCTCTTCTAAACAATGGAAACTTGGACACACGGGTTGTTTTTGGACTCAAAAACATGTCTCATGTGCTGCTGAAGCCACACAAGCTGGCTTCAGTCAAACATTCCTTCATTCAGTCGTCTGTCAAGGAGCTTCACCAGCAGCAGCTTCTTTAAACCCATGATCAGTAAAGAAATGAGAACCAGAGGTTGCCATCTCAAGGATGGAGCACCTGTTGTACCCAGGAATCAACACGAACATATGTTCACTGAACACATTTTTCTTCTTCTTTGACATGTGGTTTCTATCAAATTGTACAGTAAATAAAAAAGAAATTTAGCAGGCTGTGTGCAGTCAGGTGTGCACAATTTAGTGTCACTGGGTTCATTACTTCCTAAAGGGTAAAAGGAGGAAACAGCAGGGGGTCAGACTGACTAACCATCAATGTATTATTGATGTGAAAGGAGGAACCGCAGCTAAACCCCCTCAGTGAGTGTACAACAGCAAAGAAGAGTCATTGACCCGTGTAAAAGTAAAGTGTATATCACCAATGTGCAGCACATCTCCACACATCAAATCAAATGGAAACTTGGACATTCCTGAGATTTCTTGGCATTTTCAATGCATGCTTGAGCTCTCACTGGGGCTGCAAATACGAACAGAAGTCCAAAACCCAGAAATATTTAGTTTACAAAAATGAAGCCTTAGGATACTGGAGCCGAATACAACTTGACATTCTGGTTTTAGAATTGTTTTAGTTAAGGGAGCAGAGTAAACACTCATGCCACTTTAATACTGAGTTATGTTAGACGTAAAGGTTTGAAATGGCAAAAAGAAACAATTTTCTAGTTACAAATTAATATCAGATGCTTTTGGAATGGTTAAAGCCATTTAGAAACACACACAGAGCATTTTATATGTTTAGTTATCAGTATCTGAGCCTGCAGCTGACCCAGTTTTTAATGTGTATATATAAATATCTAAAAATAGACTTTAACTGCTCTGAAGCTTCTTGTGTTCATATTGTATAATGGAGGTTAAATCCATTCAACTGCTTTATTGCTGATACTTCTCATACAATATTTTGTGCATTTATTTGGATGCTCGTATTAAACATGGACAAGGTTACAAATAATGAGGTCTGTGTTTGTGGAAGTAATCTCTGTGAGCTTCACAGATTACCATTGTATGGTCTTTACCTTACAATGTAAAACTCCTTGAGGTATTCAGACCGTGTTGCACATGTATCGTCCTTTGCTAAGTGGTAGAAGATCAGCATAAATCTTCCTTACAATCAATAACTGAAAATGGAAAATGGATGTAGCTTACAGGTGTGACGCCACTGCGGAAGCACTATAAGATGCAAAAGAAAATCTGTATATAAGAGAAATCACTAAATACTATCCTGGTGAATTTATGCTGGCAGTTAGAGTTAGATCATAAGTTTAAAGTCTTTAGCATATGAGGGTGCAGTGTCCCTCAGTTCTGCAATGAGATTTTCCTCGTGCTAGTGTTTGATTTTTCGTACCTAAGACAACCTCAAGCCTCCAAAAAATGGGACATCGGTCCATATTTTGAGTTCAGAACTTGGAATTTCTTTCTGGTTACAGATAAGTGCTCAAAAAACAAACAAAAATATAGAAATTTAAGGAAAAAAAATTCACACAGAATGTTGTTTATGATTCTGAAAGACCTCATTTAAATGCTTATTTGTGTATGCTGTTTAATCTGCAGCATCAGTCCTGCCCCCAAAACACTCATGAATCATGTTTTAATTTCTAGGGCAGACAGCGATGCGAGCATGAGCGTGATTTTTTGAATAATGTAGGAACAAAGGTATGACGTAATGTAAACAATTTCCCTCTGAGTGCTGCTAATTTATAGCTATTTTAGCTGTGGCTGTGGGGGCGGGGAGGAGGGAGGCGAGGACGCGGATGGAAGAGAGGAGGAGGGGTGGATGGATGCAGGCATCCAAAGACAATCAGGAAGTGAGGAATAACTGTGGAGGAGGTGGATACTGAGCCTGTTTCCATGGTAACCTGCCAGTAGAGGGTGAAGGGGATGGGGATGGCATTGATGGGGGTTTGTGTGTTGATGTATATGAATGTAACATGGTGGATCAGATGGCATTGACGGAAATAAAAAAAAGATCACAGCCTCCTTCTCATCCATTTTCATCCTCAAATCAATAAATTTAGCATTGATTTGTTTTAGGCAGTTTCATTTTCATGCGTGTTTTTTCTGGGCAAAGGTGAGCAATAACATTTCACTTTATTTGCTCTCACTTAATCTTATTAGTTATGAGGCCATTAGCCTTGTTAAGACAGCCAATACTAAAACACAAACAAGTTCACCAAGAAGAACGCCGGCTCTAAAATACAAAAATGAATGGACTGTGAATCCAACAGTGTTACACCTGCTGTGAGTACAGGAGGTCTGAAGGTGCTCTTGAAGATGAAAACTGATCACAACAAAGAAAACAAATGTTCTTCAGCTGCTTATAGACATACTTTGCGCAAAAGATCTATCACATGATGGCATTAATCAATCAACATAAAGGTAGAAACAGTTAACACGTCATGTTAGGACACAAAATATTTAAATTTGCTAAAAGTTACGCCATTTTAAAAGTGCTGAAACAAAAATGAGATAAAACAGTAAAATAAAGGCAAATGAAGGTTTTAATACTGACCTTTGCTTTGCATGAAGAATATTTTGCTCATACTGTCTAAAATGAGTGACATAATATGAGGAGGACCAATAGCACTGTGAAAATCCGAGAACAGTATCTGTGGGAGAGAATCTGTAACAGCAAACAAGGTGAGAGAAATGTTTTCATCTTTTGATGGGCCATTAAAGGCTTGTGATGTCTGATGCTTTTATTGTGAAAGGAGAAAGTGATAGCAGAAGAAAAGGAGGAGGGAAGGACAAAAGGTGACAGGAAAGTAGAATCACAAGCAAAAGGTTCGTCATCATTTATTTCATCCTGTGAAAAGGATTGAATAACAATATAAGATTTCTAATAGATTTTCAATGTGAAACTGTGTCCAGCCTGTCAGATTAGCATTTTGTGACTGAGATGTTGTAGGCTCAAATAGATTAAATCCAATGGGTTAATGCTATATTTCGCACTTGATTTCATCGTCCTGATTACTCTTCCTGTAAGGGTAACTTTACATCAACAATGTTTGTTTTCTAACTTCACGTTAAGCCGAATAGATTTATTCAGTTATTATCAATATAAATTCTAATTACTTTTCAGAGAAACCATGAGAGACCATGTGGCAGGTCAGCCATGATTCTTTTATTGGTCTTATGGGGTTTGCATAGCCACGGATCTTGTATTTGCACGTCAATAAGTATTTAGTGAACTATGAATTGAAGTCAGGGCATCATTCAGCTACATATACACTGTTTACTTCCCTTTGCTGTGAT
>NW_005187475.1:1594808-1602776 GCF_000239375.1 Pundamilia nyererei | reverse complement strand
AAAATCACATGTATTAAATGTTTCAAACCTAAATTAGATTATTGATTTGCTTAGTTATAAGTCTTCCAATGATATATAAGTGTTTATATGAATATATAATTACACAATCATGTTAGATATGATTCCGCGACACACACGCACACATGCACAGGTCTATAAATCTGAGTCTTATCAGCAGTCTGCCCTCAGTCCTCCTGCTCTTGATCTTTAATATTTAATGAAGAGAGGAGAGAGCTGCTTTATTAGGATGGTAGGAGCACATTTGGTTCAATAATTTATGCAGTTACAAGCAGATTATAACAAATGGAAAACAGAGAATGAGCTCTGCTGACGTTCATTTTGGAGTCCCGGTTTAGCTGTTACACCATGATGTGTTTTTGTGTAGTTTCTAAAAACGCTTCAGTTACAGTCAAATGAGCATTATTTTTGTTGACCTCGTTCTCTACTTATCTCGCCTCAGCAGTTACCAGACCTAATTTACCCGCTAATGCAGCAGAGTTCATTTTATCTCTTGTGAACTCCTTGATTTATTTTTTTTAGCTGGATGGAAGCAGCTTCACTGTTTATATCTAACCGATCAGACATCTGATCGCTGCATTGCTGCACAAAAATCCCAGCACTGAAAAGACCTGCTGGTGTGTTTTCAGACGTGGCCTTACTGTACTGAAAAGCATCATGGAGGTCAGTGATTATTGACTGAGCTGAGGCTGCCCTCTGCTGTAAGATGTCAGCAAAAACAGCTGCTTTAGCATGAAAGGACACAGCTCATTTTTACATGTAAAATACATCAGTATATCACATCAGGCTAAAATAAAATACCTGCAACAAACCAAACAAACAAACAGTCTTCACATGAGTTAGAAAGTCCCTTTAAATTAATGGTTCTACAATGTCAGTGAAAACAAGTTTGATTTGACTGCAAATTTACAGTAGCACCAGCGCTCGTGTAAAATATGACTGTGAATATATAAATGATTCTCCCAAGTTTCCTTCTGTTGTATAGACCGACAAAAAGGTGACTTTTGTGGCAGGAATCTAAGTTTGTCCTCTTTTTTGCCCATCTAATGTCCAAGACCACAGGACAGAAGAGACTGTGAGACAAGTCTGTGATCTAACTTCAAATGACAATTTGAACCAAAAGACCTGCTCCAACTGATTTTTAGTCCAGTTTTTGTTTACTGTGGCATAAATAAGCCTTTTCTCCTCGCGCTCAAGTCCTTTGTCTGGCCTTTTCTGGATTTCTTTTCCTATTTCTTAAGGACAGTTGTTTTTAGAGATACCGTTTATTTGCTGTAGGTGGTTTTTAGGCACATAACTTCTTTTTTTGTGTAACATTTCCCCCCAATTTCCTCTTTTTAAAGACACACTGCAAAGATTTCTGGTAAGCACTTTTAAAGGATCCTGAAGACCTTCAAAGGCATTTCTGTGTATTTGATTCACTTTGTTTTGGGATATATCAATGATTGTGACTTCTTTCAGTGAACTAAACACCCCCTGTTGCAATGCAAATATTCTGCTTTTAGACAGATCCAAAGAAAGGACTGAACTGTTGTGCAAGCCTTCAAATGTGCTGCGATCTGGATCAGGAAGATTGTTGAATGAAAATCCTCTGCCCATGTGCCCTGACCTAACTAACCTGTTTAAGCATTTTCATGCAACCATTAAATAGCACAGTTAGTCTACCTCAGTTTGATTTGTATAATATGAAAAAACATACATACATGTCACATTTAAAAACATGAGAATTTACATGTAAGCTTTAAATTTCCAGTTTATCAAACAGCATTGAGCAGTCCTTACCTTTAAATCTAACCTCTCTTCTTCCTCCACTTTAAACCCTGACTATGGACAATGTTTATTTTGCCTCTTCTATCTGTTTTTACGCACCATCCCGTGGTGATTAATACACAAGCATGATCAACTTTCATGTGTTCCAGTTCAGGCTCAAATCGGTTTGGATGTTGAAAATAATAACTCCCCTCAAATGTTAAACCAAAAGTACTCAAGTCACTTTACTCAGGTAAAGTACATATACCTGAAAATTCTACTTAAGTACAGTAACTAAGTATTTGTACTTTGTTACTTCCCACCTCTGCAGAAGTTCTTTATATCTAACACATTCTTGTTTATGATAGGTTTATGCTTACAAACCTGCAGGGAAACACAGATGGCAACCACCTGAAGGCCCATCGTCCACATCACCGCGTTCCTTAAAAAAAGAAGTTTAAATCTTTGTTCTTGGGTTAAAAAAATGATGTTGCCTGTCCAAAGTGAAAAGCTAAATTCTACAGAGGATTCTGTGGCTGGGTTTTTATCTGTGGGTGTTCACATGTGTTGGGTGTTACATCAGTCACTGCAGGATAAATATAATGCTGAACGGCATTCCCCTTTTTCTTTTGCAGAATCCAGGTTTACATGATGAGGGGAAATACCTTGCATGTTCTGCAGTCCTCTGCTGGTGTGTATGTTTTCCTCCTGCTGGACTTTGCCTTTTGACTTGGCTCATGTGTCCTTTTCTGGTAGGGGGTCCCGTTCTGTTTGTTCCCCTTGGACTCTGGTTGTTGATTTGGACTTTTCTTGTGGATTTTCCAGATGTGCAACTTCGTAAATGAACGAGATGTGCTTGTATGATCTCCCTTGTTTTTGGTTAAAAACACGTTAATTACAAATGAATCAAATGAACATTATTGTTGTTGTTGACTTCTTTCCCTACTTATTTTCCACAGTGGTTATCAGTTGAATTTATATGTTATATAATCACACCAGAGTGAATATTTAAAGCAACAAGCTGGAAGCAGCTTCAATGTTTATATCTAACTAATCAAACGTTTGACTGTTGCAATGGTGCAAGAAATCCCACCAGCGAAAAGACCTGCTGGTGTTGTTTTAGAGGTGACCATACTGTACTGAAAAGCTAGGAAGTTAATGACCAAACTGAGGCTGGCTCTGCTGTAAGATGCCAGTGAAACCAGCCGCCTTATCATAAAATTTCTGAACTTACTTGAAGGACACACAGCTCCTTTTGAGCTCTAAAACTGCTATATAAAATCTCTACCTAAAGTAAAATACATGCAAGAAACAAATACTCTTGCAGTCTTTGTTGGGCTATAAAGTGCTTATAAGTGAGCCGGTATTGCACTTTCAATGATAGCACGTTCGATTGGTGTGCAAATTTACAGCTTCACCAACATGCATGCAAAATATGACGTCGATTTGAATAAACTGTAAATGATTCACCCAAGCAGATGTTGCAGTGCTACAACACACTGTGCCTTTTGTGGCAGTAAGTCACATTATGTCTACATTTCTTTTAAAAAGTTTAAGTTTGTTCTATTTTTACTCGTCTTAAGTTACTGTGCCATTAATTGGAGAAGAGGAAACTGATTAAGACAACAGGGAGAGACAACATTGTAGTATGGGATGTACCTTTAAACTCCCCTTCATTTTCCTCAGGTGGTGTTTAGTTTCAGAAAAGAAATGTTTGGAAAAAGGAGATTGTGAAAAAACTTTGAATATCGTCAGCCTCGTCATGTCCTTAAGTACATATTTACTATATTTACTAAAATGTTGGCTCTTGACTAATAAACAAAATATTTAAAGCAACTAATTAATGTTAAATATGTTTACCTCCATATTTGTAACTGGGATTAGTTTTGTAGTTTTAGTGGATGATGTTCAATGTGTACTTGCAGATATCTGTGTGATCGAGTCAGTCTGAAAAAGGTTTAATAGATCAGTCAAGTGCAATTAGTCTTTTCTCTCTTCCCTCAAATTTGTGCTTGTTTTTCTTTTCTTTTTTTCTTTTTAAAGGATTCACTTCATATCTCTTTAATCGTTCCCTGACCCCTATCAGATTTTGCATGGACTACTTAATTTGCCTCGACCTCTACATAGGGTGCTGTTGTGGATGAATCTGTTTAAAACCCCCTGAATTTCTGGCAGCTTCAAATCAGCCTGAATTTACTGGAGAATGTTCATCCATCTGTTTGTCTCCTATATGGATCCTCTTCTTGTTTAAGTTAAGTAGAGCCTCTTCCAGCATCCACAGGGGTCCTGGACAGGACAGCAAGTGATTGTTCTGGAGCTCCATCTGCTGTTGATATCATAGAATAACATGCATCGCTTTTGTGGAAGGTTTAGAAATGAGTACTTCAGAAGGAAAGCTCAGGTTGAGCAGTTTGCACACAAAGTTAGAGAAGTAAGGTTGACATGCTTTGGACGTGTGCCGACGAGGAATGGAGGATATGCTGGACGACGACTGGTGAAGATGGACCTCCAGGCAAAAGGCATGAAGACCATAGGGCGAGATGCTGGCAGGTGATCTGCTGCAGCGACCCCTAAAGGAAGCAGCTAAAAGAACAAGACTTAAAATTGCAGTACTGAGCTTGTCTGGACTTTTACTCAACAAAAAGTAAGTAACATGCCACAATATTATGCGGCCCCTTAATGGCCCCTGAATTTTTAAACATCCTGCATTCACCCCCAGCTTTTCATGAGAAGAGACCATAGCTTTAACTGGATTTTTTTTTTATTACATCTGGGTTGGTTTCAAATTCAGATCACATGCACAACTTTAATCAATGATACATGACACTGGTACACTCCTCCAGCGATTATTTCATCATGATTTTTCAGCTGAGAAATACATTTCTGCTCTTTTTTAGCTGCTTTCACTGCTGTGAGACCATAGCAGAAAACTCTATCAGAGGAACATTATAGACACTAGCAGGAAATTCACATCTGAGCTCTTCAACAGGACTCAGCAGTGTCACGTTGGTCTCATTCAACCAAGTCAGGAAGCTCTTCAGATCAGCGTTGCAGTGGAATCGGTTCATCCGGAGATCGAGGAAGCTCAGAGAGCGGAAAGTGGCAGGGTTAGGCGAGGCTATGAAGTTGTTGGAAAGGTAGAGTGCTTTTAGACTTGTTGGAAATACGTCAGGCTGGATATATGTTAAGGCGTTGTACGAGAGGTCCATCTCTCTTACTGAAGTGAGGCCCTTGAAAACACCTTGAGGGAGCGACTGCAGCGCATTGAAGCTCAAATTGAGACCAGCAACATACCCAAAATTGTCAAACAGATTGAGACATTTACCCTGAGCCCAAACAGACTGCAGGGAGCTGCTGTGAAGATCAAGAACTGTGAGATTATTCAGACCGACTCGTCTGCTGAAGGAGCAACTCCTGATTCTGTTTCCTCCATAAAAGAGATGCCTCAGCCGTTTTAAACCGGTCAAAATGGTGGAGACATCCTCCAAGTCTGTTAATCTGTTGTCCTGAAGGTCTAGATGCATGAGGTTACTGGCAAACTGAGAGATGCTGCTCACTGATGAGGGTGCCAACTTGTTGTCATTTAGTAAAAGAAAATCTAAACTTGGTAGAGGAGCAGGGAAGCCTAAATCTCTCAGAGAGTTTCCTGTTAGATATAATAATTTCAGGTTGGGAAGTCGACTAAATGACTGATAACCCAATGCACCAATGTGATTATGAGACAAATCTAATACCTGGAGGTTTGTCAGAGAAGCAAATGTGTAAGAATAGATTTCCCCAAGCAGGTTGTGTGACAGGTTGAGCACTTTTAAATGATCCTGAAGACCTTCAAAGGCATTTCTGTGTATTTGATTCACTTTGTTTTGGGATACATCAATGATTGTGACTTCTTTCAGTGAACTAAACACCCCCTGTTGCAATGCAAATATTCTGCTTTTAGACAGATCCAAAGAGAGGACTGAACTGTTGTGCAAGCCTTCAAATGTGCTGCGATCTGGATCAGGAAGATTGTTGAATGAAAATCCTCTGCCCATGTGCCCTGACATTTTCAGATGGGAGATTTTTGTCCCCTCGATGGCTTTGAAGAACTGCGTGCACTGGCCCACACCAAACCCGTTGCTTGACAAATCGAGTGTCTGAAAGGTCAGATCTCTGAAAGGATTCCCACATTTGTTCCAGTCAAACTTACCGCTGGACATCTCTCTCAGGTACACTGAGTTTAAGTTCAGAACTGTGAAGGTTTTTCCCTGAAAGGCAGCAAGATCAGACTCACAAATTTTATCTATTTTGTTCAGCTTGAGATTTAGGTCTTTCAAATGAGTCATGTTGACAAAGAAGGGAGAAGGCTGGAGTCTTTTTATGTCGTTACCAAAGAGGCTCAGAGTTTGTAGGGACAGCAGCGGTTCTAGATATTTGTCCCCAAGTATAGATTCTTTAAGTGAGCAGTAATCCAGGTTGAGAATCTGTAGACTTGCCAACCCATCAAAGGCCTGCTGCTCCAGCTGAAGCCCGACGTTAAAGTCGAGTGAAAGCCTCCTCAGATGTTTTTGTCTGCTGAAGGCGTGGTTCCTGATCACAAGCTGTGCATGCTGTCGTCCGAGGTCCAGCACCTGCAGCTCCTCGAGGCCTGACAGGGAGGTGGAGTTGATCTCACTGATGTGGTTCATCTCCAGGTACAAATGGGTGATGTCAGGAGGGAGAGGAGGAACCGAGCGGAGGTTCTGGAAACC
Source organism: Pundamilia nyererei (assembly GCF_000239375.1). NCBI lineage: Eukaryota > Metazoa > Chordata > Actinopteri > Cichliformes > Cichlidae > Pundamilia > Pundamilia nyererei. Next base: position 1,596,279 of record NW_005187475.1, on the reverse strand, counting down.
ACAGTATGCTATGGAGCCCTTTATGAGGCATGATGGGAAACAGCCCGGCACCTGGAAGTTGCACATAGAAATATAGTCGAAGCAGTCAGTCATCAGAGTGAATCAGTCAGCTTCCACAAACACAGATACAGAAGATCTTTCATACCAGTTATCATAATACATCTCTGTGTCGCTTTGTTGTTTTTGAAATCCTTTATTTTACTTCTTCTTATTGTTTTGCTATTATTGTTATCATTGATGTTATTTTTTTTATCACTGTAATTATTCTGGATCTATAATAGTAGGATTTCTCAAAACTTTAAGTATTTATCAAGTATTTATTCTTTTTTGTAGTTGTTAAGGACTTTATGTTTGTTCTAATGGCAAAAATTAGACTCTAAATTGTATCATTCTCCTACTGTGAGAAATTTACCGCTAATATCTGAATAATTTCAGAGTCCTCTCAAAGATTTGAACTATATCAGAATACAGTGATAACACTGAGCACCACAGACAAAAGAAATAAATCAAGTGCAAATGAAAGCTGACGAGCAGAAGCAACCCCAAAACAAACTATTCTTTTTAAAACATGTAAATCATTTTTGACCTCTCTCAGTTAGAGTATGTTTCCCTCCACACATTCAGAGCTGCTTTGTATATAATTTACATCTCACACACACTATATAAAAATTCACATGTATGATAAGTTTACATTACTAACCTGCAGGACAACACAGATGGCAACCGCCTGAAGTCCCACCGTCCACATCATCCTGTTCCTTAAAGAAATCCTCTTTGAATCTTCGGTCTTCGATGAAAAAACCCCCGATGCGGCCTGTCGAAAGCAAACATCTGAATTCTGCAGAAGACTTTACCGCAGCGTTTTTATCTGTGAGTGTTTGCGTGACATGTGCTGGGAGGTACATCGACCCCACAGCGTAACCATGACGCTGAAAGGGATTTCCTATTTTCTTCTGCAAAGTCCAGCTTTACAACATGAAGGGAAGTACCTTGTTTACGTCCTGGGGCTAGTCCAGTACACCAGGTTGCACAACTGGTCCAAAAACACATGTTGCAGGTTTTTAATTATGCAAGTTACCATCAGCCTTCATGATATTATCTAAAGGTTTATGTTTGAAGACCATGGTTCTGGTTTTGATTACACTGTTGTTTGGTGACTCTGAGTTTTTGTGATGCTGTTGGGATCTGGGATCCTGTTTTGCTTTTGTGATGTTTCCAGTCTGTGTTTACTGTGTTTGCTCCTGTCTCCATGTTTACGATTTGTCTTTTGGTCATTTCCTGCTCTTGTTTTGGATTTTCCTTCCGTTCTGCCTGAAAGCCTTTGTCATTTTTCCCAACTACACGTCCTTCAGTCCTCTTAGCTCCTTTCCTTATGTCTTATTCATTTTTTTTTCTTTTTTTTTTCTAAATGACATCAGAAACAGCAGTATGCGACATTACGTGATGGCAGAGCTTCAGTTCATCCTTTGTC
>NW_005187475.1:1586034-1591005 GCF_000239375.1 Pundamilia nyererei | reverse complement strand
TTTAAAGGTTTTTAAGCAAATCTGAGACCAGAAGTTTTGGTCTAGGTTGACTGATAAATCTGCTTCCCACTTTGCAGTAGGGAGGGATATTGATTCATCTAATTTAGAAAGTGTTCTGTATATTTTGGATAATAATTTGGAGGGATATTGATTCATCTAATTTAGAAAGTGTTCTGTATATTTTAGATAATAATTTGGGGGATTTAAGAGTAAGAAAATGTGCCGCACTTAGTGGTGTCTTATGTCTTATTCCTTCAGATGCCCCCGGAAGACATGAGGAAGGAGATTCAAGCATAAAGGAATCAAGGCAGCAGGCCAGAATGGGGCATCATCACTGTGAAGCGATGTCGGTTAAATATAATGCTTCATAAATTGTTTTCTCTTATTAAAAAAACGTTTTTAATGACTTCATGTGTAACAGTGGGTATGAATGACATTGTCTTACAGTTTGAATATTCCTCTTTTACACACTGAAGGTAAGAACCCTTCTGTAAAGGATACACCTGTGCATCCTAGATTATACATCCTCTGGATGTTTTCTAGGATCTGAAAATCCTACAACAAATCACAGTGAGTTTGATTTCTAGGTCACAGGAAGGAGGAAGGAGGACAAAGGAGACAAGGTAGCACAAATTAGAGAAATGGGAAAAGCCTAAAGTTGCATCTTTGTTTTGCTTTTTTTTTGTTGGGTTTCCTTTATGCTCATTTCTGTATTTATTCATTCTTCCTTTTGGACTTTGCTTTTTGACCTGGCTCCCATGTTTTTTTCTTTCTGGCTGGGATTTCTGTTTGCTCCCCTTGAATTCTGCTTTGGATTTTTCTCAGTGATTCTCAGGATGTGCAATCATGTTACAGCCTTTAAAAAGCTTTCAACTGTAGGCACTAATAGACATATTAGTGTCCCTGAACAGCATTGTAGATATTTTTGTAGCCAAATAGTCTGCAATTGGCATGGTTTAGCATTACAGTATATAGACAATCAATAGTTATTTGTTATTAGCTTGTTGTAGATGCATTTACCTTTAAAAGGCCTTTTTTGACAGTATCCTTTTCATATTTCATTGATTACTTTAACATGACATCATGCTGTGGCTTTGCTCTGAACTCTTAAAGCTTTTTACTGCCCGTAACCTTTTTAAAAAATGTTTTATTCTTTTACTTTTTCTTGTTGTTATTATAATTAATGTTATTATTGACATGTTTGCTATTCAACTATTGTGACATTAAATAAATAAAAACCTTTATTTAGAGTTTATTAGTGTTCTTGTTTCTACTTCTCTTGTCCATGTTTTCAGATATCTGTATAACTTCTTATGTCTTCTGTCTGTTTTGCACATTTTGGCCTCATTTTTATTTTTTATTTTCAACTGAGCTTTTTTTTTTTTGTCCTATTGTACTCTATTTAAGCTATGCTACTGTTAGGTGTGTTCAGTCTTTTTGCCTGCTACAACATATTTATCTCTGAACTTCTGGAATTGATCTCTCCCACCACATTTAGATTTTGATGTGATAGCTTTTTAATAGCCTGTAGATATGAATAACTCAGTTCATCTGCAGGTGTTGATGTTAGATGTGAAGTTCTCTTATGTGCTGAACATATTTGGACACATCTGGATGTATCTGTAACAGGAAACCGTTTTAGTCACGTTTGTTCTTATTTATTTTTTTTCTGTTATGCAATCAATTTGTACATTATGTCACTGAGTTACTCTCTTTCCTCTCACAGTTTCCCAACAGCACTCTTGCTCTTTCATGCATCAGTCCTTTTCTGGTTTCTTTGTCACGTGTTGATTAATCCTTTTGGTACTCACCTAGGGAAGTTCGGCACAGAGGTGTACTGTATGTCTCAAAGTGATGAGTAAGCCATCTGAAACTGCTTAACAAGTCAGTTTGCACTCTAAAGTAAAGAGTCAAATAATGATTTCCAATATTTTAGCTGCATAATCAGTGAAGAGGTGTTTATAATGCAACAGCTCTCAGTGTGGGAAGGAGAGGTGTTTACTGGAGTGTGCGTAATTACTTAATCAGAAAGACAAGTAGCTGTCATAATACGATCAAATTTTAATTTTCATTGTAAGCTCATCTACTCTAATGAAACACTCCAGTGTAGATAAGTGTGTGTGTGCGTGTGTGTGGTGTGATCGCACAGCGCTGTTGAATTTCACAACCTTGGGAGAGTAAAGGTTGCGTGAAAGGAAGAGACACAGAGGTGGCCCGGCATTGTGCCAGTAATGCTACAGCAGTAATTAACACACAGAAGCTGACGATGAAGGTCACAACAATCCATGATAACAATATTGTAAGGCTACAGTGCCGTGTCAGTCATTATTTTCAGTACTAAAAAGTTGCCTGGACATTTCAAGTATTCTTCCTGGACATACTGAATGTCTTTATTCCAATGGCTTTATCTAATCAGCTGTGGAAAACCAAAAAAAATGAACAAATCTCAGTTAAATTTCACAGCAGATTTGGAAACTAGCAAATATTCACCTTAATTAATTGCATTTTTCCTTTTAAAAATAGACTTGTGATGCTTAAGACAAAAAACAATGCTGAACGCTAAAAAACCTGAAACATGACATAATTTCCAGAAAATTAAAAACATTTTCAAATTGGAGTGTTTATCAAACAATTTGGATTTTTTTGTTTTAAGAAATTAAAAAATTTTTTTTTATATATGTGTTTTAATTGGTATCATTTTTGCTACATCTGGCATTTTTCATCAATTTATTTGGGTTTTTCTTGAAAAAAAAATCCCACTAATGATGTAGAGGTCTCACAAAAAACTTATGTATCAGATACATATATTATAAATGTAATATTACATTAGCTACACTGTAATCTTTACAGTGCAGCTTTATGCAAGTAATGAGTGCAGATGGAGAGTTAAGCTTAGACTTTGTAATGCTCAAAGAACATGGTGTCACTGTTTGTGAAGAGTACTATGATACGGGTGGTAATGCATTTTGTGCCATAACTGCAGCACAGCTCTGGATCTTGTTCCTTGCTTGAGTCACTGGAGTTTGTAGGCTCAGCTTTAGCATCACTTTAGTACAAACATTAATTTAAAATATTCTCAAAGCAGCTGCAGTGGTGTATGGTTGCAATGCAAAGCTGCTGGAGTGCAGACTCCCACTACAGAGGCTTCCAGGTAACTGCCAGGAATGGATGCATTAAGTGCTGTACCATTGTAGTGGTAGAGAATGTAAACGATGGACTACCTTCTGGGTCTGAAAAGCTAGCATGGGAGCTCCTTAAACATGCAGTTCCTTTAGTGACTCCTGTGGTTGGCAAAATGACTTCTGGCCCTCACCTTTGACCTCATCAACACTTTCCTGATGACTTCATGGGATCGTCACACATTTCAGGTCCTACCTAATAAAACATTGAGCTCATTTGGTAAATTATGGTCATTCCAAGAGTCAGCAAGGAGGGTAATCCAGGATATGCTCATTTGCTATTTGTAAATCACAAGTCGACAGCCAGTGAGTGAGCAGTTGCACATTAGGTCATCACGTCTGGTTTCAAAACGCCAAGATGGCAATAATGAAAATGCTCATTGCTTATAACATGACTGCAAAAAATAAATGGGTGGACAACCAGTAATCTGGACTTCTTTTGTTCATGTTGTTTGTTTTTTAGTTTAGCCCTGCTATAGGGAAGTTGTATTAGACAAAGAACTATTGTAGTGGAGTCAAACAGAGACTTAAAAACAATACACACTGTCCACTTGGGACATTGTGTAGGCTTCTGACCTGTCCTTTTTGATCTTTGATATTATCTTTGTGTGTCTTTCTCTGTTAAAGGAAACTCTTCAAACAATCAGCATTTAACCTACTGGCACAGGATCATTGCTGTCAGGCTACATGCTGGATGTTTCCCTTCTGTGTAGCCAAAATGACGGAATAATGGACATGAACGCAGTACACAGCACTACCATTGATATTTGGGGCTGGTTTATCCTAGTGGTCAATCACAGTATGGCAATGACACAAATGTCATGTGACCCAAAAAGCATTATCCCTGTAGACTATCATTATAAAACAACATCTGTAAAAACAGCTGCTTGCAGCACATGAGAGTCATATTTGAAAAACCAAGTAAAAAAAAAAAGTGGCTTTTATTTGTGTGATGTCATCATAATATAAAGTTTATGGGCCCGGTAAGAGTGTGAATGGGCCTGGGGGAGGAAGTGTAATAATCAGCAAGCTGCACCTGGAAAGCTTCTCTGGTTCATGCACATGGATGTACTGAGGAAAAATGGAAACTGTGCACAAAGTTATTAAGGAAACTCCTCTAAATTCTTCTTTTTTTTTAAGCAAGAGAACTGTTGGCATGATGTTCTTTTCAAGAAATGCTGTACTAGTTTCATACAGTACCAGATGTAACAGGACTCAAACCTTCCAAAAAGTTCAACTGTTGTTACAGTCCACAAAATGTTTTGTTTTGTTTTGTTAGCAAATGTGAGACGAGCCTTTGTGTTCTCTTTGGTCAGCAGCGGTTTTCATCTTGGAATGCTCCCATGGATGCGATTTTTGCCCAGTATTTTTCTTATTGTTGAATCTTGAACTCTGACCTTAACTGAGGCAAGAGAGGCCTGCAGTTCTTTAGATGTTCTGGGTTGTATTTTGACCTTCTGTATGAGTCGTCGACACATTCTTGAACTCCTGGGAAGATTTACACCTGTTCCAAGTTTTCTCATTTGCGGATAATGGCTTTCACTGTAATTTGCTGGAGTAACCCTTTCCAGACTGATAGATGTCAAACACTGGTAGCACTATATAATAATGACACACTATTAAATATTGTTAAGGTATTAATTTAATTCATCGGTCATACATAGTCATCCTTAATATGGCATTTATAAATGCAAATATATTATTATGACTATGATCATATTTTTCGCTTTGCATGGTGGAACATATCTCTATTTATAAATGACACACTAAGAAGGAGTACTGATAGATAAAT
>NW_005187475.1:1571972-1585847 GCF_000239375.1 Pundamilia nyererei | reverse complement strand
TCTAATATAAAAATTGTTTGATGATCTGACACGTTTAAGCCTGAAAAATATGCAAAAATGTAGGAAATTAGGAAAGTGGCAAATACTTTCACAGCACTGTAGCACTAAGACAGTTAGTATTTTTAGTTAGAGATGGGACATGATAAGGTTCTTTTGGGGGGGGGACGTGAACCCAAACGCTAACTTTGCCCTGGGCCCCCTATGCAGCTCAGTCGGCATTCCTTTTATTCTTGAAGTACATGTCCTTTTATTGAGCGAGTAAAGTCGGACGAACTGTACTACTGACTGTGAAGTGAGCTCGTTTTGTGTCAGTGGCAGCTCTGAGCCGAGGGGAGGGGGCAGGACTGACTGAGAGGAGTGACTTTCTTTCAAAAATAGTTCACTTCTTCATCACAGCAGCAGCAGCAACCGGTGCAGCAGCAGAGGCAGCAGCAGCGGGTATGAAACATGGCTCGTCACGGAAATAAGTAACGGGACCGAGGGACGCTGTTATTTAAACCGAGGAGGACGCCAGAAAGTACCGCGAAAAAAGAAAGAAACCGAGATACATCTAAAGTCGGAGCCACACGTTTCAGTGTTGATGTTGGTGTTTGGACGCGAATACCTGCCGAAAATAATCCCGGTGAGTGCAGCTCGTCTCTCAGAGGATGTTAAAGGCTTATAACATGATGCCGGAGCAGTAGTTTCACGATTTATCCGCATTAACAACGACTTTCGGTGTGAAATGTACCAGAGTTAGTCAGTGAGAGGTCTGAGGAACACATTCATTCGGTGGAACAAGGTGAACAGGGAGTTAAAACTTTCCTGCAACATGGCCGCTCAGATGTCACTCAGCTTCCCAGAAGTAGGCAGAACTAAAAATGAGCTTTCACTCGACCCTATTTAAACGTAAATACGAGTCCAGAAAGTCTTTAATAAACCTGTTTAAAGAAAGGTTAGACTCAAACGAGAGTCCAAAGCGGTGTCCGTCCCTGTCCGGAGTGTTAGACCTAAGTCCTGCCCACTTTTTAAATCAAAACTTTAGTCCTCTCATATGGGAGGAACGTTACTCCATTCAAAAAACTGTCAATTTTACGTTTCTTGGATGATTGCCAAACACATAAACTTTCTAAAGCATAATTTAATACTTTTTTGACATTATAAAGAGTCATTATAAAATTCGGCCCACACCTGGGGTGTAATTAAAGCATACACACATATATATATATATTACATATATATTACATATGTGTGTGTGTATATGTATATATGTGTGTGTATATATATATATATATATATATATATATATATATATATATATATATTACATATGTGTGCCTATGTGCAGTTATGGTCAATACGCTGAATGCAAACAGATGTAGTTGGCTGATAATGCTTTGGTTTTTCATAATCAATCATGTGACCGGTTAGGTGAGAGGAAATGTTTTAATAACTCGAAACCACTGATAAGCCATTTCATGTGACATGTGCGGGTCAAACGAAATGATTTATGACACCACAGCCTGCCAAAAGATGCTACTGGAGATAACCAAAGCATTTAGGGGGAGTCTAGCAGAGCATGACAGCACCCAAGCCATCCATATCCAGCTCTCAAGTGTGCTCAGCTGGGTCTCCTTCTGCAGTAGCACATATTAAAGTTAAACTCAAAGTCGATTACATTCCTGCACTTCTCTTTGCTGCAGTGAGGAAAATATCACAAATTTAATTGATAAAGTCTCAAATTCTACATTTAGAAGTGTGAAGTAACCCTCCGAATTGACCCTGAAATACCAAATTGCAGTCTGGCTTCATTGGGATGGTGAAACAAAAATATACTGTGAAAGGTTTATGTTTAAATCCCCTATAAATGGTATATATACAAGCATATGTCCAATCCTGCTTATAAGTGTAGTCAGCCCCTAAAAGGCCAGAATCCTAATTTTCATTCTCAGTTAATCTAATGCATTTTTCTTCAGTCCATTCAAAAAAATAAAAAATTCACTTTACTGTTATTTAGAGCCCAGCGTGGCATCTTCAGCAGTTAAAATCCTCAAAAATGTTCGCTTTACTGTTACGTTTAACAAGAAGGGCGTCAAATCTGCACACCTGAGACACTACAATCAAATAATGTGTGTCCTTTTTACCTGAATCATGATTGAAAAAGTTAAATCAGTGTCAAAATTGATGCATATTATGATACTTAACTTTCTCGGGTATTATTTACTTGGCTGATAATGAGATTATTTCAGAGTGTCAGTGTTTCTCTGTCCTTCTCAAACCAAACTGAATTGGCATTCAAACTTCAGGTAGAAAATAAACAGTCTTTATTTTTTTTAACAATATCTAAACAGTCAGGTTCATAGCAATCAGAGTAGCTGTGACTAAACACAGGAAACTGTAGGAAAAGTAGACTTCTTCAGACTTTTCCTCCCCGTGGAGGAAGTTGAAAGGAGATGGAAGGCAGTGAAAATAGAGTGATTGCAGTAACTGATTATTTGTGTCTCACACTATCCCCCGAAGGCACATTTTCCTTGGTAGATACATATTATGCACTTTAATTGAGCAGTGGGCGATTTGTTTACACCTTTAGTGGAACATAATGAAAGGGGAAGCAAAAATTAGCCATTCCTTTTTTCCAGGCATCCAGTCAAAACCCTGCATACGATAACCAGGCATTTAAAAAGTAGCGACTGTTTTACCTGATTTACCTGCAGAGATTCTGTGTCTGCACCATCTCTCACTTCGTTACGTTTCATCTCAGTCTCCTCGTGGAAAGCTTTCATTGTCTTCTGATCTGCAGCAGTGTTACTGTCTCCTCTGTGGGTGGGAAGATAATAGAGGTGAGGTTGAAACCTATGATTACCCACCTCTGCTTTGTATAATTTCTCAGGAATTAAATTACAGTGAAATGGAAGCATTCTGCATTTTGCATGTTGGAGCAGCTGCTCATAGGGATTTCTGACTGTTTATTCTCAGGCATGCTTGATGCTTCTGAGTTTGATGGCTTGCAGCAGTGCAGTAAAATGCAGTGTAATGACAGGCTTGTTTTCAGTGCAGAATTACAAGTTTAGGAGTAAATTTGTATAAGAGCTTGTTTTAAATTCCTGTAATAGTTAGTCCGCGATGATTGACACTACAGTTTGCACAGTTGGAGCTGCCTGTTTGTCCCACCAACTGAACATTTTTAGTGTTACTCTGGTGTCTCTGTGCTGTCTTGAGACACAACTTTCACTTCCCATCTCTGTCACTTTGTTTTTCTCCGGCCTCGTCATCCTGTTGCTTGCAACATTTGTTTCTCACTGTTTGCTTCCTTCCGGCTTCTTGGTGGATCTCGATTTCTCAGTGTTTTTCGTCTTATCTTCAAATCTTTGTCATGTAGTCAAAAACAAAAAACAGTTTCATGTGAATTTGTCGGTCTATATTTTATGTAGGAAGATCATGAAAATCTGAGTGGCAATATATGTATACTTGCTAAAGTTAAAGGCTTGTTCTATAGTAGTTTTCAATTTGCTATTACCACATTGCAGTGTTTTGAAGTCAACTGTGGCCTGAACTAGAGTAGCAAGATTTACTACTTCAGTGATTCTCCACAGAACTTTTTAAATATTACAAATTACCAAGATTTTTTATTAGTCTGAATCCAAAAGCAGTCTGACTTTGATGACTTTATTATCAGATAATCCAGTCAAACATGTTTTTTTTTTTAATGTTTGTAAAATGTTTTTTCTAGTATCACTGAAACAAGAAAGAAGCAACAGACCAAGATTGTCTAAATAAATCAAATTTAGAACAATTTAAAATGCTTTCATGGATAAAGGAAACAGTACAGGTATGATAAACACAAACTCAGCCATTAAAACGGTATTTCTGTGTAAAATATGTTTGGGTACTCTGATAAAATATTTTGTATGAGGGTTAATTTGGCCACAGCAGAGTTGCTGCACACTTCTAAATAAAATTAGATCATCCATAAATGAGGCACTGTGTTTAAAAATGGCTGTAATTCATAATGTTTTTAACCACAGTGGTGTACAGAGGCAAAATTACTAATACTTATAAACCTGACTGTACTTGTTTTGTCAGACTTACTTTACTGTCACCTGTTGCAAAGAAGTGCATTAAATACTGTCTGATATGCAGCTATTAAACAGCTCAATAACCCCTACAACAAACTTAAAAAACAAACTTTCTTTACAGTAAACCGCTTCATATCTGCAGATCAGAACATGCATCTCCTCTGTCAGTCCTCCAGACAGCCGTGGCATGCTAGCTGTATATCTTAAATGTGAAATGAGAGATGTGCTGCTTCTGTTTTTACCTGCCTGGCGACGGCCCCGGGGTTGCGCAGGGTCCATCTGACTGTCTCTTTTTGCAGCTTAGAGATTGAAGGTCACGGGGGAGAGGCTGGAGACGCGGGGAGAGTTTTGATTTCAGTTCAGTGCAATCAAAAGTGTCCCTTAAAGAATAAAAGGCCCTAAGAAAGGGCATTAGTGGAGTCTGTTTTGATTTGTAGTTTGTTTTTGTTTTTGTTTTTTTTAATTTTCTTAGAGTTGTCAAGGTATTTAAATGACAAATGCAATCTTTTTTTGTTATTATTTTGAGGAATAAAGTAAAATATTTGGAACTTGTCAAATTAGAAATGATCAACTTCTGTTTACTGATGGGTTTGTTGATGTAATTTTTTTCCCCTGTAGTGTCACATATTAGAAGAGAATTGCAAGAAGTTGTAACTACCCCACTGTGGAAAATTTAAAGTCCACCTCTTAAGCATTATACATTATTTTCTGTCACGTATATAATGCCACAGTATTTTCAGTATTTTAGTCAACTTACTTTCACTCCATACTTTGCAGATACTGGCCCTTCACGGCCCGCAGTTTGTGAAATATTGAGCTAAAAGTTGGGGGAAGAGATGTTAAAGTGGAGCCAATGAGGTTTATTTTGAACTGTGACTCTTGTAAAGCTTCTTTAGCTGAGTCACAGAATAAAAATACGGAGATGGGACTGAGCATAGTAGATCCAGGGTAATACTAAATCTAGTCCAAATACAGCTACCAAGTGACAATTTATTTGGCCTCCATTAAGCTTTCGCCATTAAGCTTCAGGACCCTTGAGACTGAGCCAAACCAGCCATTAATGCACTCAGCCACAGAAAAATTCAAGTGTCTCAGTTGTGTGAAACTTGAACTTTTAAATAATTAATTTAGAAAAATACTGCAGAGCTTTTATTTTATTTTTTTGTCTGGCCAAAAAGCCTCACCTGTTTTACAGTGACGTGTCATTTAGAGGATAAATGGAGCTCGGAGGTATTTCAGAAACGTCAGTGTCTAAAGTTGCAGCCTGCACTACTGTAAGCTCATCATGTGTGACACGCACACTAGTTATGTCCTGTCAAGGCAGTTGGTGAGAATAGTGAGCAGCTGCAAGTGGTAATGTGGTCATGTGGCATGTATAGTGTGCGTGCAGTGTTAGAAGGGTGGTAAGCAACACCGTGTCTGCCTAACGCCCGTTTCTGTATCGGTGTTGTCGTGTCAAAGTTTCAGCTTTTGGATTCACGCACAGATCGCAGCGGTGAATTGCGCGTGGGTGCTGGAAGAGAGGGATTTTTGGTATTTAAACTGGTAGGTGTGTGTGTTTGTGAAAGAGAAAGTGGTGTTTGTGTGAGGGAATATCATGTGTGTTTGTTTTTTATTCAAGGACCATTTGTCATGCTCACGTGTTAAGCCTGTAAAAGTGTAACTGCTGTTTTGATGAGGTACTTAGGTGGTGTGTGTGTGTATGTGTGTGTGGGGGGGTAGCTGTTAATGAACAGGTGCACTGGCTGGGTGGTCAGCACTGGTGCAACGCCCAGTTTTCACACTATGACAACATACGTGGCACACTAAAGATGCATCGAGTGCAAAGTTCTTGGCATGTATCGCTTTTTAAAATGTTAATTCTGATGTTATATTTGTTTTGGTTATTTACTCTGCTAACATTATAAAGACACAGGCAGCCTCGTAGGCGGTACAAAAGATGGATGAAGTTACCCATTGGTTATGAAGCTCAAAGCTTTTAGCCACCAGAGTGTTTTTTGACACCAGATGTGATGAGCGAGGGGTGGATCTGTCAGTGCATGCTCATTGGCTAATATCTTGTGACTGACAAGTTGTTGGTCAGTTTCTTTCGGAGTTAGCCAGTCTTTCATCTCACGTCTCCAGCTGATTCAAAATGCTGCTGCATGTCCTTGTGAAGTTCTTGTTTTTGTTTTTTATCTTTAAATGGTCTTGCCCCAGTCTTCTTCTCTGAGCTGTTTTACTTAAACTCCTGTCCGAGCTGCTAAATCATCTGAAAAGTTATTCTTGCATATACAGAAATCTAAAGAAAGCTCAGAGAAAGCTCACTGTTGCCCCTAGATTATGGAATAAATTGCCTAGTACGTTAGACAGGCACCTACATTGTCCATTTTAAAAATTCATCTTAAAGCGCCTTTATACTTTTTGGCCTTTGACCCAGCATGAGACGATGATCCTACTTGTTTTTAATTATAATTGGGGGTTTTTTAAAAATTGTTTTCATTGTATACATTATGTTGTGTACAGTGTTTATCCTTATCTGCTTTTGCCATTTTTCCAGTGCTTTATAAATAAAGTTGACATGGTACTCCTCCTTTATGACTCAGTAAATGACCATAGTTTGCAAAATGGACTTAAAATTGATTTTTAAGTGGAACTCTTTGCAATCATAAGACTTTGCACCATACTGTGTGATCATGAAAATTTATCTGATTGGATGAATGATAAGGACAAAAACAAATGCATGGCTCCTAACAGACAGCATGTCACTGTGATTGTTTTTATTTTTATTTTTATTTTTTTTTATGCCTTCTGATCAGTTTGGATGCTTGCTTCTGCCATTGAAAACAAAATACTGCCATCTCAAAATTTCAGCTTAAATTTTGACTTACTGACTGTCTATCTCAAACTGAGATAACGAAGTTCAAATTTTGAGATATAACTTCGAAATTTGGACTTAAGGATGGTTATTATTATTATTATTATTATTATTATTATTATTATTATTATTATATATGCAAGCTTCCATAGAGTGATGCAGTAGTCAGGTGGGTGGAGCTTCTGTGGGCACAGCTAGTGCTGTTTGTCTTAAATGACCATATTTGGGAAATCCACTCACATCATACAGGAGCTGAAACTAGATACAGTGAATGTTGTATAGAGTTTGTTAAGAAAGTGCTTAAAACAACCAAAATAAGTTTACAGCAACATGTATAGCATTCAGAGTTCACATACACAACTAATAGCTGATTAGTGCTACGACTGCAGTTCAGACCATCTACATTTGTGGAGAAAGATTTAAAATCCTGTGTGAAACTTGCCTTAAACTGTTTTCCCTGCATTCTCACATATTTCTTTTAGAGTTTTATTGGACAATATTTGTGGGGCAGTGTTTATTTGTGGGAGCCAGTGGTGGGGCATGAAGGACCAGAGAAATAATATTCTTTGTTGTGGGTGGATTGCTGACTCTGCTGCTGTTGAGAGCCTGTCATTATAGTTATGTTTTGTTGGCACTTGGCAGCTGTTCGGTTTTTGCTGTCTTTTCTTATATTTGTCTATAAAACACTAGATTATCTGGTGCAGAAGCACTCAGCATGTACTGTTGCTTTTAACAAAGGAATGGAGCGCGTCAGTCAAAAATAATGATGCTTTGTTTCCAGCTCTTAGAGAATATGGAAGAGAGTATGGTATTAATTTAGTGTCGAGTCTTAGTTTTATAAATTCAGCATGCAGATCAGCAACGTGAGAAATGAAAAAGTATGGTTTAATCTATACATGGGTACAAGGAAAGGGACAAAGGAAAACTAATCAGTTCCCTAAAATTTCCCCAAATCCTGCAGCAAATGTCGTGTGCATGTGTGCACCAAAAGAGCCACACACCAACAAGTTATTAAATAGAATAATAATACTTACTGATATATACTTTGTGATTATAAATAACAGTGAAAGCATCAGCTGTCTCTTCATTAAGTTTCTAAACTTTCAAAATAAGAGCATAGAACTTGTCCAGTAGTAAATAGATCAATGAAGATGAAAACATACACTTCACAGTGGCTAAAACTTTGGCCGAGCTTTCCCTCATGCAGTGGTGCAGGTCTGTTCTGTGACAATATTAAAAGTTTGAGTTAACTGTACTGTGTAAGTAATTCGTATCCATAAATATGACCGTTTATTTGTTAATCACTTCAGTCTGTAAATGCTTATGTTTTATTCAGTCATTTTATTAAGGGCTGACTGTGCACCAGACTGACACACAAAAATGAACCTTTTCTAATGCAAAGTTCTTGGGTTTTTAGAACAAAGACCCAGAATATAATTTTATTTATATAGCACCAAATCACAACAACAGTTGCCTCAACTTGCTTTGTATTGTAAAGACCCTATAATAATATTAGAGAGAAAACCCCAACAATCAGACGTCCTCCTATGAACAAGCACTTGGTGAAAGTGGGAAGGAAAAACTCCCTTTTAACAGGAAGAAACCTCTAGCAGAACCAGGCTCAGGTAGGGGTGGTGATCTCTGGGTTTGACAGGTAGGAAACAGGACATTGTGGAGGAGAGCCAGAGATGAATAATAATGAATTAACTATTTACTAAGACTTACTTTAAAACAGTCTGTCATGTGTACCAAAATCCATGTATTTCAACAAGTTTCTTTTCCGCCCTTTGCCAACGTTTTCTCAGTCTGGCCCTATGTGAAAAGAAGAATCTGCCTACCCCTGCTCTAATCAGTGTTTCGCTCAGATTTGGGCTGTACTTGTGGTGGAAACATTGTTGTGGAGGACACTGTACCATTCAGTTATCTTAATAAGTATCTACTCTGGAATTGTGACAATTAAATACCAGAGCACTGTAATCAGCTCAAACACTATTGAGTTTCTCATGCCAGGGATGGACTCTGTAGTTGTTGTTTAGCTCTATAGTCATTAACCAGTTTTCCACCTGCTGCAGGTTCTGGTTAGAGAGTTGGCCAAAGTCATGAAATCTATTTTTCTTAATCAAATAACAGAGAAATGTGTGGACTTCTACAAAGTAATTTAAACCGTTGCTTTAAACACGCTGCTAAAGTTATATGTGGACAAATTGCACTTTCCTACCCAGAGGGGAGTTTTGAGCCAGGGCTCAATCAGCTGAATGGTAGAAAAGTGACCGCACAGCAGTTATGAAACACAAGACATGAGGGGCTACAGTTGGCTCGTAAGTGGGCAATAAACTTCCAACATAAGAGCATGGAGATTGTCCACTGGTATATAAGCTGCGGAAGGTGTCGTTCATTTGGACTAAAAAAACAAAACAATGAAAAGCTAAGAAAAGTTTTATTACCCCACAGCTGTAAAAGGGCTGATGGGGTATTGTCATCAGCCACCTGGGTAGGCGGTGTGGATGTTTGTGAATGCGATAACTTGAGAACAAGGCGGCATAGGATTTTGAAATCCATATGTGTGTCTAGTGGGAGGCTGATGAGTAGCACTGTCAGAACTCAAAGCATAAACTAAATTGACCAAAGAGTGATTGTAGATGAGTATAAACATATGTGCGGGTCTCCAACTAATGTGTAGGGATCTCGAGGTGTGGTGAGTCCTCAAAGAGTCTTTGAAAGGCTGGAAACACTCAAACTGCCTTTCTCTTGTCTCTGTCTCTCTGCTAGACGACCTTTATTGAGACTCCTCTGTCCTGTGTGACCCCCCTGACACAGAGAGGTATGACCGCGCACACACACACACACACACACACACACACACACACACACACACACACACACTCATATAATGGTGATAATAGTACTGAAGTTCATCTTTATTCCACCTTTCAAAAATAAGTGCTTTAGAAGAAAGCAGGAAACAAACAGGAAGATAAACACTTAAGAGGCGATAAAAAAGGAAATAGGAATAAAATTAATTACAATAACATAAAAAATGTAAAACAAGTGAATAAAATGCTAATATAACATAATTAAAAGAAAAAGATTAATAAAAATTATGTAAGGATATGGAAATGATAAAAATATGTGTTTAAGAGGGATTTAAATGGCAATAGTGATGTCATGTCAAAAGAACCAATCAACTTTGGTCCTCAGTGGAATTGTCATCAGAATTTAACCAGGTCTCTGTTAGCGGGAAAACGTCAGTTTTGTTGATGATAAAATCAAGGATAATAAGAGAGAGGTCTCAAGGAAACCAAAACTGATGGTGTGGTGAGAATTATGAGGTAAATTTAAAATGTTGTAAGGTTCGATGGGGTTCTGTAGGAATATTTCTTGACTTCTGGGACTATTCTATGTTATTTACTCCTATACTTTGATCTCCAACTACCAATAAAGATAACTGGCGGTGAGTCAGGGCTGAGGAGGTAGAGGCTGTCAGCAGTTTGATCCCTGCACTGAGCAAGGCTCCCTTTTGGGACTGTCTGTGCCATGTCTATGAAGCCTGACAGTAGTGAGTATTTCTTCTTTGGGTCATCGGAGAGTCCTAGCAACATACATCACCACTAGGATACAGAGTGTGTGCTCAGAGTAATGTGTTTGTTTCCATAAAGCTCAGCAAATGTTAGCGCTAATAAAACACCAGGGTGCAACACCAATGTGCGTCTCCACCCACACAGAAAAGGAGCCGCTGTAAATACTCTCCAGGTCTCTTCTGTTTTAAGTTCTCGCCCCCTGTACTTTAGGAGTTCAAGTATACAAAGTAAGGTAATGAGAGCCCCTACTCTGTTAGTCAACACTTAGCTTCACAAATCAGTAATACAGGTATTTACTGTAAAGACACTTTTATTTGCAAACAGACCACTTCAGCAGTAATCCACCATGACTTTAGCTTCTTTGTTTTTGGTACCTAGTTTTGTATATTACATTTTCCCTCGTGTTCAGCCCTTTTGTGTCAAGTCTCTGTGATGTTCCACTTGTTTATTTCCTGTTTTATTTTGCCGTTTTGTTTACTTCCCTTGTCTGATTTTTCTGTGATTAGCTTTAGCCGTGTTCCCCTCTTGTTTCCTCTTCCCTCATCACCTTGTGTATTTGTTGTGATCATTTCCACTGGCCCTTTTTTGAGTTGTCCCACTTAGCTGTGCTGTTCCTACTGTTTTTCCCAGTGCTTCCTAGTGCCTCTTTTTGTTTCTGGACTGACAGTTGTTCATTTTAAGCAATAGAGACTTAACTTTATGTTCAACCTCTGCCTACCACTGCATTTGGATCCTCTATCTTCCACCACACCTCTCACAGCTGAATCTGATAGTGTTAGCCCATAAATTAGCACTTCAGTACCTTTGCATTAGTCACTGTTTAGAATAATGCTCTTGTAATAATAATATTGGCTGACAGAAAATGAAGGAAAGCATAATAGTTCCCCTTTAAACCAGAGGTGACCTGTGACCTCCATTTCATGCTATTTCTGCCTGAAGCAACGTCATAGTTTCTGTTACTGATGCTGCTACTCTCCACATGCATGCACATAGAAGGGTGGGAAGGTCCGAAAACAGAGCCATGCCATGAAATATAAATCACTGCAGGTGGAAATAGCAGTCCTGTTTTGACTAAAGGGGTCCTGACACAAATAGTGCTGGAACTGTTTCACCCACCAGCCTACTGTATTTAATTCAGCCTTTATTTTATGATGTCGGGCTTATTTAGGCAGCTGCGAGTACACGAGTTCAGTGACCTGGGTGAAAGTTTGTTTGATATCAGAGTTTTGTTTTAAATAAATCTGAGTGGATTCCCTGTGACTTAACTTTGTACTCTGAACTAGTGATTAGGAAAACAACAGCTAAGCTATTTTTATCCTTTTTTTGCATAGTTTTGGTTAATTGTGGGAAGCATAATTATATCTATGATGATTTAAAGGTTTTAGAGTTAAATTAGGAAGCACAGCTCACAGACCAAATGTTCCTCTGTGTCAGCTTTATACATGCAGACAGACAGACAGACAGACAGGGTGTAGTTATCACCAAGGCCAGGCTGGAAATAACAGTTTACTCACCAGGAGAGTCCACTGTGGTAACTGAGGAGCTGGTGAGACTTTTGGAAACAGTCACAGTTCTGTTTTTGGCTCATGCCTGTGACCAGTGAAAAAAAAAAATCTGTTCAGTGAAGTCATTAAACTTTTAATTTACCCTCAACAGCCACCGATTCAGGCGCCTTGCCCTTGGATATTGGAAGCTAAAGATATTTCTGAGGTAAATTAAGAGGTTAATTAAACATATGCTACTTTGAGAGTCAATTAACAGTCATTTTACAAGCAGAGATGCTTAAAATTTAATGGTCGCACATTCTTACATGTGATTGGACACTAAATAACTTTGTAATTTCACTCTTGGTTGGACAAAATACACAGTTGGACCGCCTGGGGATTTAGTGCATTTGTCATGCAGTAGTAAACAAAATTATAAAGGTCTACCCTCTTTCTATCAAAGTAGGAACAGATGCCAAAACAAAATTGCTTACTTTGAATGGCTCCTCAGGCCCCAAATCAGGTGAAGGCATGAGTCAGCTTGTTAATGCATTTATTTGTGATTTTCCAGATTTTACTGAACACGTTTAATAGCTTCATCTGTTTGTTCTGGGACCATGTGATCTCCACAAACTACACTCTGCTGTCGCATGCATCCATTGACTTTATGAAATTTGTAAAAAGGGATGTAGCCACAGAGTCTGAAGCTAATGCGGTCCCTTAAAACCTGCATTCTTTTTAATGGCCAGCAGGGGGCGACTCCTGTGGTTGCAGAGAAAAATAGGTCTGTTTGTATAGAAGTTTACAGGGTAAAAAAAGCCTTTAGGTTCCTCACTCTCAGGCCCTCGTAAATAATTTCCTCACGACTTGTGGGCTTTGTCACTAGTTTTAGGTCGTATTAATGAAGTTGTTCCAGAGTGTAGTGGTTTACAGTATGGTGTAACAAGTGTAAGACCCATAGTTTGATCCTGGGACTCTTTGGGGTTGGGTCAGGAAATGTATCTGGCATTAAAAATCTGCCAACTCAAACATGCAGAGCTACCTGATTTGTTGACCCCTTGTGACTAAGGATGATTATCCAGGGTATGGTCATTGTGTGAGCCCATAGACATTGCACTAAAATGCTTTAAAAATTTGTCAACGCCACAAAGAGGGCCAGCCCCAGTTTTGGTGTCCAGAATTAGTAGAGATAGGAGCGAGGAACGGTTCTGCCTATTTTCATTTTTGTTCTGTTTTTTTAATCTGCTCGAGTAGCTTTGCATGACTCATAGTCTGAAAGTAATTCTTATTTATCTTACACTAGCACCTCTTTTTTTTTTCTTTCTTTTTTTTTTTAAAGATCATCTTCCCTTTTGGAAAACTTCCTTCTGATTGGTTGCACCTTGTAAACAGAAGGTTTGATCAGCAGGTGAGTGTGGTTTCTGTGAATCTGAGATAACCCTATTAAAGGTTATGCCCTCTCACTCACCTCATACACAGCTAAGAGCAGAGAAAAGGAGGGTTTAGAGCAGCTTTTGGCTCATGGGGATTACTTGTGAAAGCTCTGACCTCATTAAGCTGAAATGTTTGGTATCACTCAAACACTATATGACAGAATGTTGTCACTTTAACAGACTTGTAAAGACGGCAGTGTCTTACAAGGGCTGCAAGTTACACATATACTTGACTAACTTATATCAGCCTGTCTGAGTCTGTGTGAGACAGAAGTAGCACTGAAACAGCAAGTTTTAACTGCTGCATAAACATGTAAATGTGTGTGAGAGACTAACTGGAAGGAGGGATCCTTCTTTTGTCTGAATGAAGCATGAAGTCTCCTGGGAAGCTTTCAAATCCTCTCTGGAATGTGTGTGTGTGTGTGTGTGTGTGTGTGTGTGTGTGTGTGTGTGTGTGTGTGTGTGTGT
>NW_005187475.1:1567296-1571952 GCF_000239375.1 Pundamilia nyererei | reverse complement strand
TGTGTGTGTGTGTGTGTGTGTGTGTGTGTGTGTGTGTGTGTGTGTGTGTGTGTGTGTGTGTGTGTGTGTGTGTGTGTGTGTCACATTTGAACAAGGAATGCAAATATTTGTGTGTGATTCACTTTTGTGGTGTAGTGTAACTGTTGCCATGGTGACCCTGTCCTCTGGTGATTTCTTTGTTACCTGACAACTTCTTTCTTTCTTTCACCTTATTTTATTTCCTTTTTACGTCCTAACGTCTTTTGTTCTTTTTGTTTAATTTCTTTGTTTCTTTCTTTCCCTCTCTTCCTCGCTCTTCCCTCTGTATCCTTGTTTAATCCTTGTTTAATTGTCCTTGTTCAGTGCCAGCCTACAGCTCAGGTTTCATCAGCTGCTCTCGTTATTAAGTTTATTTACCGAGCTCTCAGCTCATCCTCTGGTGGCCCTGAACTTGACTGTCTGGCTCTAGTTTTTGTTTGCAGCTGGGAGTGTCTGCATGAGTCTGCATGTGTACACAGTAAAGTTACAGTATTTCGTTATATTAAACCAGTTGTTTCCTGTAGACTTAGTAACAGGTCTAATACAAAAAAGAACCCTGATGATGTTGTTTTGTTTAATGTTTTTCTGTGAAGACCATATATAGAAATGTGCGGAGTTCAAACCAATTCACATAAACTCAAAACGCAGAAGAAAGAACATCGATGGAAATCAGAAATAAGAGCTTTGAGAGCACTCTGATACACTGTAACAGTTAATTTTAATTAATTTAGTTTTTAAGTCCATTAAATGTATCAACATGATCTTTTAAAAAAAAAGAGATAATTGGTGCAAAGAGTGTAAAGACGCAATTTCTGATCTTTAGAAATGGTTCTTAAAAATCCGCCCATTCATGTTTTTGCAAGACACCGTGATGTCAGCATCACCTGTATATGTTAAACATGTACAGGTGCATTACATTGACACAGATATCTGTGTATTATTGACGGGCTATTGATAAGCTCAATAGTTGCACAAACTTCTGGGTCTTTACCATATATTAAGATATATTGTCAGATTATTTATTTGAAATGCTCCAGGGCATGAATAGCAGAAACACCTGGCCAGAAGTCCACTGAAAATAAATATTTTCTTTGCAGTCTGTCAAAATTTCAGAATATTAAATCAGTTTTTACTCAAATTTACTTACTAAAAATTGGGCAATTAATTTGGAGTTGTCAAGTTGAAATTTTTACTTGCAGATGGCAAAATGTGTTTTTTTTTCTTTTTCTTTTTTCAGTAGCAGAAACAAGCCTCATTAGCTATTCATGTAGATTTTCTTTTAGCTAATTATCTCGTTTTTCTTGTGAGTTACCCGATTTTGTAGCTCTTTGTTGTTTAAAACTTAAACCCTTTATAACCCTTGTTGTGTACTGAGCATTTATTGTAATGTTTTGTGTGTATTGTGCAGGATGGTGATGGAGGAGGGGGGGCAGAGAGACAGAGGGAGGAGAGCTCCAGCAACGGCGCAAGCAGAGGAGAGGCGGATTTTCCTGGAGCTCGGTGAGCGAGTTTGAGCCTTCGTTTAACTCCTAAATGTTTCTTCAACCATGTCAACGCTTCCTTAAAAATAAATATACCTTCTTAGATAGATCACACTAGTTGCACTGAGACTGAGGAGAGCTATTTATTGATGCTGTGTTTCTTCTTTTGACAGGGGAGCAGAACTTTGATGCCATTTATCTGTCAACATATCGAACAGCCTGCAAGCTCAGATTTATACAGAAGAGATGCAACTGTGAGTCAGAACTGGCCTCGTTTACAACAGAAAGATGCGTTATTAAAATGATCATGTGTCAGTTTAGGCTGACGTAAAAGGGAAAATTTTTACATTGTGACATATTATAATAATAAAATGAGTGCAGAAAAATTTGATCAAAATCTTACTTTTTATTGTAAATAGTGAAGCATTGCACATCTTTCAACACTTATCAAACGATAAGATTCTTAAAGTTAAAAAGAATTTAAATACTTTGACTTCCTTCCTCTTCTTCCAGTGCATCTCATTGACATTTACAATGTGATCGAAGCGGTGCGGGACGCTGGTCTAAACGCAGTAGAGCTGAACGCTGGCATCTCTGTGACCAGACTGGAGAACCTCGTGTCCTCTCTGTTCAACCAGCTCAGCAAACGCCTGCCCACCACACACACCATCAACCCGCAGCAGAGCACCGTCCTGCTGGTCGAGTTCTTACTGGCTGCCATCGAGTGGTAATGATTAGGAAGTGGCAACAGTGAGATGTGGCCATCCACATCCTGTTGTTGCCTTTAAATGAGTGTCTTTGTCATAGTTTCACAAACGTCATCACACATGCTTTTGTTTGTGCCGTAGTGAGCCGGACAGCCGTCTGACAGTTTTCTCTGTAAAGGCGATGCTGGCCACTCTGTGTGGAGGGAAGCTGGTGGATAAACTCCGCTGTGAGTACCAGTCGATACATCACAACAGACACGAATCATTATCATAATTATTACCCCAATCTGCAGTAATAGTTTGGTGTGTTTATTGTTAGTGACTGAGGAGCACATGTGTGTTTGCTTAAACCACAGTATTTATAGTAGTGTGAACGTCACTCAGTGTGCTTGCTATTTCCTGCCATGTGCTACATATGAGTCAACTCAGTTTCTTTTGTACAGCCCATGACATGAAAACCTAGAAAACCGTGGGGGGAAGTCACTGACATATTAAAACAAGCGAACAAATAAAAATTCAAACTATACAAAAACCCTGTAAAATAGAGACTGAGGGAAAGAGAGGCAGAGCAATATGAGACGAATCAGAACACAGATGTGATATTGATGGATAAAGGGTACATCTGCTCTGCATAAACCTGATCACTTATTGTGGTTTAATCTGCCAGTTTGTACAGTGGAACTGTGTGTTTGGCCATGGTGACCCATACCATGAAGCTCCTGGTGCACAGTTCCTGTGCTGATGTTAATGACAGAGGAGGTTTGGAGCTCTGCAGAGTCGGGAGAGCCTTGGTTACTTTTATGCACCATAAACCACAAGTGGTTTGACACTTTATAACTGAGGTGCTGTGCATCTTAAACATTTTCACTTTGCAAGGATGCCACTTTGAGGAGGGATTAAAAACAGGTTTGTTACAACAGTGGCATCCTATTATAGTACCATGCTCAAATTTAATGAGCTCTTTTTTTTTTTAATACACTTACAGCAGTGGGACTGAAAACACCTGAATTCAAAGATTAAAAAAAGAGGAACAGCAGAGTATATAGAGTCGATACCCATTTACTTTCTGAATGATTTGGATCGTTTTAATCTTATTTCCAGCTGCAAACTGTCATTGTTGCAAATGATGTTCACTGTGAGAGGTCGACCTGATTGCTGATTGAAATAATGAATTTTATCTAGGTTTTCTTCAGGCTGTGGTGCACACAGTCATGTTAAAGTTTAACACAATACTTTTTTTTTGTTTATAAATTGGAGTTTTTTATATTATGATGAAATCCTAAAACAGGGGTGGAGAAGGTTTCTTAAAATGAAAAAAAAAACAAAACAAAAAACTGCATCAGTTTGTGCCAACAAGTATTGCATGATAAGAGTGGTTGTCCAAAATGTTAATTTTATCCAACTTGGAGATCTGGATCACTGACAAAGGTGTTACCTGTGGTCTGTCACAACACATCAAAGTAAGGTGGTTAATTCATGCAGATGTTCATCTTCGTATTGTGAGTGCACAGACTGGTGATTGCACTTGTTTTTGCTAAGTGGATGGTTCACTAAACTTTCAGAAAACTTTATTAAGTTGTAAAAAGCATATCCTCGATGTGGCCTAAAGCATTTTAGTACAAGCTTTGGTACAATTTACCTGTAGTTATATTTGTTTTTTACAGGAAATCTTTTATTCTGTTTATATGTTGCATATGCGCCACCTGGTGGACGAGAAATATCAGTGCTGCTGTTTGCTTATGCTTATTTACCTTCACTTGCGTTAGGGTCAGTCAAATTTCCAAAAATGTACCTGCTAACCTAATCAAACTCAGCTGATTTGATTTTTTTTTTAAAGAACTTTAGTAAATTTAATGAAGCCATGACCAATTTTACCTTCACACTATGAAAATTGTCCATGTCACAGACTCGAATTACATAGAGTGGGCAATAGAAAAAAGAAAAAAAAAACCCTGAAAATATCATGTGCACCTGTACTCAAGAAGTTTTGAAGTCTCAAAAATGCTTTAAAAATTAAATTAGATTTAAGATTAAATTAAAAAGCTCCAAAGTTAAACAAAAACTCAGTTGAGAGAGTCTGGCTTCTATACCACACTCACTGGTTTAATCTGCCACACTTACTGGTTAAAGTCAAGGTTAAGGGAGGCACTGGGGTTTGGATATGTAGTATTTTAAGCTGCCTTCTTCATTTTGTGTGTGTTTGTGTGCACACGCGTGTGTGTAGATGTGTTTTCTCAGGTATCTGACTCCAACGGTGTATTGGTACTATCCAAGTTTGATCAATTTCTGAGGGAGGCTCTCAAGCTGCCCACTGCCGTATATGAAGGGCCTTCCTTTGGCTACACACAAACCTTAGCACGCTCCTGCTTCCCCCAACAGGTAAACGCACACACACACACACACACACACACACACACACACACACACACACACACACACACACACACACA
>NW_005187475.1:1561179-1567276 GCF_000239375.1 Pundamilia nyererei | reverse complement strand
CATACTCATTTTAACTGGTTGAAGGATGAAACAGCCTCTGTGTTGGTTCTGTGTTCATAAACAGTCTTGCTCTTATTTTGTAGAAGAGAGTGATGCTCAACATGTTCCTGGACATCGTGGCCGACCCTCCTCAGTGTCTCATTTGGCTGCCTCTGATGCACCGCCTGGCCAATGTGGAGCATGGTACAGACACTGTCGATATAATGCAAACTTTCTAACAGCAGACCTGGTTTATTAGCAGAAATTTACTTGCAACCCTCCACCAAGGCAGTATTTACATTTAACAGAACAGTATTACATTTTACATATGTTTATTTTATTTTCTGTTTTTAAACATACTTTAAGAGGTTTGTTGTGCAGTAAAAGTCAGATAATGGTGGAATGACACGTTTATTTTTATTATATATATAATATGTCGGAATAGGTAATAGATAATAGGCACTGATTTGTAAGTAACTGGAAATGAAGAACTTGAGCTTATTATACAATATTATTCTGCTGCATATTTTTAACTAACTAGGCACATTATTCTCTTTCCCTTTATAATACTTCCTTTAAAAACATAATGATTACACAATATTTTGAGATCATTTTGAAAGAAAGACTTTTACAGAAATGCAAAAGTGAGGTCAGAGGTCATATGTGACATAATATTTAGATGCAAATGATAATGGGGTATTTTGAGTCCCCCTTAAACCAGTATATCATCTCACACATGGTGCCAATATAAATAAAGGTAGGTAACTTTTAAGCATAATTTAAAAAATACATTTTATGGAATTTGACCTTATTTGAGGTTAGAGGTCCAAAGTAACCTAATATTTAGAATCTCCATATATCATTCCCTATATGTACTGTACTTTTACTGCACTACAAGCCTCTTAAAGTACAATATATGTTGTCAAAAAGGTTTAAATAGCTCTGTATAGCATTATTATCATTTTAACCTTTAAATCAATCGATTGACTTTGAACAAGAGGTCAAATCTTTATATGCTACTTTCTATATGTTGACCATAAACGCTACATTTGTAAGAACCATAGTTTCTAAGCTATAAGGGTTTTTTTGTTTGGTGGTTGTAAGACGAAATCTAATGGATTCCTAACACGACTCCACTCAACTCTAGACTCAGTTTTATCAGAATTCATTCAAACCTTTTGAGTCATTGTGTTTACATCGCGTTTCACCTTTTGCCTGACCGTGTGAACAAACTAAGATAGCTAAATACTGGAGGGGAAATAGCCAAAAATATAGAATTATGCTAAATGTGTCCCCTGTTTCACCCTCATCTCTCCTCAGATGTTTGTACAAATTAAAAATAGAATTGTGCTAAAAAGTGCTGCTACTTGCCTCAAGTGGAAACAGTATTTTTGTTTAAAAAAAGGGTAATTTTGTTAGTGCCAATCAATGTTCTGTATCCAGAAAGTTAATTAGCCACAGATTTGGCTGGTGATTCACATCAGTGCATGGGAACAGAAAAACACTGTGTTCCACTCCACTGTGCAAAGAACCCTTTGTCATCCCTTATGTTTTTATCGTGCCTTTAGATATTGTGCACTCTTTGTAAAGTCAGGTCTTGGATGTAAAATGGATTTTATTGTGGTAATAACTGATTATTATGAAAATAAAAACCACTGTACAGTGTGCTCTCTCTTTCTCAATCTCATGCTTTTTTTGTTCCCCTCTCTCAGTCTATCATCCCGTCTCGTGCTCTTACTGTCGGAGCAACGGCATGACGGGCTTCCGCTATCGCTGCCTCCGTTGCCGCGGTTACCAGCTCTGCCAGAACTGCTTCTGGCGTGGCAACACCAGCGGCTCGCACAGCAACAAGCATCAGATGAAGGAGCACTCTTCCTGGGTGAGTCACGGAGCGGTTACTCATCCATCACAGCAGGGGGCTCTCGCTGTGCGGAGGCGCATCTGGACTCATTTGTAGTACAACGGGCACACTTTTTTTTTTTTTTACCTCTTTCCATTACTGCACAAAAGCTAATGAATGAAAACAAGTTGTAATTCATGTGATGTTTCCTTTCCTTGCGCACTGTAAAAGTAATAATAAGTAATGGCTATAAGTACTTAATGTTTTCCACAGTTGGCTGAAAAACATTTAGCAAAAATATTTAATTTCAGTGAATAATTTCATTTATTGAGCAACTGTTAAAAAAAAACAAAAAACAGATCATTTGTAAAATAGTTGCAAATGACTACAAATACAAAATTATTGTATTTCATTATATTTATATTTTTTTCCCTCTTGAGAAATATTTAAAACAACTGAAATGATCAGGACCCACACAGTGTTTGAGTGTCAGTCGTAGCACCTTTATTTTGAAAAACAGTGTTTTTCACTACTTCGACACCTTGTGTTCAACTGGGAAGCCAGCTTTCCAGTGCCTTCCCACACTACACACACCACTCCTTCCCGGTTCCAGACACTAATAAGGGGGAGAGCTCATTAGTTGCAATCCCTCTCACCTGTCCCCTCTAACCTCCCGGCACCACCCTATGAGATTACCGTACCACCCCTCCACTGCAGCAGAGCCAGAGACCACACCCCTGCCACAACAACATAATAACACTGGAAGCTACAACTACATAACAATAGCATTTTAAAACATTAAAATTCACAGTGGGCACAAATGTAATTGTGGTGTCCATTAGAGCATTGGTATTCTTTGGAGCTTGAATCCATTGTGTATCATAATTGACATATCGCAATCGAGACCACTCAGTGTCCTGTCAATTATTTATTAAATATGTAAATTTTTAATAAATGGTACTACGTGAGGAAGTCGGGAGTGCCAGAGAGGTATGAGGGTGATGCAGGACATGGATGAGGACAGCGAGACCGTGGTGAGACCGGAGGGACAGATGGGTTCAGGGTGGGAGTGGACTACATTGGCTATCGACTCTGAGCCCTTTGTTGTTTGCAGGCTGTGATGTTTGCAGACAACATTTCGACCTGTAGTGAGAGTAGGAAGCAGGTGGAGAGGTGGAGGTATGCTTTGGAGAGAAGAGGAATGAAATATGTGTGAATGAGAGCGAGACAGGTGCAAAGGTGAATGTGCAATTAGTAGAAATAGTGAAGGTTGATGAGTTTAAATACCTGGGGTCAAACATCTAAAGACATGGACAGTGCATAAGAGAGGTGAAGGAAAAAGTCCAGGCAGGGTAAAAACATGAGTGTCAGAGCTGATTTGTGACAGAAGAATAGCAGCAAAAAGAAAAGGAAAGGTTTACAAGGTGGTAGTGAGACTTGATCCGATGTAGGGTTTGGAGATGGTGGCACTGATAAAGAAGCAGAGCTGAAGATGTTCAGGTTTTCATTTGGAGTGACCGCGATTGAAAATGAGTACAGCGGAGGGACAGCTCAGGTTGAGCAGTTTGGAGACGTAGTTAGAGGGTTAGTGGGAAAAGGAATTTGAATATGGAGTTGCCAGGCTCTAAGTTCAGTGATACAAACACAAGGATCTATTCAATTTGAAAGAAACATTCAGGTGCACACTTCACCTGCTATGAATTTCTCAAAATCAAAGATGATGCTTGTACACACGTGCAAAGAAAAATTGTTTTGTTTTTTTTTAAGTTATTTGAGGTGTTAAAACTGTTCCCCTGTTCTAGCCGTACTCGCTCTACCCTCATTCTGGTATAAAACAACCTGAACCAGTCACATAGCCTCCTGGGAAATGTAATTGGTTTCAAAAATAAAAGCACACATTGTAAACACACCTTGATAATTGTGGGCAAAGGGTCAGTAGCTAAATGCAAGTGTATACATACCCAAATATTTATAGCTTCATTCTCAGGCATGATGTATTTATTTGAAGTGAATCGGATAATTTAAATAAAAGTTGCTGTAGCCTGAAGGAATAAATGTTTTAATGAAGAAATTATGTATTAATAGAAGGAGATATAGTTGTTGAATTATTCATCAGTAAGTCTTTGGCATAATTTTTCTTGTTAATGTTTCAGTTTTAGGTCTAAAGCCTCTAACTAGTGCAGCTCCTGCCTGTCATCATGTAACATTATATACTCATTGTAGCTCAGGCTTTACATATATTTACATGTGATTTTCTGTAGGTCTGGGCTTTGTGCTTCATTTTTATTCTCAGTATATGTCCTTTTCTTTCTTTATTTTTAACAAAGACACCCAACAGCAGCAACCTGAATGTGGTTCATGGGAAAACAGATGCCTGATTTTAAGATTTGTGCTCAGGAGTTAAGTGTCAGTGCATTTTCAGGTTAAAAAATGGCCTTTGAAGGGTTAAATATGCACATAAGCACATGTACAGTAAAGTCCTTGAGATTCATTAAATTATCTGTCAAATAAGTTGCACAGCTGCACTGTGGTAGTCTAGAAATTGCACCAAAGTGGCGTAAGGGCTGACAGAGAAGGACCCAAAAGCAGGACACGGAGAGTCAGAATAAATGCCCGTAAATCCAGATCTTTAACCCAGAAAGGCAGAGATCATAGACAGGAAATACACAAATCCTGGGAGACTACAGAAACTCAAAACCAGTACAAGGGCAATACATGAGAAGATAACAAGTGAACACAACAGATAATAACAAGAAACATGAGAAGGATCAACAACAATGGAAATCACTAGAAGCCTTAAATGGAAAGAATAGAAAGTGATCTGGCAGTGAACAAAGGGAAACTGGGAGTACATATATACAAGTGAGTGATTAGCTAAAGGGCAGCAGTCTGTTCACTACGTCTGTGCTGCAGTTTAGTTAGCAGTAATTAGCAGGTATCTCTGTTTTCGATAAGTGCTAAAGTTGATTCTTTAAAACGGGCTTCACACATCTACTGTATTCATGCAGTGTGGGTTCATAAACTGATGCTTGTGTGTTTGTTTTTGTGTGTAGAAGTCACCGGCGACAAAGATCGGTCGAGCCCTGAGCAGGACTCTGGGATGCGTGTCGTCTAGGGAGCCGCCACACCCAATTTACCCAGAAGAACCCGAGAGGACCCTTAACCTCGCCAACATAATGTACGATATGACCTCCCAGCACTCACACATTTATTACACCAAATATCAAAAAGCTAAATGTTACTGAAATTTTCAACAACTGCTTTTTAATAATGCAGGTTATTCCTGTCAGATCAGTGCGGTCTTACTCAGTGAGGCACAAAAGGATTCAGCTTCTATTCTATTCTATTCTATTCTATTCTATTATGTCCCCTTTGGTGCCAATTATCCTGTCACTCAGTTCACCTCATTAGGTTGTTAATTTAACCTACAGTGATAGTTTCAAGGTATGGAGGCCTAAAACTAACAAAGTATATAAGTTTCATTACAAGTATTTAAAATAATAATAATAATAATAATATGCTTCTATATTTATTTGCTTTTGTATGAATTGATTCATTTACTGGCCTGTATGACAGTACTGACCTTATTATTTTAGATTAGATACACACTAAAAAGCTATATGTTAAGTAAACTTAACCTTGTTACATGCTTTACATAAATTGCAGGAGAAAAAATAAATGCTGTCAGTCATACACACCACCTTTTATCAGTCTGTTCTTTTTAAATTAGGAACATCTTAGGAACCGCAATTGATCTTTACTTGGTGTCACTTCTCATTGGTCTCCCAAATACATGCATGCAAAAAAATAATCTCAGAAAGCGGTTTAATCTTCTGATTTTTGCACAAAGAAAAATGCACTATTCTCGTAAAACTCAGATGGCACGGGATGATATTGGAACACATCCCACTGGAGTTACCTGGTCCGAAATAAATCCCTTGATTTTTACAAAAAAGTGGAAACATTTCTGTTAATCTGACCCTTTCTGAGCTTTTAAAGATAAGGTTTTTTTTGTTTAGCTTTGTTTTTTTTTGCATAAGACTTCAAACGATGGTGAAAATGGGATAATTGATTTACAGTGTTGTATGTATGGTTGACGTGTCTGTTGAAATGATGCTTGACTTCTCATGAGTATTGTTGTTGTTATTAATGCTTTTACTTTTATTAGTTTTTTGCTGTTGTTGAACAGTAAAAACAAAAAGAAAATAGAGAAATTGTTGGAAAAATGTTTATAGAAAATAAAGTTACTAAATAAAATGAAAATTTAAAACATGGGAA
>NW_005187475.1:1553399-1560163 GCF_000239375.1 Pundamilia nyererei | reverse complement strand
TTTCTCTCTCCCTCGTTTGATCTTTGGCCTGTCTGTGTTTGCTCAGACCTTTTACAGTTCACTGTTGCATGAATGCACTCAAAAGCATGTGAGAGTGTGTGACTGTGTGAATGGGAGCGTAAGAATGCGTGCTTTCTGATAGGCAGGCTTCGGCAGTTTAATGATTTAACGTCGCTATCCTTCCTCCGTGTGAACTCTGTTGATAATAAGCCTCTAACGCATGTTTGTGTTTGTCTGTTCAGACCATCGAGACCCGTTGGGAACACCAGTGAAGCCATGCTGCTGTCTTCATCAGCTCGCGAGTCCTCGAAAAGGTAAAGACTGACATTAGAGCTGATTAAAAGTGTGCAATCTTGTGGCTTCGTTTCTTTTTTCTGTTTAAACTAATATTTCTCTAATATTCAAGGCAAATAAAGACCTTAACCACTGTGTCAGGCAAGTTGGTTGGCCAGCTGCTGTTTCAATAAATCACAGCTCCGAGTTGAAGTGTGAGGCAAACTGGGTGAAGTGAAAGCTTACTAGGTTGTTCTATTAGTAATTTCACATTAAAGGAATCATGAGTTAACAGAAATAAAGAGGCTGTTTTTAGCTGCGTGGATACACAGCAGAGGGTCTATACTGGTGACACAGGGCTCGATAGCATGAGCGCTTCACTTGCACGCAGTTAAAAATAGATGCGAACTCTTCACAGCGATTTAAGGGCTCGTGGTGGGTGAATAAAAACTAATACGAGATTCAGCCCAACTCGACGCCAGTAAAACGATGCTGTCATAGGTTAGTGAGAGTAGGAAGCAGGTGGAGAGGTGAAGGAGTCTGCAGTGTCTTTGATCTGACACTGTGAAAGAGCTGTTGAATTAAGTGCAAGTTAAAAGAAAAGTTTAGTTTTCCATTACTTTTACATTTATTACATTTCTTGTGAAGTTTCCTGCAAGCCGACAGTAGCCATCTCTGACACCACCATACAGGTGTATGTCTAAAAGGCAAAACACGTACTCCACTACATAGCTTGTAAGATTTTAGACCGTTATTATTTTGCAAGTAATGAAAAAATTGTGTATTTAAGTCTCTCGTCCTGTAAGAGTAAGAATAGGCTCTCGGCCTCGCAACAACCCTGAATTGGATAAGTGGAAAAAGATGGATGGAAAGATGATTTAATCGTTTTTAATGCTCGTTTGCAGCTCCTTATTTCCGTTCTTTACACGAAACTGCTCCAGTCAAAAGACATTTTAATAGTACAGAAATAATTGCTTACAAAACTTATCACGCGCAGCTCCAGGGCTGGTTTTTAGCATGGGGGGTCTTACGACTACGCCATCCAGCTGCTGCAGTAGTTAAAAAAACTGTGTGAAACGAAGCTTTTCAAGCTGTCTGGTGGCTGAATGTCTGGCTTGTACATACACTGACCTCATGATTATTAGTCATGTTTAATATGAGCATCCAGCACTGGATTAATATGACAGAACAAGCAAAAAAGGCTCACTTTAAACTCTGGTGTGTTGGGTTCTTCTGAACTTCTTTTAGCATTTTATCGACCAAAAATGAACTAATAAGAAACATTGCATGTTAGTGAATAATTGAAATAATAAAAGATATTCATTGCATATAAAAATCTACATGCATTTTTCAGGTGTTATGAAAATATTCTTTCTTTTTACTCATATGCACATTTATTAAGAGAGATTTTGTGTTGACTTGAAGTTAAACTGATGTAATTCCTGTAAGACAGACTGTTATCTGATGCCGGCTGATTACTCTGCGTCTGTTTTGTGTCCGTCCAGCTTGGCAGCGGCTCAGCGAATGAACGAGGAGCATGCTCTGATCGCTGCGTATGTGAATCGCCTCCAGGGCAGCCCGCGGTGAGAAGGGAGGGAGGGGTGGTTACGTAAAGGAGTCAGGGAGGCAGTAAGGAGGAGGGCACCGTGCTGCACAGTTTAGCTGAAGCCAAGTGTAATACTGTAGTTTGCTATAGTTCTTATGAAGAGAGAAATCTGCAGCTACAGAATAACCTGTTAAATTATTGTGTTACTTCTTAGCTTTTAATTCAGTTTGTTTTCCTGTAATAATGATGATTTCCATTTGCCCAAGTTTGGTAATAACTTTAAACAGTTTTTTAATCTACAATAAATACAATAAAATCCTGTTTTGGATTTTTTTTTATTTTTTATAATACTGCAATACAAGAAAGACTGCCTTACATTGGAAACAACACACAGATACATTTTTAAAATATCAATACAATACAATTTTATTTATATAGCACATTTAAAACCAAAGGCAGACCAAAGTGCTTCACAATAATGCAATAAGTCATTGTTATAAAACATTAACAAGGTACAAAAACAAGCATTAGTACTAATCCTAACAGGTGAGAAGCACTAATTAAACCAGGAGTGTGGGCTAAATAAAATAGATATCGGGCCTCAGTTCAGAGATGGGGTCAATTCAAAATATAGAATATTATCTAGGAGAATCAGGAATAATGCAGGAGTGTTTAATATTGGCCTAATATTTCCGTTAAAGGACAATTAGCAGTCTTGGAAGTGTGTCTCTGGCATTATAAAATACAGACCAAATAAAATTATGAAGTAATTCATTTATTTTTTAAATTCAGAAACCAGAAGGAGCAAAAGCTTCCTTCTTCCTGTAGTCTTCTGTTTTAGCTCTGAGGATTTTTTTCAACACAAGAAAAACATTTCCTGCTTTAAAATAAATAATCTGACACACACGCACACGGCAAATGGTTAAGTGTTGAGTGCTCATTCATACATTAACCTGCTAACAGTGTTATGAAAAATATTAAATTGCTTTTACATGTTTACAAAATAAGGTGAGACACCACAGGCAGAAAAAGCTATTTTATGTACTGTTATGCAAATATATGCTTGTTTAATGATATAATGCATCAGCAAACTATAATATAAAACCTGATCTGAGAGCTATCTTAATTTAACCCAGCAGAAAGCAGTTAATTAAAAAAGGTCCTCATATGCGGACACTAGGTTTATTTTACAGTACAACCAATAAAATGCTTGTTTAACAAAGTATAAAACACTTTATAGAGCAGAATGATGTATATGCTGCTAAAAAGCCAAAATGTCCCCACATCAGGATGTACAGTCTTGGTGTAAGTAATCACCTGGGGACGTTTACTGGTGATACTTATTAGTTAAAAATTTGCCCCGTTAGTTGTGCTTCCTCCAATGCTTACTGAAAAATTGGGTGTCCTCACCCTCTGAGCCATGCTTAGCTACAAACTCTGTAGTTTTTTTCCTGTCTGTGTTCAGAGCATTTCATTCTTACACAGATGGTGAAAAGAGGTGTTTTCCTAAAAGTATTTTCTGAGAGATAAAGAGATGCAGAGAGACACAGATTTTACCACATTTATGTACTTAAATGGGTTATTTCTGAAAACTTAAAAGTGATCATATTTACCTGCATTAAATTCATGCGTCATGCTCTTTGCTGGTTTAAATACAGTTTTACACTAGACTCAGTAAATTAGAGATTTCCTGTGTTTCAGTGTTGACAGCCCCAGCAGGCAAGACGACGAGCACAAACTGATCGCTCGCTACACCACACGACTGGCAGAGACCGAAGGCACAGGAGTGAGTCGAGCGCATCTCCTCTAAGCCTTTAACTTTAATAGTGCATATGCATGCATATGCTCCGACTACACGGGGATCTTGTTCTGGTTTGTACATGAAACCCATCAACCGTTTGCTTGTGTTTTAGGTGATCCCGACGCGGAGCATCAACTTTGACGCGAACAAACAGAAGAGGGAGCTCATTGCTCAGCTGGAGTCTAAAAACAGGTAGAAATATGTGAACAGGAGCGAGGTGGAGAATTTAACTTGATTGGGGGGAAAAACTTTCGAGCTTAAGGTCTCATAAAATATACAAATAAAAAAAGATGTAATTATTTAAAGATATAAGGTTAATATATGAGAGCGAAATCAATAAAAAGTGACAGAAGCTGAATGGTTTGTGGTCGTATATTTGATTAACCGTTACCAAGTAATTACTTTTAAGGGGGCATGATCAGTTTTTACAGTTTGTTCTTTCACAATAAAAGCACTGTTTGTGTGAACATCTGTGGTCTGGCTGTTAGCTTGTTTGTTTTTTACTCTCTAAATTAAACTTGTGCATCATTCCAAAAAAAGATTCCTCTAAAGCCTGCTGAAGTTCGCCATCTTGCCCCGCTTATTTACAGGCTGTTCATTCCTAAAATACTGTGGTATCAGGCTTCAGCTGACCAGTGTGATTTTCATTTCCCAGAGAGATCTTGGCAGAGATCAAACGTCTCCGTGCAGAGCATGACGCAGCGTGCCAGACCAGCCCGGAGAAGAGCAGCACCAACCCGACTCTGCTGGCCGAGCTCCGTCTGCTCAGGTGAACGCAGTTCCTTTGAGACCTGCTGTTTCTGTACAGAAAATATACATATAATAGTTAAAATGTACATCTTTTAACTTTGTCAGTCACACCCACAGAAAATATGTTTCACAAACAATCCCTTTTTCGCTCGCTGCGCTATAGTTTCCGGATTTTGCCACACCGCCGCGGTCAGAATTGGCGAGAAAACTTGCCGTGTTGCTCTATGGCGCAGAGGGAGAGTTCTTTATGGCAGATGGTACCAACAGATGGTGGAGTTCACAAAAACACCAAAGAAGGAATCCCTTCCAACGCACTTATTGCGGTTTTCAGTAAAAACAAGTCCTTCAAGCAGAGGAGAGGAACTTGAAAGTGATGGAAACTGCCTGGCTTTGACGTAAACGATAACATTTCTGCCCTGAGAGATGTTAGTCAGGCATTTTTTCCAGCATGTTATGGAAATTTAAATATGTAATAATAATAATAATAATAATAGTAATAGATTGCATATAGATGTAGCGCTTATCGTGAACCTTACAATTCCATTATTCATTCACTCTCACATTCACACACTGGTGGAGGCAGCTACAGTTGCAGCCACAGCTGCCCTGGGGCAGACTGACAGAAGCGAGGCTGTCATATCGCGCCATCGGCCCCTCTGGCCAACACCAGTAGGCGATAGGTGAAGTGTGTTGCCCAAGGACACAACAGCCGAGACAGACAGAGCAGGGGATTGAACCAGCAACCTTCCAGTTACAAGATGAGTTTCCAAACCCCCTGAACCACGGTCGAATATTTTAAAAGTGTATATTTTAAAGTGTGAAACAGAGCTGTTATATTAGATTTTTAGTTTTTATTCCAGTTTTCACGCTAACATACCTGATAAAACAGCCACATGGCGGCAGTAGAGTAAACATTTTTCAGATTCAGCACGTAAGAGCCCATCTTTTCTATTTTGTTTCTGTTTGTCTGGAGTTTTCTACTTCCTCCTGGTGGCAATGAGACCAAATGAGGTAAAATCTCTCCAAATTTAAAATAGTATGAGGTAGTCTTGCAGTGATGTTAACATAGTGCTTTTTCTAGTGTTTCCTCTTACTGAAAACCTGCATTCTTTCTGATGGCCAATTTTTCAGAATTCTCCATCTTCTTTCGTAATCTTTTTTCCAGTTCGGGTCACAGGGAGCTGGAGGCTATTCCAGCTGTTACAGGATGAGATTAGGGTTAAAAAAAAAGAAGAAAATGTCACCCAGTGCAAAGTGAATCTGCCAGCAATTTTCCCTCTTGCCCTTGGTCTGGTTTTATGAGTCACTAGTTTCCAGTCTTACTGAATGCACCGTGGTGATCATTCTGTAAATTATGGTATCCGTTAGTCAAAAAGGAGGGTAAGGTAGGGCACGCTTTAGACTGTCGCAGGGTCCTCCGGTTCAGTCACAACCACCCCTTGTTCATAATGACAGCGGTGAAAATGCTCTTCAGGACAGGACTTAATGAATAAATGGTTGACCACACCAGCTATGTCCAACTAGAGTTAATTTGGTACCCATCTTCATGTCTTAACAAGCCTGTAATCAGTAATATTACTGTCTTCGTAATCTCTTTCGTGTTTCCGCTACAGACTCAGAGCTAGATATTGTTACTGGAGAAAACTGCTAAGCTATATCTTAAATAATACAGATAAAGTGGCGTTTCTGAGGTTGTTGGCGAACTTGTTGGCTAGCTTGCGGGTAAAGCGTTACTCTGGGATAACAATAAAACAAAACTCTATTTACTGAATGAGTCAGACTCTTGTTTTCATTTGTTTATTTACTCATTTATCTTGCCACGTGAAGGGAAGCCAGGAAAGAAAGACGAGCTCTGCTTTCGCTTTAATGTCTCATCCAGACCGCATACTGTTTGGTGGGAAAAGATTGTGAATGTTAAACTCTATGCCTGCTGTTAAAGCTTTGTTTCCAGAAAGCCCTGCTGCTGCAGAGCATTTTATCAGTATTTTGAGTGCACTTTTGTGTATATATTCATCTTAATTTGAAGTCCTCAAACAGACTTGGTGTTTCTCTCCCTGCCATCTTACAAAACATTGAGGATTTCTGACTAAAAGTTCACGTAATCTAGCTGATTTTTTCCTGGAAAGACTCTCCTACATGCTCTTCAATAACATCTCTCCTCTCTTATTCATCTATTTATTAACCTCATCACACAGCTGCTTCTGCAGATTGTTTTAGCACTTCAGGACTGTGAATCTAATCTCTTGTTTTTCTTCCATGTTACATTTCTGATCTTCTCCACATTTTGGGACTTAAATCTATTTTTACTCCAGCTCCTGTCTTCAGCAAGCCTTTGTAATGTGTGTGTGTGTGTGTGTGTGTGTGTGTGTGTGTGTGTGTGTGTGTGTGTGTGTG
>NW_005187475.1:1534008-1553293 GCF_000239375.1 Pundamilia nyererei | reverse complement strand
ACACACACACACACACACACACACACACACACACACACACACACACACACACTGATTTAAATCTCCAGCAGTTTGTATTTTCTCACACTAGAGGGCAAAGCCTCCCTTGCTCCTCACACCCCCCTCTTTCTGTCCTTGCAGTAACAAGCCTCATTTTCCCCTCTGATGTTTCTTCCTCTATGACTTTTCTGGCTCTCATTGTGTCTGACCTCTTGTTTTCCATTCTTCTTTTCCGCCCTCTTTGTTTTCCGGCTGCCCATGTTGTGGTCCCTGTAGGATGAGGAACAGCGACAGGCAGTAAGTCCATACCTTTTTGTTGGAAACACTGAAGAAACTGTGGGATTCAGTCCTTATTAGTCACCTGAAATATCACATGCAATCAAAAAGTTGCAAAAACAGGCCTGTACATGATTTAAATGTGGCTGATCGCGCCTTCAGAGCGCTCTCCATGTGCATCACTGCAGTTATTTTTCTGGCGATCCCTGTCACGATGCTTCCGCCACACAAACCCAGTGTTTAAACTTTAAAGTCATTTCGGGGAAGAGGAAAAAAATCACGGAAAGCAGGGCAGGTGGTGAGCAAAGATTGAAAACCTCTTCACGACAGAAAAGAAACCAAAACACTCCCTTTTCCTGCACACTTGCACAACAATCAGCTGACTTCAGTTCATGTGCAGGGAGGAAAATAGCTGAGCGGATGAGCGGCGATTTGGACGTTACTTTTATTTTCAGCACATAAAAAGGCCCAGAGCGTCATGGTAAAGTGCAAGCTACAATCACACCAGAAACAACAGCCGCTAAGGTGACTCATGACTCTTTGCAAGCACTTGCACAGGCAACATCCTAACACAAAGCAAGTGAACAACTCTGGAAACACAGTGACGTTAGAGTGAGTGTGTTTGTGATGACTCCAGTCAAGCAAAGCCTGGTTTTTAACCTGAACCATCCATTTCTAAGTGTGCCTGTTTTTGTAATACTCTGGTCTCGTTTTCATCCTCGTCGTTTAAGTTAATAATTAACTACTTCTATTTTATGCCACTTATAGGCAATCTACGTCCTAACTTACGACGTACCTGGAAACTCTGTTTAATCCTATGCCATAACCTGACCTTCACCTCCTGAGAAATATTACTATATTTTGGGTCGACGCGACCTCATGCCATTCAAATGACTTGAATGGTGCGGAAGGTTGTGATGTAGGGTTAAAACTGGTTTCCGGTTAGAACGTAGATTTACCGCAGAAGTCTAAATCAAGCTTAAGCAGGTCACCTGGAGGCATCCTGTTCAGATGCCCAAGCCATGTCAGCTGGTTCTAGTAATTAATTGTTATCCAAACTAAAAGGTTAAGTTAGATAAGTCCACACACTGGACGTATATTCAAGCAAAATGCAAAAGGTGTGATCTTGTAATCTAAAACTCCTCTCACCTTGTAGGCGCAGGCAGCCGGCTCTTCTCACTCCTCTCCCTCTCGGCCGAGCCCGTCAGCCGTCCGCTCTGTAGGTGCTGTACCCTCCCAGGCACACATGTATCCTCCTCAGGACTCCCTCGCTGGGGTGGGAGGTGATGTACAAGAGGCTTTTGCTCAAGGTAGGACTCATTTCTCTCCCACATGGCAACCTTAAAAAAAGTCTTGTAGTTTGCCTTCTTTGATATTAAAGGCTTATGTTTGAGGGAGTTTTTGTTTAGTTAGACGGCTGAGACAAAGTACAGTGGGTCTGATGTTTTGAGTGAAGCATTTTCAGGTCTAAAAACACTTTTTTCAGCTGTTTGAGGGAAGCTTCTGCTAGGATTTTGGTCTGGGCCGAAAAGCCTTGCATGTGGTTTCACTGCATGTCTGAGCAGCTCTACAAATTCCCTGTTAAGACTTTGACTCATATGAAGTAGTGCATGCTTGAGAACATACTCTGCTTAGCTGCTTTTCTAAAAGCACGACGTGGAAATGGATGCCTCACGGTAGCGCTTAAAAAAATATTGCCAGTTTTAATGCTCGTCAGGATTGTTACGTCGTAATTCCAGCTGTGTTTACCACATTTATTTATTGAACCTCTTGTCAGCTACAGGCACAAACAGTAGTTTCCAGGCTGTGTTTTGGATTAGTCTCACCTGATTAACAGTTCACTGTAAAACCTTCTAATATAAACCACTTGACAGAAATAAATTCTTAAACTGATGTTTAAAATGGAGCTATTATGCGTTTCCTTGCTTTCTGTCATATATAGACCGTTACACTGATGGATGCTCATAATAGGGGTAGCCAGAGGTATGAAATAATCAGCATATATGCAAGTGGTCCCTGTGACCCATAGCCTGAGGCCTCGAACTGTTGTAAAAACCCAGACTCAGACAGTTTTTTTTCCAACCTGTGCATCTGTATGACATCACAGGGGATCTCCTTAATATGGCGGCACTTCCTACAGATTTATGGGATTCATGTGGCATGCATGCAAGCACCGCAAGATTAGATGTACATATGCTTTTTCTAAGTTGATTATCATTTAATGGTTTATATAGTTTCTCCTCTGGAAATACTTTTATTTGCAGCTAATAAAAAACTGAGAAATATCAGTTGTCTGAGATCAGTGTAGCAAGCAAGTTCTGGTTCATGTGATCCTGCAGCGAGTTTCTGGAGCAGAACAAGATGGTGGCATTGGAGGCTGTCCATGACAGCAGCGACCTTTTTATTTTGGTCGCCGGGTTTTGAGTTGCTTTGTAATTTTTTGTATTTATTAAGTGTTTTGTGGTTGGATTCTTTAACTTCATTACTTTTAGTTTGGTTTTATTTTTGAGTCTCTTGCTGTTCTTTTACTATTTTTGTCAAAATGCTGGAGTTCTTATGTTTTGGTTTGATTTTGTATTATGGGTTATATTCTGATTCCCTTGTTGTGCTTTGTTGATCATTATTATAAATCTATGTTTCAGTTTATTCTGGTTAAGGGTTTAGTTCCCAGGTTTTCTTCTTGTGCCCTGGTGTTTAGTATAGGTTTAGTTCAGTGTCAAGTCTGTGTCTTTGTGAATTGTTTCCCGTTTTATTTTGAAGGTTTATGTCTTATGTCAGTGTTTCTAGTTTCACTTCCTCTGTCTTGTTAGGTAAAATTTCTCCCGGCTGTGTTCCCACCTGTTCGTCATTCCTTCATGTGTATTTATAGTGTGTGTCCTCCAGTGTTCAGCGTCGTGTCGTACCCTCAGATTTGCCTGTGTGTTTCCGGTCTCAGCTTTCATTGTTCGGTTTATGCTTTTGTTCTTCGCCAGCAAGAAAGCTGTGGTTTCTCCTCCTGCCCGCACACAGAGCCCTGACAATTTTGTCTCTAGTATTGTTTAGTTTTGGTATTTTTATTTTATTTTATAAGAATTAGCCTTTCCTGTTCCTCTGTTGGTGTTTGTGTTAGGATTTACATCTGTGTTCTGTTACTTTGGAGGTTTGCTTTCTCTCGAGTCCTGTGTCAGCTTTGCTTCCTGTCTGTGTTCCACTGATTGTCTTCACCTGTGTCTTGTTATCTCATTGAGGTTGTTCCTACTCAGCTCTTTGTGCATAAATAGTTCGGTCTGCCTGTTTGTCCTCGTCAAATCTTTTTTTAACCTTCTGTCTTTGTGTCCTTCCCTATAACGAGAAGGGATATGCCCCGCATATGGACGT
This sequence comes from Pundamilia nyererei, assembly GCF_000239375.1. Classification (NCBI taxonomy): domain Eukaryota; kingdom Metazoa; phylum Chordata; class Actinopteri; order Cichliformes; family Cichlidae; genus Pundamilia; species Pundamilia nyererei. The sequence continues at coordinate 1,549,660 of NW_005187475.1, read as the reverse complement.
AGAAATTACTTCCATTTGTCGGCAGATAAAACTGAAATTGGTTTGACTGATTGATCAGGCATTCTTGGTGTGTGTTCGGTGTCCTGACTGCTGCAATTCCAGCAGTGTGAAAGAGACTCGGCAGCAAGTCAGAATCCTCAATAAAGGCATTTTATACATTTTCTCATTCATCAAATAAATACACGCACTTTGCCGTCACAATGCCACACACAGTTTGCACTTTATTCAGTAATTATGCAAAACTATAAGTCGGTTAATTTTCAGAAGAAATTAACTGAGCATTAGACAAATAAGGATTATTTTGAGCTGTGAATTATGCAAAGCTGTTGTAGTAGAGACTAAGAATAAAAGTGCAAAGACGAAAATGAGCTTAACTGGTTCCTCATTACCTAAGAATTGGAGGAAAAACATTTAAATCTCTTGTATTTAAGCACACCAGCATCACAAATCTCAAACTGGCCTCAAAGTGCTTTTTCACACGTCTGCTCTGCTCGCATTTCAGCCCCTTTTTATTCTTTTCCATCATCATTTAAACAGCTCTTTTCATTCACACCAGATTATATGCTGCTGCCACAGCGAGACAGAGGAACAGCCCAAATAATCAGGGAACAACAAAACTGTCTAATTACTGTAAATACAAGTGCTGGATAAAATAATGATTGTTTTCTTTGCTCCAGGCCCGAGGAGAAACCTGAGAAACGACCTCCTGGTTGCAGCCGACTCCATCACCAACACCGTGTCCTCGTTGGTCAAAGAGCTTCACTCAGGTTCACACAAACAGAAACGCACTCCTTTTGTTGTAGTTTTGCGTGCAAAGCTGTTAAACATGGACAAGAAATTAGATTTTTAAAACCAAGTCTTCACATTTTTCTACAATAACGTCACTTTTTACTGTCTCCTGTGAGCAGATGACAGTCGGGAGGAGGAGGAGAGATTGCTGAATGGGAAGGAAAGAGGTACAGTATTGTTACCTACATTTTTTTAATTGCATTTATGCTGTTTTGAATCGCTTAATTGGCTAACAAAACCTGTATATATGTTAAGTGCAATTACTGAAGGAATCATACAGCTAAATTGACTGATTTAATTATTTCTACTTGATTCAAAATGTTCTTTTTAGATTTGGTTATATTATTTTTAAAGTGTTCTCAATATCCTGAAAAGGTATGATTATAATAACAGTATTTAACCAGGGATTATTCTTGCAAAAGTTGATAAAAATGTAGGTTTTCAAGTCTTCAGAAGCTTTCCTTGTTGTTTTTGTAGACCCAGGGTGGTCATTATGTTGTGGGATTTATGTGGCGTCTGTTTGTGTAGTGCTTCGGATATGAATGGCGAGTGCCTGTGGCAGTTAAACCAGCATAAAATGCTTCGGAGTTGCATGTTTCCTACAAAAAGCCAAGAACACGTAGGCCGATGTTGAGTGAGGCAGAATGCTGATTGGTTGAAAAGTTGGCTTGAATAGTAAAGTTTGGACTTCTTATCTTTATGAAGATCTTATCACAAAGCAGTCACGCCTTGGTCCCTGTGACTGTAATGACCCGCGCCTCGATCTACTATGAAGATCTTATCTACACGAAGCTTCTTAAGTTATAAAGACTGATGGAGACTGATGTGACTTATCCGGATACATTCAAAAACAGTGTTTTTGTCTGAAAACGGTCCGCATCTACACTATCGTTTTCAGTCGTTTCAGCTCAGTTGTTCATGCACACTGGAACGACTGAAGCACTTAGGTTCCTGTATTGCGCATGCGTGAAACGTAATATTCTTCGACCTGCGTTGTTTCTGTCTGCCGTTTATTTACTTTACGACTCTTTGAAACGTCGCGGCAAAATGTAGAGGAAAGTTTTTTAAATGGACTTACAATGAGGTGGAGTTGTTGCTGTGACTATAACGACCCAAACCTTTGATTCACACCTTATCTCATGTCACCCTTAACGATCATGTTGACAGTGACCGTGAGGACAACCTCAACTAGGGGTAAACTTTTGGGACTCCTCTCTCTCTTTACTCCTGAGAGGTGAAACTTCTTCATGAACCAAAAAGAAATCCAGGTTCTGTAAAATGCCCGAATTTGCATAAAGTTGCAAGTTTTTCTTTTACAGTGCGGCAAATTTTGTCCATAAACTGATTTGTCTTTTAAAAATTTAGAAGCGGACACACTTTCTTAATGGCGCTCATTTTCAGACAATAACTAGATGTTGGAAGAGTACTTGCGCCACATCAGAAGCTTCTATTTTTGTAGAAGCGATTTCTGTGCCGCTTCATGCCTAAAATCAAAATTTTAGTGGCTCGTGGTGCTGTTACGCCTGTACGAGCCACAGAAAGAAGAATAGAACTAGAATTACTAGAATAGAATCTAGTTTTTAAAAAATCCTTCTATAAAAATCATGATTTATACTTGCTCTACAGCTCCTTAGAGACCCATTTCTTCTGTGCTATCTTAAAGTTCAAACAGTGGGAGTTCCCTGCAGGGGCTGAACTTGAACAACCAACTTGAGCACATAAATCTTCGATCCACTTATTTCTGACACTGCCCCCTGGTGATTGTATACAGGCACAGCATGCAAACGCGGGCCTGCATAGCTCTCTTCCTTTGGGGCCTGTATTCATGCTGGTAACCTCACATAAATCCCAGCGGTGCTTTTACATAACTCCAATCCGAACAATTTTAACAAGCCACAAAACTGAAAACACATGCTTGTCTGGAAGAAGGCCTTTAATCTGCAGTAATGCATCGTATTTTATCATCTGCTCATATGGTTTGTATAGAAAATCAGAGTAGCTGTGTTTTACAGTTGAGTTAAGTGGAAGGAAAAGGGCGATATTTCCTTCTGAAAGGTGCCTGGAAATTGGATGTAATAAAGGATTATGTGTATTTATTTGCACAACAGTTAAAAGGGTGCAAACAGCTGATCTGTGCAGAGGAAAGGAAATTTTGTTGAAAAATGTTACCAAGATAATTTAATCATGATATAGTAGTGCAGCACTATTATGTCTTCTAGTGAAATACAGCCAGCATTAGCAATTCCAGATATAAGATAGTAAGCTCTGCTCTGTTTCTCGACTTTTTCTGATGACGATGGAGCCAAATCTGATTTGTGGATCGCATCGCTGTCTCTCTGCTTACACTTTAAATCCGCTCGTGCTCGCAGCTTTTCCTGTTCGCCTTCTCCTCTCCAGGTGCGCTCGCCTGCACCGTAGCAAGCTTCGTTAGCATGCCGTCTCATTAGCCATGCTTTATGGAGCCCCTCCTCTTTATGAGGGGACTGCCTGCGGAGGAGAAGTGGCGAAACTACTTCCTGGTCTCGGCCTGAGCGCTCGTTAGAGTACTAACCTGTGATAATAATCCAAACCCGCCCTCCCGTACAGACAGACGAACAGGAGGCCACAGTTAAGTCTTGGAGGATAAATAAAACTACTGCATTAGAGTTTTTGTCTCTGGAGTTAATTTGTGTGGCACCTGCTAAGTAAGGGCTTCTTTTATGTTTCTGTGCTAGGAGCTGCTCTGCTTCTTATTACAGGTTCTGGCAGGAACCTTTAGCACTTGTTTTAGCCTCAGACTGCTCTGCTGTGCACTAATGAATTGTTCTCTCTCTCTCTTTCTCTGTGTGTTTAGCAGGTTAAAATGCTGACAGGACACAATGTTAAAAGTAAGTATTTTCATGCATTTCCTCTTATTAATTGCATGATAATCAGAACTACTCTAGAGCAGAAGAACAGGGCTGTGTAGGCAGTTTTTCAAACTCAGTCCGGCGTCCTCTAAAAAAGGAAATGTAAGGAAAGGCAAGAAAGATGCTGCGTTCATGTTTTATGGGGGAAAACGGGTTGATTTGATGACTCAATCGAGCTGTTTATGTGTTTGAACTTGTTTGCACAGGCCTCCAAATGGCTTGTTTCTGGTTCCTCGCGGTCAGCTTTGTGAGGTTTTTAATTTTGCTTCATGCAGAAGCAATCAAAGAGGCAAACACACCCCAGTGTTCGACAGGAAGGTGCCGCTTCAGAAAACAAATCAAGCAGTTCTGAGGAAAAACCTTGTGTGCGGCAAACAAAATCCTCCTACAGGAGCAGTTTTGGTTTTCAAATCTTATTTTTAGTTCATGTTCAGCTGGTAACTAAAAGAAGCGACACAAATCAAGGTTATTGCATTTGAAATTAGGTCACAGATTTTTATTTGTTTTAAACAAAATCATATATTTTTTTATCCAATGCGATTTTTTTTTTGTGTGTCTGAATCATAAATCATCTAATTTCATAGTAACAAACAACAGCTTAAGGATATGTTTTATTCTAGGAATCCATTTTTTTAAGTTTGGGGTTTAACAAATTAAAAATGGTGCCTTGGTGGCTTTTAGGCTAAATTAAGTAGAAGTTTGGTACTCTGCTCTCCTTCCAAGATTGCATTAACATAAAAAATACCTGTTGTGTATAAACTGGAAATGGACAAAACAGCTGCTCAGCTGGATATGGTTGACACTTAGGTGCCCTTCTTGTCATATTACCTGATTTTCATGCTCGACATCATGCTTGCGAGGTTTGGAGCGTGCATTTGTGAGCCATCCAAATTTACGCACACATTTGTAAACCTTTGTGAGACTAGTTACACACGATCACAAACCAGGAGTTTATTCCTGACCCAAGTCTGCATGTTGACGCACACCAACGAATGGTTTAGCAGATTGTAATTGGTTAACATAAACAGATGAATCACGGCCGAACAGATTAAAGAGCATAAAGTGATAATGTGTGTCAGCGCTTTCCTACATGCCTCGGTAACTTTTCATTGGTTGGCCTGTCCCTCAGGTGGAGTCATGTTTCATCACGGCCAAAGAAGACTGACTGAGTACATCTTCAGATATTCGTTTTTAGCCGACGGGGAGGGGAAGAGCTCCTCTTCCCAATCAACCAATCACGATGCTGGACACCAAACGGCCGCTGGGTCACTACTGATGTATAGATGTGATTCTGTGTGCGTCTGTTCACTGTGATTTTACTTTTGTTTTGATTATTTTTGATTTGATCACGCATAGCTAAATGAGGAATCTGAAAGCTACTGATCTGTACTGTAGCATGTGTGTGCGCTCAGCATTTTTCTTTTTTTTTTCTTTTTTAAGCCACGAGTAAGGTTCGAGTAAGTGAGAAGAAAGATGTTTGTAAAGGTGTAAAGAGCACGAAGGCTTCAGGATGAGGAAGGAGATAAAGCATGTAACATATGAGGTGGAGGAAGAGGAGAAGTCAAAGACTAGAGGCGAGCTGTAAAGTTTTAAGATTTGGCACTGTGTGCTTAGTATTTATTGCTTTAATTTGTTGAGGTTTTTGCCATTTATTCTTCCGGTTTGATTGTTTTTGTGTGTACGAGTGTCGTCGGGTCCTGCTGAGACGATAAGCTTTAATGGGATGTCTACTGCTGCGTCAAGTCCGGCAGAGTGGAGAGTTGAAGTCCTGGTGTCTAAAAACACAGGCTGTATGTAGAAGATGGGCATCGTGTCACAACTTTCTTCCATTGTACAAAATCTAGAAAATATTGTGGAAAAGTGGAAAATCTTCAGCTTATGGCTTTCTAGTTCAGCATTATTTGCGGCTGCTCTCTCTGCTCTGTCTAGATGGCTGAAAAGTTCCAACTTCACAGCAGAAATAAGCATGTTTACAGCCTCTTTTATTCTCTATAGCAACCATACCCATTTAAGACAGCTGTACATGGGGTACCATTTCAATAAAGCACCTACTTGAACTATATTGAGCCTTTCAGTTTGGTGTTATTGGGGGCATTTTTATGCACTGATAACCTTGCTTGCTGTGCTGTTAACTGTGCTAAAAGCCTGTGCAAAGAAACCTGTGCTCCAGCTTTAGCAAGTGAAGTTCTAGTATTCTAAGTAGCAGGTATGAGTCTTTAAATTGCCCCCGTACAGTCTGTGGATACAGTGCACCATCTCATCTGAATATGGTGACTTCTAGCTCCAAAAAAAATGAAGATGAAGATGGCTCAAATGCAAAAAAACACAAGGCTTAAGAACCGCTTCCGTGTCTCTGAACTGATTTGCTGCCTGATTTTGATCACAAATCAAATCCCTCAGAGACTGCTGCATGTTGTCCATCTTTCTATACAGTCTGTGTGTGAAACCTGCCGGTAATGATAGCAGCTCAGGGTGTTCAGGCCTCCCTGTGTATCCTGGTACTGCAGTGTGTGTAACTTCAACAGGGTCAATTTTACTAAAGAGTAGCAAAGTTGGAAATACTTACACCCACCAAATGAACAGTTAAACATCATATCAACAGTTTTGAGCAGTTTTGCTGGACTTTTCTGTAGCTTTTTGCGTTTCCGTGTGAAAATCTGAATACTTTCACATCATCAAGATGAAGTCTGCCTCTTATGAAGGGTTATAAGTGCTTTGATTTAAGTCAGAAAGTTTGAGAAGACATATATATGCTCTGACTGAACCACACAGGAAACTGTTTTTACTTTAACTTTACTTCAAACCAAAGACATCAGAAGGGATTTATTTAAAATATTCAAAACAATCCAATCCTTTGCTACTTTTACTGCCTTTTAGAGCTTCCTCCAAAATGCAGGGGATTTGCAGGAGTCGAACTTCTCCGCCCATCAACCCCAAAAATTATGTCTGTATTCAAATCCAAAGAGATTTTATTTTATCCGCAGCATGTTTTTAAACACCTGTACAGGTTGTTGGTTTGTTCTCTTTAATGTTTTGTACGTTTTCAGATCGGTTTCCCTTCCTTTCATCAGCCCTCCAGGTTGTTTGACTGACTTACTGCGACTGGGATTATCACTTTTCGAGTCTGCCAAATGATTGATTGACTGACTGTGTGAGTGAGTTAATAAATACATGAGCTCACGTTTCGTTGCGTGTATCTGTGTGTGAGAAAGTAAGTAAGTGAGTGAGAGAAATTGAGTGCGACAGGTCAGGCGCGTCCTGACATGAAGCTGTAAACACCTTCAGCTCTGCGCCTGCTGGAGCTGATGGTGTGAGTGATAAGTGTGCATCTGTGTTTGATCTGCAATAAATAGTATTTAACATCAAACTAGGAGTTTCTTTGGTCTCTGTGTGCGCTGGTCTTGATCTCTGGAGGACGAGCAAGGCTCCAAAGTGTACATATAATTACCTCTTCCATGATCTCAGCCCTCGATTCCCCTTCTGGTCTTCTATGCAGCGCAGTTTGGCCAAACAAACATATCTAATGTAATAAATCTGTAAAACAAGCTGGAGACCGCAGTCCGCTGTATTCTTGGAAAGTGATCCATTTGTAAAATTCCTTGACTTCCCTCATCTGGTTTACAGCTTTTCTAAATGCTGTGGATATTGCAGCAACTCACTGAGAACCACCAGAAAAATAAACTATAGGCCAGAGAAACCTGAGAAGTGAGGTGTATGGAGAAGAGTGTTTTTAATCATTCACATGAAGTTCTGGGTCATTAGGAAAACAAAGGCATCATCTATTTTAGACTAGATGACCCAGTAACCTAAAAAATATACACACCAATTTAGCATTTCAGGGCAAAATAAAATGGAGAAGAATATTCCGATCTTTGGTTTATCCAGAAGCACTGCAAAAATTCTTTAATATAGTATTTTAATATATTTTGTGCATGCGTTGGATGAGGAGACCAGCAGACATCAATAATAATCGATATCAAGTCAGATATAGAATTAAAAAGACGTTTGGGTGGAGGTGGGTTAGAAAACTAGGTGTAAATTAAGCAGACTTTATTAATGCCATATTGGGGAAATGCAGACATCACGGCAGCACAAGTGTCAAGAAAACGTGAATTAGAATTAAATGAGAAAAATGAATAAATAAAAAACATAGTGTACAAATACAAAAACCAAAAAACCTATAAAATAGTCATTTGTACTTTACAAACAGTTGCGATATACAGCCCTGTGGGGATGCTGAAGCATGTAAAATATTTACTCTAAAACTGTGTTAATCTGACTCTTGCTGCATTATGCTGTTGCTATAAAATTAAAAGCTCCTTTAGCTCCCTGAAAAAAACCTTTACATTTAACTGAATACTATGAAGGCCACAGGCTGAAAGTAATAAAGCTGTTCTTTACACTACAAGTGTTGTTGGAGCATCAACCTCTTCAGATGCTTTAGATGCTGAAAACATTAAAAATATTCAAGCCCAGTATTTGGAGTCTTACTGAAGTAAATGTGTTGCAAGTAGAAGGAACTCTTATTAAAGGGGCTTTAAAGAGTGCCATATTTATCCTGTTACTGGACTGGTTTATGTGTCAACATTTATCAGGCAATAACCCCAGATTAGATCTAAAATCAAACTAGCTTCCATTTACATTTATAGGAAAATGAGAAATCGTACACCTTCCTCTCTTGAGAACAGGAAGGCTGCGCAGAGGGTAATTAACACTGCCTGAGAAATCACTGGCTGCCCTCTGCCACCGCTGGAGGCCATCGCCAGCTCCTCCTGTCTCATGAAAACCAGGGCCATCACAGGTGACCCCTCCCACCTCGCCCACCACCTGTTTGACCTGCTGCCCTCTGGTTGTCGCCTCAGGTCAATCAGGTCCCACACCTCCAGACTCACTAACAGCTTCTTCCCCTGGGCCATTTGGACTGTCAACAAACACTACCCCTACCAAAAAAAAGAGTTTTTTGTCAATTATTTCATGGTTCAGGCTTCACAGGATTAACAGAACAATTAAATATCAACCTAACATGTGCACACATTTAAATAATCTAGCAATTTGTCTCTATTCTTGCTTAATTTTGACATTTTGATGCCACATTTGAATACCCAAAGAGGCAAAACATCCAGACGCTTCCCTGTGAAATGTAATGGAGTAGACGTCTGTAATGAAAGTTAATTAATATTTAAATTGAGTCAAAGCTGAGTAAAAGTTACTCTCTTACTACTTTGGCTCTCAAACGTCAGCCATTTAAAGAATGACACGAATGTGAGGGCAGCACAATAAGAGCTGCAGTCTGACCAAAAGAGTCCAACATTTCCTCCAAAAGGATCACACACACACACACACACACACACACACACACACACAGTTCTGTAAGTACACCCACTGCTTTTATGTTTAAACTCTCCCTGATTTAGTGTTCTCATCAGTAACGATCAGCAGCTCACACTTTTCCCAGGAGCTTCCCTCAGAGGTCATGACTCTGTGGAGTGTATGCAGGGGGGTGGTTTAAACTATAGACTGAATACAGCTCATTGAGGCTGTCTGTTGTTGGTGACCTCACTGACTGCTATAAATAACCCCCCCCATCCAGCAGTACACCGCCTCATACACTCACAGACACCCAGAGCTGTTGTGACCCTGTGTGGTATAAAGATCAGTTTAGCCTCTTCTTCCCAGAGGTCAAACTGGGATTAAAGTCCTGTCGGGAATCAAAATCAATTTCTTTTCATGTTTATAATAAAATAAAAGTCTCCTGCATCTGACAGTTTATCAATGAACGAGCTTAATAAATATGTAGGTCACTTATCAGGGAAAAACAATCAAATATTTGCTTATTTGAACACATTATATACGGATAAAAATGCTCTGTAGTTTAGCTATCAGAGGTCTCCCTGTTGCTTTTTTATGACAGCATATGGACTGAATAATAAACAGTTTAGTGTGAAGATGATGAAAATATTTGTTTATTCCAATTTAGTTTTTAAAACATGAATTTATGCTTTGATTTCAGATGTGATGAATATTGCATATTTGTTTCTAAACAGCTGCTTCTGACATTTGTTTTGCAAAAGTTGAAATTGTGTCAATTTAAAATATAATCTACAGCATAATCAGGTCAGAAACGGAACATTTTCATTTGATATTGTGCAGTTTTATTTATAAGTGGATTGAAAACACCTTTTTAGAAGTTAAAGATTCTCAGTGGACAGGGATGTAAAACATTCGGAATAAATTGTTTATCGTGCTTTTGCTTGTAGCTCCATTAATAAACACCTGAGATCACAACAAAAAGGTTAGACAAAAAAGTAAAACTTCCCAGTATCAGTTGTGTTAACAGCTTCATTATCTTGGGCTGGTGATCCAATATTGCTTCTTTTATTCAGAGAAAATGACGCTGCTGTGTTATTTCTAAACTGGAGTTTTGTTATCCACTTTATCAGGTTGTTCTCAAAAAACAACAAACAAACAAACAAACAAACAAACCCTGAAATACCTTCAGCTGATCCAAAATGATGAGGCAAGAGTGCTGACAGGCATCAGATATCCTTCTTCTCACATATAAAGTCCTGATAAATCAAACCCCATCACATGTTCAAGCCTTCCTATTGTCCTAATAGAGCACTTCACTGTCAGGCTGCAGACTGGTGGTTACTAGAGTTTCTCAAAGCAGAGCTTTCAGCTATCAGGCCCCTCTTATGTCAAACCAGCTTCAGGATTTGGAAGACAGACAGCCTCTTTACCCTCAAGACTAAAATTCAAAATGTTGTTTTTGATAAGTTTAGAGTTAGAGCTGGATATGGTGAGTCTGAAACACCCCTCAGTTACAATGACGTGAAAACAAAAGCTTTTCACAAAACAATCTGAAGACCCATGACAAACTAAGTACCCACTCTTCCTCTAAGAGGGTAAATAGCTACCAGGTGCTGCTAATCAAACTCTCTTGATTAATTGATCCTCTGCACGTCTCTAAAGGCTGACATTTGATCTGTTTTCTGGTCCAGTCAGGTTTGTGTTAACTCCACAATCCTCCCAGGATGTGGATGTCCCAGCAAATTCACAGCAACCCTCAGAGAAACTGCAAAAAACCCCAAAAAGCTACGTCTCAGACTCTATAGGCCTGAGATAGCATGTTCAATGTTAAAGATCTTGACAGTACAATGCGAAAAAGGGTTGCCAGGAGAAGTTTGCAAAGTTGCCTCTGAACAAACAGCAGGACTCCTGGAACAATAGGCCTCATTTACTAATAATTCTGTGGAAACATTTCTGCCCTGCACAAAAAATGACTTTGCACTCAAAGATTTATGAAATGTGCATGTTGACCTATTTTTTCCCTCGCCGTCACATATAAGTTAGTAAATCAGAATCATTCTGAACCAACAGTCTTGTGCAGTCATACAATTTGCGTACTCGCTGCATACTGCCCCGTCCCCTCTCTATATAAGGACTACCTCCAGGTGAAGCAGAGGAAGTGGTGAAATGCAAGAAAAAGAAGAGTTCAGCGTTCCAAGGAGAAGCCAGAAGAGGCACAGCTTTCCAAAGCAAAGTGTTTTCACGGGAGTGACGACCATTTAATAAATGACCACATAAATAAAAACTCTAAAATTACAGGAGACACAGACTGTGAAAACAAAGGTTTGAGACGGATTAACAGATTACAAGAAAACTAGTGGAGGCCAGAACCATGTGATCTGTCAACCTCCATGATGATACTGTAAGTGGCATCAAGGAATGATAAAAGTCTTTTTTAATGAAAGAAGAGTTCAGTCATTCAGGAGGGGCTGAGATTAGATCTACAATCATACCAGACATGTCCTGCTGGGAGGAGTAGCTCCAGGACATGCTGGAGAGATTGTATCTATCTGCTAGCCTGGGAATGTCAAGGTGTTCCCCCAGATAAGCTGGAGAAGCTGGCTGGGGAGAGCCAGGTCTGGGCTGCTCTGCTTAAGCTGCTGCCCTGCGACCCAGCCCTCGATAATTGGAAGATTAAGTAGTGTAGTTTAAAGCCTATGCTTTTCTATTTAGTATGTTATTTTCTTTAAATGCATTCTATTATAATTAGGAGTGTTTGTGGCTTACTGTAGTTTGGAAAACTCTAAATCATGACTAAAAGCCAATATTAAAAAGAATTACATTTGATTTAGTTATTATTGTTATTATTATTAGCAGTATTATAGTCGGCCTATTTCTTTAAAGACCTGTCATTTATTCGTACACATGGCCAGAGAGACTTATATGAGTTCCTAAAGTACGAACAAATTCAAGTAAAATTGTTCTCGATAAATCACAGATTTGGTCATCTGTGCAGCAGCTAAGGTTTGGTCCCAAGTGAGTCATGCAACAGGACAATGAACGCAAGCACAGCAGCTAATCTGCAACAGAATGGCTGAAAAAGAAAAGAATCAAGGTGTTGCAGTAGCCCAGACAAAGTCCAGACCTCAATGTGATTGAAATGCTGTGGCAGGACCTTAAGAGAGGTATGCATAAACAAATGCCTGCAAGGGCTGCATGCAGACACAACAACCTTCATCAGGAGTACAGGAAAGCTTTTATTTTGTCCAGCAGCAAAATGCAAGGACAAGAAGGTCACAAATCACTTTAGGTTCATGATAAAACCTGCAAAACGAATGTAGAATATAATATTTACTTAATCAAATCTTGTGATTTTTTTGGAGTAGGCTGGTATTTTAAACTGAAAATGTTGAGGTGAGAGCGCTGAGATGGGCACATTATCATTTCTAAGGGAATCCTTTCACACGCTCCTCAGTCCAATCCAGCTGTTATTTTGTAAATAGGACAAAAATTAGACCACCTGTCAGAGCAGGAATTCTTCCCGCTAATTCCAAACTTTTTCTCCATTTGCAGAGCACATCGCAGCGGTGAGCGAGCAGGTTTCAACGTGTTGCATCAGGCTGAACTTCACCTGTTGAGAAAGCAGTGACACCAGAAGAAAGTAACATGCCAAACAAGAAACAAGTCGGTGTGGGTGCTGCAGGTGAAGATAGGCAGCCAAGAGAAAGGTACAGCAGCTCACCGTGAAGCCGTCTCACCTAAGAAAACAACATTTTTTTCTCCAATATAGTTCCCCCAAATCACAAAGGGGATCAAAAGCATCATGAGGTGATTAGAGAGGTAAGAAATAAGCTTTTTTTTTTTTGATTTTTCTGCACATAGCTTTGTTTTTACATGAAGTACCGTAACACAAGTCCTCAAGCAGAAGTAACCCCTTCTACACTGCCTCCCTCCAAAACTACAAGTCCCTTCACGTTCCTGCCCCACAGCATCTCTTTGACCTCCTTAATCTCTGCTCCCCCTCCTGAAATCTTCTGTCCTTGTGTGTTTTTTGTCCTCTCCTGGCTGCAGACTTCAGGGGATCTGATGCTGCAGACCTCTAAAAAAAATCCCTCAAACCCATAATAACTTAAATCATTGCTCAAAACACACATTTTCAGACATTTTTTACCCTCTAGCCATTCTGTTAGATTACATTAGGGTCAATCCAGCTTAATAAAAATGGTTGGTGGGTAATACTATAAGAGTACAGCAGTAAATGAACAGGGGAAAAAAGAAAAATAAGGAAATATTAAATCAACATAAAATCAATTTAATAAAAATAAAAAAATCCCATTGGAACAGTACGAAAAAAACATGTAAAATGCTAGAAAAGTGGACCCACGTGTATAATGAATAGTGTGCAGTGGATACAGAGTGTATCCCATGCATCCACTATAAAAATGATAGTGAAAAAACTGCAAATTCATATTTTTACGCATTACCTAATTAAATCTTACGCTAAAGAACTCAGTCCTACATTTCAGGTTATTTTTAATGAATCCTTGCAAATACAACACGTTCCCTCTCTTTGGGAAGAAACTGTCGTGGTTCCTGTCTCTAAATCTAGTCGTCCAGAAGTTCTAAACGACTTCAGGCCTGTTGCCTGAGCTGTGATAAACGTCTTTGAAAAAACCATCAGAAGTGTGATTATGGAAGAGACTGAACAACAGCTGGATCCAATGTAATTTGCATATAGGCCCAACAGAGGAGTGGAAGATTCGCTTTTGACTTAATTAAATCTGATTCTTAAACATGTAGAGAGTAAAGGGACTTTTGCATCGATTTTTCTTCTGCTTTTAATACAATACAGCCGCATATTTTAATTAAAAGACTTTTAGAACAGTTTGAAATCAGGAAAAACCTGGTGGGCTGAATTTTAAATTTTTTAACTGACAGGTCACAAAGAGTGAGAATAAATGGGATTCTGTCTGACCCAGTGTTCTCCTCACGGGTGTGTCTTATTGCCCTTATTACTCATTCTCTACACAAGCACGTGTCAGAGCAGATATGAAAACGGGGTCATTATTAAATATGCAGATGACTATGCTATTGTCAGCTTACTGAAAGAGGGTGAAACTAGCCACGGTCCACTGATTGATGACTTTGTTCAGTGGTGTGAGGAGTCTTATCTCCAATTGAACATATCTAAAACAAAAGATTTGGTTAGTGATTGTAGTAAACAACAAAACAAAACGGGCACGGAGTCACTTTTATTAGAGGTCAGAAAATAGAGCAATCATATAAATATCTTGGGACCATAATCAATGAAAAACTGAACTTGGATGAAAATTGCAAATCGGTCTGTAAACAGGGTCATCAGCATCTTTTCTGCCTCAGGAAACTTGCTCATTTCCTGATTGACCAGAAATTTGTAACTTTGTTTTAACGTTCTTTTATTGAGTCTGTTTTATCTTTTTGTTTGGTGGCATGGTTCGGTCAGACCTTTGTCACAGAAAAAAAACTCACTGAATCAGATAGTCAGATGGTCCAGTCGTATGACAGGTGAGTCACAGTCCCGTTTAGCCTCCCTGTACTCTAAATAGGTACAACAGATGGCTTTATCAATGCTTAAAAATGGTTCCCATCCTCTACGGGGTGAATTTCAGCTTCTTTCCTTAGGACGGAGGTTTCTAGTTTAAAGATGCAGGACAAAGCATTATAAAAACATAGCAAATTTACCTATGGGTATAAATAAAGTAACGTTAACCTTAACCTTTTATACCAGGTATTATAAATCTGTTAAACAAACCCAGGTGATACGATGTAGTATGATACAGTAATGTCACTTGCACACAGCAGATAGTGTGACTACACATTCTTGTTATTAGTTTCTGTAATTGTGATGCCTTTATTGTTGTGAGTATTTTTTACGGACAGGCACAAATTGCATTTTAAAGCCAAGACTGCTTCTATAAACATCGTAGCAAAAATGCACCAATTTTGATGTCTATGATGTAGAGCTACAGAAAGAACCATCTTTGCCTTATGTTGATTCTTCCTTTTTACTCGCACTTTGAAACCAGGCTCATCTTCTACATGTGATTCCTTCTGTGTTAAAACACTTTTATAACAGAGATTTTATCCCATGTTTCCTCCTGTGTATATAGAAATATGCATTTTATTAAAATTCATATACTAAAATTCTTACTTATTAAGTTTCCTCCTGTATTGTATCACCTTTTTACAGTATTTAACTGCATTTTATTTTGACCTTTAATTATTAATATAAATTGTTCAATTTATTTCAGCTCACTGTTTTATATTAGGCTATTATATTGCACTTTATTGATTTTTTTATTGGACTTTTTCCTCTTTAGTTGAGCTCTGTTGGATAATATTTAACTTTAGTCATAATTTTTTTTTAGCTTGTCTACTGGAAATAATTAAACTATTTTCTTTAATTTCCCCCCTCTGTAATACAGGAATTTACCCACTTCTGTGTTAAATAAAGAAGATTTTATTTTAAATTCATCCAGCCAGCTGAATCTTAAAACACTGTAAATAACTGCACGGGTTAAAGCGGGCTCCCGAGGCAGCTCTGAACTGAAGCTCATTTTCTACACACCTGTCTCCTATATGTTTTTATGGTAAGCCATTTCGGCGTTTTGAATAATCAAACGGCGTTTTTTTACGCCATTTCTTAA
>NW_005187475.1:1516471-1533988 GCF_000239375.1 Pundamilia nyererei | reverse complement strand
AGTTCGAGAAAGTCAGCGGGAGGGGGGAGAGAGAGAGATTGAGTTGTGTGTGTGAGAGAACGCCGACGGGAGCGCGCAGCAACGGAGAGAGGAGAGAAGACCCGTTTGAACGCGAGGAGAGAGAGAGAGAGAGTTTGAGTGCGAGTGGGTGTGAGAGAGAGAGATCGAGAGTGAACGAGAGGAGAGAGAGCGACGACCGTGAGGGTCCGGGTGCCTGAGGGACGGACGACACGGTAAATATAAACGTTACATTTTGAACGCACAGCGGCGCCCGTTACAGCCGTTAAGTTAGCTAATATTCACCTCCTAAAGTCGTCGCGCGCTCCGGAGCCAAATCGTCGGTTCCGTTTTAGCAGATGATGTGCGCGTGAAGACGGAGCGGTACACGGGGCGAGTGAACTTGGGGACTTCTTTTGTACAGTGGGAGGAAAATCACCGCCACCGGACAGCCGTTATATAACGGATGCTTATTAACCGATGTCCGGCGGAGGGTACAAGCCCTGCTCCCTCCGCCAGGCTTCTGCCCCCCGCAGCCACCAGCAGGTAACGTTAAACCGGAGCGCACCGTCCTCTTCGTTCACCAGATGCAGACAGACACATCAGCGCGCGGAGCCGGAGTCTAGGCGCGTGAACAAGCAGGCGGGGGCGCGCATGTCGGGGTTAACGGGTGCATTCGGTCTGAGACGCGCCCCCGTGTGTGTTTTTTACCTGACCCAGTAAAGCTTATCGTCGCTACACACTCAGACACGTGCCTCTCACCAGCTGCCCGCCCCGCAAACACCCCAGCCGGGATTATACACCGGTTATAAGAGGCCGTCCGGTAAAGGCCACGTGAGGTCGCTCACAATATTAATTGTTATATACTGCACGTTGTCAAGGTAGCAGGAGCAATAACCACACTTCCGGATGGGGCGTTTAAAATAAAAGTCGACACAAAGGCGTTTGTTTGACTACTTAACGGTACTTAATCACAATATGACATTATTATAATCTTTAAAATTTATCTGACGGAATTTATTTTGCTACAAAGATATCTGCAGTATTTTATTATATTTTGAATATGCTGGTTATATTTGGGCTTGTAAAATGTCAGGAAACTAAGAAAAACACGTTGTCCATGAAACCCCCAAATTATACCATCTTAAAAAATGTCACAAAAGATTGAAAAACATAAAATCTTTTATTTTAATAGTTTGAATAACTGAATTTTACACAATTTTGACATAAAAGAAAACTAAAGGAACAAGAAAGAGGTGATTTAAGTGGCCATTTTTCTAAATAAAGTTCCACATTTAGATAATTTTACAAGTGGGCAATGTTTAGAAATACAATTCCGTTTGAAAAGAAAAATAATACATAAATGAGAAAGTAAATATAAATTAATATAAATTAATTTGTTATAAATCTGAAAATCTACTTCTGTTATCTTTGTCTGTCAATCTCTGTTTTCATTAACATCAAAGCATTTCATGGGTGTGTTTTAAATAACATATCCCTTACTGCTTGAATCCAGAAAGGCCTCTTATCCCAATACTGCTGAAAGAATTTAAGATCTGTTTGTTTATATGTTGAATGTGATGGTAATTATTTTAGAAATTTCATTTCATATCTTTGCAAAATTTGGCTAAAACACTCAACTAGTTAATTATATATAATTTATTAGTTGAGAAATAGAGATTGGGGAATGATATGAATATTAATAATACGTTTAAATGCAATTTCTTTTACAAAATTCTATGCATGATCTAACTGGACATCATTCTCCAACAACATATACGTTTGATAATGTAAATATCTCAATCTGACAACTTTAAGAACACACAAGATATTAATAATATGTTTCCCACCTTGTGTTCTTTTAACTATAAACATGGTTGTAGTACCTTAGTTTTTGCATATGGTCAAATGTTACACCAGAGGGTGAGGTGTGTTGTGAGTATTTTGTCCTCAGATGACCTGTGTATTTGCAAAATCTGTGAAAAAGTTCTGTGAGTACAGATAACTAAGTGCTACAGTTTGGGAAATGTGCATAATTGTAAACCCAATTTAGAAAAAAAGAATTGGTCAGTGTTTTCATCACTTAAAAGAAAAGTATCGTTTTGCCTTGATTTGTAAAACAACAATAATAACAGGATAAAAACATTTGCAAACAAACAAGGCAATTTATCTTTTTAATAGGATGTAATGCTTTTATTGTGAAAACTAATCACTTATCACTTATGTTCCTGTCTTGTCGCTGCCTTATTCTCATTACCTTAACCTTCCTCTGAAGCTTTTTCTCTGCGCAACCATTTCTCCTCCCACCAATGCAGGCTTCTGCTTGGGCCTTTGACTAGGGGCTAATTTAAACCACTGCTGACATGAAGACTGGAACAATTTAAATCAGTGTATATTGACTTGCTATAGGAGGGTGAGGTGTGTGTGTGACCTAAATACTTAGGACTTGGAAGAGTTAGTTGGCTTGCAGCCTGGAGTTTGTGCAGGGTGCCCCCGGGAATGGCGGGGTGGATACTGTACAACCATTTCTGCAAAGTTTCCACTCTGTGTTTCTGCTGGTAACCCTGGCCCACCGCCTGTTGTCTTTACAGTAGGTGATGTAAGGCCTGAGCATGAGGAGTGACATACTGTACAATGCATCCTGAGTAAAGCCAGACACACTGGCTGCGCTCACACTGCGCTCGAATCCAGATCACTGCTGAAGTCTACAACACCACATTTTGAAGCTCCTTTTTGGGATGAGTTTCTGACACCTGTCTGAACAAATCACACTCACAAAAGCACAGAAACAACAGACTTCGCACCTAGCACACTAATCCAGGGGTGTTTATCTGAAACAGAGGCCATCCTGTATGGTGTAATCCCCAAAGATCAGCTTATCCCTTTAGCCACTGATTTAATCTGTGATTGAGGTTTATTAAACCAAGAGTCAGTACTGATTTAATTAGTGTTATATGTGGACACTCCAAAACCGCAGTTTCAGTCCTTCCCTCCTTTTTTTTTCAGAGGAGCTGAAAAACAAACAAAAGAAACCTGGCCACTTTATTATGATTCCCATGTCACTTGTTACCTGAACAATTTTTAGAAATTAAAGTTTCTACCAAACTAATGTGACTTGGATTTCATTGTGGAGATTAACCCTTAGGATCAGGATGTTTTCACAACAAGTAGTCCAAATCATAGACTGACATATTAGCAACCAACCTCGTGATGTGGACGCTTTCGCTTTGATGAAGTTTGGTCTGTTTTCGGTCTCTTCTTCCTGCAACATGATGGCATTCCTCTGCCCATCGGAGACCCTCAACATGAACAGTTTCCCTGTGCTCATGTGTTTATATTAGTCAAGCCGTACCTTTGTGCTTTGTGGGTCAGAGTAGAGATGTAGGAAGTTTAGGCTTTGCATGCATATCTGATTTTATTACTCGCCATATATTTGTATTTTATAGCTTATTTAATCTTGTGTGTACCTGCCCGCGGGTAGCTAAATCTGTAACAGGAAAGCTTTTCTCTTGTGAACAGTTCCTGAAAAATAGAGAATAAAACTAAACTGAAGTCACTTATTTAAGCTTGCAACTCCCCAAGAACTGGTCTGTCTGAGGACAGATCTCAAGACTGGTTTATCCCCGGTTTCAAAAGTGAAGCCAGTGTGGAAGTGTTTTAAATTTGCATTCTTTTAATGACCTGGAGCAAAAAGCCACCCAGATGTATTGACGTCTATGGGAAAATTAACACCACTAAACACTTTCCCCATGAGTTTATGGTCTCCGTTGCTGTTTTTATTTCATATTAAATGAAAACAATTGTTGATTTTGTAAGTTATAGCTGAGTGCACTGACGGAGAATGAAGCAGAGTTATTTTTTCTATGATCTGACAAGCATCTGCCTCACGAGCATATGACTCTTTTAAAATATAGTCTGGTTTGACCAATATCTGTACACCCAGTTAAAGTTCCTCTTGTAAGGAGAAAGTTAAGATATAAAAAAGATCCTAAAAATGGTTAATAGAACCATTAGTAGTTAATAGAATGATGAAAATGTCATCTGCTTTGGAAACACCTGACATAGCCCTAAAGCTATTAAAAAAAGCATTGTTAGAGTACTTTTGCATTAAGAGGTCATAACACTGAATAATGGTCACCGTTTGAGCATAGATTTTTGCATTTCTTACATAACTTGTGTTAGTCTTAGTATACTTAACAATATTGCCATAAAAAAAGATTAGCAAGCAGATGCTAGGACATATTCTGACATCTGATGGGAAGAGTCAGTCCTAATAAGGCTCTCTTTCAGTGTTTAAGTGTCTGTCACAGGCATGTCTGGCTTGGTTTTAAGGCATTTCATGTTAGGGCAGGGTAAAACCAGCGTCTTTCCACAAGCAAATCTTGCCACTCAGCAGCCATGAAGTGCCTCCAAATACTAGATTAGTTATTTAAACCAGGACTGACAAAGATGCATCCAAGTCAATAGTTCTTCATTTTTGTGATAACATGCATTTCCATTCCCGATGTTGGGTTTATTAGAAAAGGGTGAAAATAGATAGAAATGAATGCCATTTCTTGATCTAGAGGTTTTAAGTAAGTTTCAATAATAAAGATATTTTTGCACAGTTCTTATCTAAACCAGGTTTACACACACACACAAACTCTAACCCTTATAATAATTCAGACAGCCTGCATTTTAAATTAAAATTGGCCATGTAAGACTTGAGTGCAACCTCAAGATATAATAGGAAAAAAATCAGAATAAATTAAAAATAACCTAAACATTTGAAAGTTATGAGAATAAAATGGGGGATGCCTAAAACTGTCAGACTTAAAAGAAAATCTGTAAGATTATTTCTAAATAAGTGATAAAATAGACAGCAATTTAAAAGTAGACGTAACAAGCAGGACCCCTCTTTTAGTGAAAGGTGCAAACCATCAGCGCATTTTTTCCTAAAGATCAAAGGCTGTGCACTAAGGACAACAGTTATGGGACGTGATGGAGTGATGAAAGGCTTTAAAGGAAATAAATCAAACCTAAAACAAACAAGCTGCCAGGGCAGAGTAATTTGAACTGGTGTAGGATGTTCACTCGTTTCTGCTGCACTTTGAACAATTGCAATAAGCTTACTTAGAGGAATACAAGCATGCAGGACTATGCATTTGAAGGTTTCTGTGTTTTTCCACTATGATCTGTTTGCAAATGGAATGACCATAAACTCAATGAATGTGGAAAAGCTGAGATATAATTTGTTTATTTCAAGGTATCTCAAGTTTTGTGTCATCTATTTTGCAAATCAATCAATTAATTTGAGTTTTCTGCTAAAATTTAAGGGATTGGGGTGAAGGGTTTCTTTCAGCTCGGCGTAAGTTTTCAGTTTTTTAAAATCTTGGCAGTGACCTAGGTGAATGTTTTCAAAATACTGCTTTATACTTAAATTATGCAGCGGTTTTATTAGTCCAGGTCAGTTAAGATCAAATTGTGCTGCATGTGGCGCATAAACTAAAAAGAGGTATAATAAACTTTATTTTCAACAATCACTGGGGCACAGAAACTATACTCACCAGTCAAATCTGATAAAAAGAAATCAAACAAACAAAAAAACAAACACAAAGTTTGCTGACTTTGCCCCTAGTTATACTTCTCCCTCCATCTTCCTCCCATAGATATCAGTTAGGTATTCTTTGAATGCCGGGACTCTCTCTTATAATGCCTTTGCTGAAACATAGAGGGACTGAAATGTGATCGCAATCAGTGTTTTAATCTCCCAAGAAGAGCTGCGTCAATAGAGCTGTAATGCTTTCTTTGTTTGCTATCTTAAAATCTGTTTTTTTTCCTGTTTGTATCCCTTACATGCAATTTTAAACTGTGAACAGACATGCGCGCAATAGCTTGTTATTCTGCTACAGCGTGTTTTCCAATAATTGTTCGTAAATACCCCTGTAATACACCTAAGTGCCTACAATCTGACAAAACAGCTGGTAAAAAAACCTTTAGGGCTCACATTTCAAGCCATATGTTTATTAAAAAAAACAGGATTTTATCTTAAAAACATCTTCTGCGGTTATAAAACTGTCCCTGTGCTCACTTTGTTTTGTTCCTGCTCCTTGGTTTCGTCATTAATTACCTTCCATATAACAAAAAATGTTAATGACAATGATGAGATGAGAGGGTGATGAAATGAGAGCCAATATGAGTTCGAGTACTTACAAGGTCACACATGGTTGCCTCTCCACTGAACACCTTTCTCACTGCTGCCTTCCACTCAACCATTCGAGCTCAATAATGAGACACAATGTCCTAGAAAAAGGTTAATTGTTTATCAAATAAAAGCCAAAATTGAATGCTTCCCATATATGATAGAGTCTGCTTTATGTCATTGTAATATGAGTATCTGTGGGTTTTAAACTGTTAGACAAAGCAAAAAAATGTAAGATCAAATAAAACTTGTTATGGATATTTATGGAAAATTTTTCTTACTTGCTTGTTGTTTTATATTTTCTTCAATTATAACCCCCCAGTTCGTCCCTACCCCCCCCCCCCCCAAAAAAAATATTATATAAACAATTATTGTCAAACATGCCTCAAAAATGCAGAAAATGTAGGACATATAGGAAAAAGAACCAAGACAAAATAAAACATGATACATCACTGAAAAATACTTCTGTATTGATAGTTGTTGGATACAGTGTGATTGGTACCACAAGTACACAGATCTTTGTCATGCTTGTGGTCAGGATTTTGATTTGGCCTTATCTGCAGTCTGAATGCAGCCACTTTGTCTAATAAAATGGGACAGTTTCATCAGGTTGCATCAATCACTCTGTGACAGCAGTGATGACAGCTACCCTGATTCCAGCAGACTACTCTGAAGACACCTGCATGTCTGTTAATATGTCAGGGCTTAGAAGCTGCTTTTCTGCTTCCACTCGCCAAGCACAGTTCACAGAGCCATACCTGTAGTTTACCTGTAATGTGTGTGCAGCTGAGAAAGTAAGAAAAAGAAAGATGTCAGTCACATGCTGAGCATGATTCCTTACTCAGACCTGACAAATATGCTCCAGCTGTACGTGTACTTATGTGTGTGTGTGTTTGTGTGTGTTTTGTCTTTCTTCCCGCAGGAGAGGGGGAGGTCTGAGGGAGCGCGTTATTGTCTGACAGACCGAGACAGGTTGAATGAAGCTGCACCTGGTGCTTCTGAGGGCATTTCCCATGTTTTGATTTGCTCTGTTTTTTTAACTTTCTAAACTTGGTTTCACCGAGCTGTTCCCTGCCATGCCGTCC
Source organism: Pundamilia nyererei (assembly GCF_000239375.1). Lineage (NCBI taxonomy): Eukaryota > Metazoa > Chordata > Actinopteri > Cichliformes > Cichlidae > Pundamilia > Pundamilia nyererei. The sequence continues at coordinate 1,526,725 of NW_005187475.1, read as the reverse complement.
AACAGTCCTGCTACTGGTGAACCACCCCAGACGCCAGAGAACGACACTTCTAACGATGTGGTGAGCAGGAGCTTCAATATAAATAATAATACTGTATTTACAGAAACACTCTGACTGAATCAGAGTAGCAGTTATGTCTGTCACCGTGTGAAATTTTCACTACGAGATTATTGTAGTCAGAAGAATTCACAATAAAAATGTTATCACAATAAGAGCTACAAAAGCTAGAATGTTAAAAATTGTAGCTAAATAGATTAACTGAAAAGATCTAAGCCTGATTGCTAACTCAAATTTGTACATATATGCATGTGTAGAAGCTTTTATTTTTAAAATCTGATACCTTAAAGCTTCCTGGAATAACTAGAGCTTGTATTGAGATCATCTGACATGTTTGGGATGAACCTGATAACTTTTAACAACTATCTAAGGTCTTTAAAGTTGAAAACCTCAGAGAAAAAGCATCATGACGAAAAACTGACTACAAACTGGTAAACATAGCTAAGTCTGGGTTTTATTTTGAAAATCTGACATATTTTTAAAAGCAGTTGTCTCACTTGTTGACTATAGAGAAATTTACAAAAAGTACAAATACAATGCCGGCATATCCTAACACTTCTGGAAGAGTCCTAGAAGTACAACAAACGTAAAAATAAAAAAATTCCATTTAGAAGAGACATGAGTGTGCCAAAACAATGAAAGTACCTTCACATTAAAACATGAATTATGAAACACTCTCCAAAAGCCATAAAAACTGTGACAGTGTCCAAAGTACTGTGATAAATCCATTAGGCAGTATATTGATGAATAACCCGTTAATAAAGGCTTGAGTTATTTAAATTATGAAACATTACATCAGTTTTATACTAATTGTCTTGTATGGAGTGACAACAGTAATTATGTGTTACTGTATAATGTACAATATTTACCTCTTTAAACAGTTTTGTAAAACTAAATGATTATGTATTGGAAACACTTAAGTAAAGTACCCAAACTCAGCTGTAACCCTTGTACAGTTCAGCTCCTGCTGCTTCTGTCACTTTTATCATCACTGCTTCTATTATTATACATATTGAAGGAGTACTACTACTGTTATTTTTGCTGCCACAGATATTATTACAGCCACCACCTCTTTTACTACAGCTGTCATTACCACCACTACTTTGGCTTCTTAGCTCATGGTTGAGAGCTTTTTTTAGCCAGCACTCACAGAGAAGCTGGCAAGTCTGACTGTGTGTTTGTAATAACTAAACTTGTAGTGTTTTTTTATTTACATTCACTACAGGCCTTTCTACTTTCCACACTGTTGTTTGACCACATGTACAGTAAACGAGACGAGTGCAGGGTTTAGACTTTCAAATGGTCTTTAATTTTTTTTTTTTAAATTTTGGACACAAGTAAGGAGACAGGTGAAAAATGGCTCCATTCATTTGTTTTACTGCAGCCCAGGGTGGCCCTCGTCAATCTGTGAGAAATTTGTAGTTTATTCTATAGTCGTGTTGTTATAAAAAGGCCCACCTCAGTTGCCAGCTTCCCCATTCACATGATGGCATCAGACCAAAACAAAGTTTCCCTTATAGAGCTGTTCTTTCTAACTTCCTGAGGTCTAACTCTCTCATAAAGAGTCGAGCAAAGCCAAGAGAGAAATCGGAGGAAGTCTCAGTTTGAAGACAGAGGGGAAGTGATGGCAAGGAGACACATAAAAGAGGTGTGGGAACCTGACTCATGCCAACTGTAATCTATTGAACAAGACAGGAGCCAGAGGTGCCGGCAGAATCGCTCAGAGAGTAGCTAGCAAGTGTTTTCAGAAAATTTGCCCTTTATGCAAACAGATGGCAGTCTGCTAGTGAGCAAAGCATTCACAAGGAGGTTTTTGGTGTGGCGCTGTATATAAGTTTGCAATCAGTTTCACTTAGCAACTGCTAAGTGGTTGCCAAATGGTTGGTCACCAGTCTCCTGTCTTGTCCTACTGGGGCCTTATCCATTTGACCCTTAAGAGTCACATGTCTGAAAAATGTTGAAAGGTTAATTTCATGTAATTGGTGGTCACTGCAAAACCTGAAATGCAGAGATTCCCAAAGTGTTGACTGTTTGTCTTTTATGTGCCCCCTAACACAAAATTATATTGTAGCTTTCATAGTAATGATAATACATTTTATTTGATTTCTCTTTTCAAAACACAGAAAACAACGTCAACTTACATCATGAAATTTACAACTAGAACAACATTAAGAGAGATTAAAATCCTAGAATGATATGAGTGCAAAACATATAAAATTTAAAAAACTTGATAGTTAAAGTTGATATACTGATGTGAACAGGCAATGTTTCGGGCTATTATTTAACTAGTCTAGCTGACAGAGTTGAAGTTGAAGATGAAGCGCAGCGCAGCTAAATACCTTTAAATCCATTGTTGTTATTAACAGCAGCTATTGCCCTTCAAATATATTTGCATCACATTAGTAAGACGATGCAGCCAAAATGCATATCAAAGTATATTAAACAGTTAAGATAGTAAAAAAATCACATCTGAAGGGCGCCACTGACAAGAGCTACTAACATGCAGAGGATAGAACAGCAAGATAAAGTAAGAAATGGATGATTCAATTAAATGCACATACAAATCGTGCTAGTTGGGAGTTTATGTAAAGTCGGCTGTGCAAATTCATTCTGTTCAAGCTGAACATATGTTTATAGGTTGCATGCTATCCACAATTTTCTGCATGGTAATATACAATCACAGGCTTTCAATACTTCACCAGCAAACCTGTGAGCCCACAGATTTCTTAGGTGCTGCTCCTTTTCCCGAAATCACCAATCAGAGCTAAGGATGAGCTCTGACAAAGTAGATCATCTTTCTTCTCTAATGCCTGTGCCTGTCAGCATTTACAATACGCATATGCTTACAAAGACAGTTTGATGACTGTTGAAAGGTGTGCCCCGGGCGTAACAGCGATATGTAACATCCTAATCATGTGAAAAAAAATGTTTTATTTCATTTCCACAGCATTTTGTTTAAAAATAAGTTATTTGTGCTTCTGACCAAGTGTGGAGTGTTTATTACCTTCTAGATGTGGGTTTAAACATCCCTTTAGCCACCTACCTGATCTCTCCTGGTGTATGCTGTGAATGCAGAACTAGTAATAACAGTATACAAATTCAGACAGTTTCTCTTTTACGGTATATACGAGGTGCAATCAAAAAGCTCCTCAACCATACCTATAAAAAGCAAAAGCTATAAAAAGCAAAAACCTTTTAGCTTCAAGGTTATCTCCATGTGGAGCTGCACCACTCCATTGTCCTTCAGAAAGCTAAGTCTTCGATTTCAGAAAGAGGATGAAGCCAAGTCTCACAAGCTGGGCTGGAGTACAGGGTTCCCCACAGATTCTTTTGAGTTTGGGGCCAGTGGTGGCGTTGTTACTTAAAAAAGTAATGCATTGCGCATTGTGCACCACTTTAAAAAAAAGGAATGCGGTATTTTACCTATTTACTCCATGGAAAAGGTAAAAACCGTGGATTAACAGTGTTGTTTGCACCACACTGGCGGCACAGAACACTGCTTTTGCCTCCGTGACTACAAACACGCAAATTACCAACTCCGGAAGACAATTAAAGCAGCCAAATGTGAGTTCAGGAACAGAGCGGAACAACAATTTGACAATCCTAAGGAGAATGTGGCAGGTACGAAGCGCTGACCCCCATCGTGAGCAAATGCTTTGAGAGGCTGGTTGGGGACTTCATCTGCTCTGCACTACCCAACTCATTGGACCCTCTACAATTTGTAAACCGCCACAACAGGTCCACTGATGACGATATAGCCCTGACACTACATACTGCTCTCTCGCAGGTGGAGAAAAGGGACATGTATGTGAGAATGTTTTTTGTACATTACAGCTCAGCATTCAGTACCATCGTTCCCTTGAAGCTGGACAGGAAACTGCAGGACCTAGGATTGAGTACCTCTCTCTGCAGCTGGATTCTTAACTTTTAGTCTGACAGACGCAAAGTGGTCAGACTGGGCAGCATCACCTCATCCCCCGTCATAATGAATACTGGTGCACAACAGGGGTGTGTACTGAGCCCTCTCCTGTACTCACTCTACACCTACGACTGCACGGCCACTAGCAACTCCAACATCATTGTGAAGTTTGCAGACAACACAACAGTGGTGGGTCTTATCACCAAAGGTGATGAAATGGCTTACAGGGAGGAGGTCAGCGCCCTGACACACTGTTGGCGAGAGAACCGTCTCACTCTCAACATCACAAAAACAAACGAGTTGATAGTACACTTCTGGAGAAGTAGAGAAGCACACAACAACATTACCATCAACGGCGCTGCAGTGAAGCGAGTGAGCAGCTTCCGTTTCCTAGTTGTACATCTGGCAGAGGATCTCACATGGTCTGTTCACACGAACAAAAAAGTTCACTTCACATATATGCCATTTCTTTTGCTCAATAGTCATGCTGCTGACCTCTGTCTATTTTACTTTGTATATATGTATATATATACACACACACTCACACATATATGTATATATATACACACACACTCACACACACACATATGTATATATATACACACACACACTCACACACACACACATATATATATATATATATGTGTGTGTGTGTGTGTGTGTGTGTTTGGTATATATATTTAGTAATATGCATACATTCTTATATTTGTAAATATATTTATTATAATTCTCACATTCCTGTTCTTATACTGTATTTGGTTTGTATCTTATGTTTCTTGTGTTTTGCACACAAGAATTTCACCCACATGTGCTGTACCAGTGTACCAGCACATGTGATGTGACAAAAAAAGTGATTTGATTTGATTAAATTTTTTTGCACTGCTCACTGCATGTGGCAGCACAGTAGCAGATAGTTAGCAGTATTGTCTAAGAATAAGAAGGGCCATAGCTTGAATCCTGGCGGGAGTTTTATTCACTGAAGTGTCCTTTGGGTACTTCCGCTTCTTCCTGCAGTCCAAAGCCATTGATATGAGGTAAATAATGTGCTTGAAATGTATAGAGTAAAGTGCTGTTTGACTGTGTGGTTAAAATGTGGCTTGTAGTCTAAAGTGTTTATAGTATGCAGCAAGACTGGACAAGCACTGTATAAATGTAAGTAGATTAAATTACTCCATAGCATGGCCTGAAATACAAAGTCGGATAGTTATCAGTTAACAGTGCAAATCTTAGGCGACAGGCCCATTCACTGACACAAATTGTTTTGCCAATGTGTTTTGGACACACACACACTCTTTTAGTGTTTACTTATAAACACAAAGTTGACAACCACTTGAAAGAGTACTTCACAGTGATTACCACACGACTCTGTGTAGAGGCTAAAATGCTACAAGCCTGACAGCTCATTACTGCCGTAGTCACCTGTTGATTATCAGGCTCTGGCTGCTTGGCATACACTCAGCTTCACCATCACTCTGAGTTCTTTGTGACATTTGTGTTAGCCTGCTGTCTGTGCAGATGCTTCCTTATTGTTGTCTGTTAGCAGCACTGTATTGTTGTTACTGTCCTGGATTCAATTTGTATTTCACTCTTTTTATTTCATGCATTAAAAATAAAAATAATCTTCACCTCTCCATTCCTCAAAAGCTGTAGACCCCCAAAATATTTTCCTCCTCCCTGAAGGGTTATCTTAAATAGGTCAAGTAACCAAAAGAGAAAAGGCCTGCTTGGTGATTTTTTACTTCTATCTGCCATTTTACACATATTTAAAAAAACTCTATAACTGTCACAAGGGGTAGTGGAGAACTGAAAAGCAGAGCGGCACAACAGCTGGAGAGCACGAGCTTGATTTGGGGCACGTTATGAATGCGCATGTTGTGCGGTAACTTGAGGCGAACAGACACGGGGTTGACAATGCCATGTATGGCAAAAGGGCCGATGAACTGGTGTGACAGTTTTTTTGATTCAACCCACAAAGTGAGTAGACAGCCATACCTGTGGTCCCACAGCATACTCCGGGGCCAGGTGTCCGATGGCAGTCAGCAAGCGCCTTGTTCGTTCTTTAGTCCGGAGTAGGGTGGCCCGAGTCGCACGCCAGGCACGGCAGCACCTGCGGAGGTGAGCTTGCACAGATGGAACGGAGTGCTCACCTTCGATGGCAGGAACCAAAGGTGGTTGGTATCCCAGGGATGCTTTAAAAGGAGACTTTCCAGTGGCGGCGGAGGTGTGGCTGTTATGCGCATACTCAATCCATGGAAGCTGTTCACTCCAGGTCGACTGGTTATGGGAAGAGACGCAGCGGAGGCTCAAGCTCCCGGGTAGCTTGCTCAGATTATCCATTGCTCTGTGGGTGAAAGATGATGAAGAGAGACTGACCTTTGCGCCCAGAGCAGAGCAGAACTCCTTCCACACACGTGATGTAAACTGCAGCCCTCTGTCCGAAATGATGTCCTCAGGGAACACCCACTTGTTCAAGGAGCCTGAACACGTGGGTGGTGAGGTGCCGGGCCGTCTCCAAGGCAATGGAAAGTTTCGGAAGGGTGACGAAATAAGCTGCTTTGGAGGAACGGTCGACAATGGTTAGAATTGTAGTATTACCCGAAGAGGGCGGTAATCCAGTGATGAAATCCAAGGAGATATGCAACCATGAGTGAGCTGACGTGGGCAGAGGCTGAAGAAGGCCCGACGGAGGACGGTTGGAAAGTTTATTCTGAGCCCATGTAGAACAGGCTGACAAAAATTCCCTGGCATCTTTAGTTATAGTGGGCCACCAAAAGTAGCGTCAGAGGAAGGATATGGTGTGGAGGACCCCCGGGTGGCACTAGAAACAGGCGGTGTGAGCCCACTGGAGAACTTGGGGGCGGACAGATGTAGGAACGAAGAGGCGGCCAGGTGGGCAGGTTCCCGGATCTGACTCAGATTCTTGTGCCTCCTGGATGAGTGGCTCGATCTCCCATGACACGGCCCCAATTACGCAGGCGGGAGAATGGGCTCGGGGTCCGATTCCTCTTCTGTGGTGGAGAACTGCCGGGAAAGGTGGTCCGGCTTCACATTCCGTGATCCTGGCCTGTAGGTGATAGTAAAATCAAAGCAGGTAAAGAACAAAGCCCACCTAGCCTGCCGGGAGTTGAGACGTCTGGCCGAACGAATTCTTATCCTTTTTGTCAATGTGTGGGTTGTGGAGCACAAGCCAGGAGTGGCCTAATACTAGCAGGGTGAGCGGTGCCTTGAATGCAAGAAACAAATTCTCTCTGTGTGATTACCCAAAAGAGAGAGAGAGAGAGGCTCTGAAACATGGGTAATGCCGGGTAGACGCTGACCTGACAGTGCATGAACACGGAGAGGGTTTGGCAGTGTTTCTAGCGGCGAGCGAGCTGTCAGTGAAATTCGACTCCACTCCAGAGTCGATGAGAACAGAGAGAGAATAGGGCTTTGGAGCGTGATGCCACGCCCCCTCCCGCCATGACAGTAGGCCAAACAAAGCACACGGAAGCGTCAGCTATGGTTCGTACGTGCTGTGTTGTCGGTTGCAACATTAGATCACATGATAGGGAAGGCAAGAAGCTGGAAAATGGGCTCTCTTTTCATCGTTTCCCCTCCTGGAGGCAACGGGAGGGATCTCATGTATCCGATATTACTAAATGAAGATGTCAGGCTTGGATTGCAGCGGTCAGACGAGCGGATATCGAGTTCTCTGCCATCCCCAATTTTTTGTTGGCTTGCTTGCGGCATTTTCTTTCCGGTGAGTTCTAAATAAATTCATATCTCGCTTAATAGGCTTTTAGTGTTATTTTGAATGCGCTGAGGTCATAGATAATTAGATAAAACATCCTAATGTGTGATGCTGCAGAACCATGTCATGTTGACGGAGTAGCTTATTATTTGGCATTATTGCAGGCAAACCAGCATATGAAATATGAAACAGAAAAGAAAAGTATGTTTATTTTTTTTATTCAACATCTGTTCACATGTACTTAGCAAGTACATACACATGAAATGCAAACTATTTACATGGCAACGCACAGCTGGCAGCCTCTGGCTGTATCTTGGTCATATGGTCAACGTACTCACAACGTGGAGGTTTAAAAACGGCCAAATCTTGTACCCAACCGTTTGTGAATTAGATGTGCGCCTCCAGGAATTTATAATTCCGAAAATGATTCGCCGTGTATGCGCTGACTCCACAGACAAGGTACACGAAGATATCGGGATAGGACAACGGCGGTAGGCTGTCTGGTTTTCCACTCCACTGCCTTTTTTCATACGGGTCCACATTACCGATGCACGCTATTTTTTCCAAGTACCGTCTCTTGGCGTCTGTGCGCAATCGATCGCGATACAGCCCTTTGTCTTTTGCGCTGATTTTAAGCATAGTTCTGGCAGTCCTGCTTCCAACACAGTGTGTTTGTTTTGATTTGTGGTCTTCTGATATGGATTCAACCCAAGCGTGCATGTGAACTCCGGTGCGCACGTACTCGATCATGCACTCGATCACGAAGCATCAGTTCATTTTTGAGTCAGCGCACGATCCTGGAGTAATTTTAGCACCATCATTAGAAAAAACTTGTGGCTGCTGACGAAACTGGAAAGAACATTGAGTGAGGAATCCAGCACATTTGCCAAGTTCTCCAGAAAAAGCTCTAGGTGTAGGTAGGAATCTGTCTAATAGAACAGGTGTAGGAGCTGGTGCTGTGGCACTTACGGTTGGAGCTGCTGTCTCCTGCGGGGGTGCAGTGGCGGGTGGATTTACCGCCAGAGGTGTTCGCTGGGCTACAGCCTGTGTGAGGTTTGCAAGCTCACCTCGAATATTGGTAAACATCTGCTCATTACGCTCCAGCATTGCCACCAATGTGGCGAGAGTGGGGGTCGAGGCCGCTGAATCTGCTGAGTCCATTTTGTGGCTGGATGATTCTGTCAGAAGCGGTAGCGGAGACTCAAGCGCAGAGTAACACAAGTTAACAACATAACTGATTGCGAACTGTAATGTGATTACTGAATTTTATTCAGTAATCACTGCGTTACCTAAAAAAATTGTGTTTGTTCAGCCAACACTAGTGAGGTCAATGGGCACTTAAGTTTTCTTTTTTTGTGATAATAAATAACGGGCAGTAATCAGCTGTCTCACTACGGGGTTAGAACGATGCCACCTTAAAATGAAACTAAAAAGAAATATTGTAACTGCAATAAATATACTGAAAAATCTTGTATTGAAAGTAAAAAAAAAATTGATAGTAAAAAATGATTAATTGAAACTTTACATTTTTTGTTTTCGCTTACATTTTTTTTTTTTGTTTCAATCCATTTTTGTCAGTCTCAATCCTTTTATTTCAGTTTCAATTTGCTGGCACTGTTTTGGCGTCCAGGGGCATGCTTGAGGGGCGGCGATTCTGACCCAAATGTATTTGTATACATTATAGTGCTGACCAATGACTGTAGAAAATAATAACGACTTAGTGGCTGCAGTCACGGACAAACTTGTATGTGTGGCTGTTCTGGAATGGCAGATGCTGAGAGGTTCAACGTTTATGTTACCGACTGTTTCAAACTGACAGCCTGATGTGTTCTTCAGTAAACTGGACTACCCAACAGAAGGACCAGATTTTCGGTAAGTTAAATGTGTTTGTAAGCTAATCTGTAACTAATGTTCTTAGCTAGCTAGCTAGCTAAGATGAGCACTTGGTTGTTGGGAAAACTTGTTTTGTAAAGTTCATTTACCGGTAGCTGATCTGTGCAGGTGATTTGACTAAAGAAATCAAGATTAAAGCACCCGGCTGCTCAGTCACTAACTGCCATTACTGTATTATTATTACGAGTATTATACTGTAAGAGGATCAGGCTGGACTCTGCTTCAGCTCCTGTGCAGAGCTGATTATTAAATATGTGCAAACAGCAGCATGTTTTCTTGCCACATCTGTAAGGACAGTAACACCAACTTTAAAAAAGCTGGCACTTCAGCAACCCCTCAGTAACTACGGATTAAATATCCGTCCATCCATCTATCCATCCATCGATCTTTGTCCGCTTATCCGGGGCCAGGTTGTGGGGGCAGCAGCCTAAGCACAGAAGCTCCCTCTCCCCAGCCACCTCCTCCAGCTTGTCCAGGCGAACACCAAGGCGTTCCCAGGCCAGCCAAGAGATATCTCTCCAACGTGTCCTGGGTCTGCCCTGGGGCCTCCTCCCAGTGAAAAATGCCTGGAACACCTGACCCAGGAGGCGGCCATGAGGCATCCTTGTCAGATGCCTCAACAACCTCAACTGGCTCCTTTCGATGTGGAAGAGCA
>NW_005187475.1:1511935-1516053 GCF_000239375.1 Pundamilia nyererei | reverse complement strand
GTCAGTAAGCACAACCAGAATTCATACATAGAGCACACTTTTGAGAAAATTAAAGAATTTTAAGTGCACCTTATAGTCCGAAAAATACATTTCTAAAAAAGTTCTTGTGCTTAAAGTGCTTCACTGAACTGAAATTTAAAATTAAAATATCTCAAGATATATAAAATAAAAAGAAAGTCAAAATTACAAGTGCCTCAAAGGCTTCGAACTTAACATCTTAGTATCTGAACATCTTACCTTGGGCATGGGCATCTGAGAGGCTACGCCCTTGACTATCTCTGATTGGTTTAGACCATAATGTGTGTCTGGGCATAATGTGTGTCTGTTGTTGACCACACAGAGACTTTCAGAGTTCGACCGGTGCGACCTAGGATTTGGCAGAACATTAGCACATTGGCGGAATGTGCAGATGTCGCTGTGCGCTATTGGATTATTATTCCCCTTTTTGTACGACCTGCTCCCGATCATCAATCTTATTGTTGCAAGAAAATCAAACCTGTTTGAAATCCTGTCGCCCCTTGTGAGAGTATCAACACAACCTCTCACACTGTGCACGCGCAAACACAGAAATGGAAGTGAAAAAGTCAGAATAGCGCCGCAGTGCAGGGTGTGATCTGGGCACAAGTGATGGATGCCCAGCTTGTATAACTTTGGCAAGCTCATCCGAGGCTTTTCGATGTGACCTCATAAAATTATCACGACCACAACAACCATGAAAACAGTTGGATGGACATTGCTGCTCAATTGCAGCTGCCTGGTCAATGTTTTTACATTAGCAATTTAGCAAAGTTGATGGTGGTGTGTGTGTCTGTGCAAGTGAAAGACTGAGAGGGAGAGAGAGGGAGAGCGAGAGACAGATTTTGTGTTATCAGGTTTATGTTATGGACGCAGGTTGCATCAGAGCATTGGGCCGTATAGTGTGAGACCATGCATCATGACCTATGAACTTCTAACTCCTGTGATTCAATCGCACAGTTTGAGCAGGAGCTGAATAAAACAACTGAAAAAATCGCACACAGTATGCCCAGCTTAAGCAGTACCTTCATGATCGGTTTAGGCCATGATATGGGTATAATGTTGTCTGCTGTTGGCCACACAGAGACTTTCAGAGTTGCTAAGACTTTTTTTTTTTTTACTCGAATGGCTGGTCACACTGATGCAACCTAGGATTTGTTTTTAGAAAATGTAAAAAAAAAATGTTTAAAAACAAATGTAAGAGAAGAACTTGGGATCCTGAGTGTGTGAGAACAGAGAAGGATCAGCTTTATTTCAGATTTTAGAGATAAACTTTTTCAGTTTGTGATGATTCTGTTCTCTTTGTGATTACAGAAGCTGCCCTTAGATTGAGACCTCAGCATCACCCAGTGGCAACAGACAAATCATCCTATATCTTCATTCTTTGTAGCAACTCCAAAACTGATCAAAAGAGTACAACGGTTATAGTACCACATGATGTGCTGTCAGTGAAAGCTGGAGCTGTTTGTAGATAAAGTTAAAGACAAAAAGTCAAAAGGATTAATCACCCATGTAACTGTGTCACCATATATCATGTATGTTGAACTAAAAGCTTCTGATCTGGAATTCTTTTACTGTTTTTGCCAATAGTGTGTTATTTATCATAAAGTAATCTGGAGTCATTAATACCAGAGAGAGCATAATATATATTTAAATATTTAACTTTCTTCAGGACTGAATATAATATCTTTAGGTAAAAGTCTAGAGCCTTCTGGGATTATCTGAGTACTTCTAACGTTACACAAAGCAAAGGTCTCCATCACAGTGTTCATGAAATGCTTGGTTTATCCATCTTCTGAGGCGGGCCCAAGATGGAGTTCTGAAAAATGAAAAGAAAAAATTACACATCTTTTCTATAGTAATTGCTTTGAAGCACACACAGATGTCACACAGTAGAACTTTGTATTTATCTTTTATATTGGTTTAATTTTGAATTTAGTGTTTATTTGCGAGTGTAGTTTTAATTTCATGATTTTATTCTAATGTTTGTATTGCATGGTTTTTAGTGTTTTATTTGACTTTTTTTTTTAATCCACTGTGGATTGGCTGACATGGAACAATTAGCTGATAGGGATCACCTGCTGAGGTATGGGTGTATCCAGAGGTGGCCTTTTTTAAAAGCAGGCTAGCTGAGCACAAGAGAGAGGCTCCAGACATGCAGAGGAACACAAGAAGGCCATGACGGACTCCAGTGCAGAATGCGAGCTGGGCTGGGATGTGATGGGCTCAGGTGGGGGACAGGAGACTCCTTCTCGTCTGTCTGGGACGAGGCTGGCGTGGACCCCGTTCTGGAGAAAAAATTTCTGGCCTACTGGTAGACCCATAATGAACATTCATCTGGGGTTGCGGGACAATTACATCAGCGGATTTTAGTGCATGTAAAAAAATATTTATTTTTATGGGTTTTAGAATTGTTTTATCTAGTCTCCGTGGGAATTTTAGCATATGGAGAACATTTTATTGTATACTTTTTTCTTAGTATTTTGGTTGTTTTATTTCTACTGTCCGCCTCGGGGAATAAACTGTTGTTGATCAGACCTGCTTCATCTTTGTGCCCTTGGTGTCTGACTCGCTCGCTCCCCCCTTGTATCTAAAGAACCAATTCTGGCACGACAACTTTAGTGTCTACATTACACACAAACACACACACACACACTTTTTGGTTTAAAAAAAATTGTGGAAATGACCTATATGTGAGAAACATAGATAACAGAAATGCAGATTTTTTTTTTTTAATTTTTAAAATTTTTACAAATCAAAATAATTAAAAGTATAATTTTCCCATGCAATTACTAACTTAGCCATCTCCTGGGGTCTGGGCTTGTCCTTCCCAGCGCTCATGAGGCTGCTTTTGCTGCACTGCGGTATGAGGTGTGCAGAACACTTTGTGCTAACCTGTTGATGGGATCTTGTGCCGCTACTACAACACTGGCCTCCAACTCCTAAAGAGACACCGGTATCCCTAAATTTAGCATATATTAACTGCAGGCTAGCTTGCTACAACAAATAGGCTAATGTTAGCATTTTACCACAACTTCACCAGATGTAGCTAAGAAAACTAAACTTATGTCCAGTCCAGTGGAATAGCAAGGAAAGATGAAGGAAAATGATGACTTACCTGCGGTTTAGAGGCTCCACCTGAAATTGAAGCAGCCATTGAAAGAAACAAGTACTAGTGGTCTCTATGATGTATACAATGCATGCTGGTCAGAATCCCTGCCCCTCAAGCGCGCACCCAGACACCAAAACAGTGCCAGCAAATTGAAACTGAAAAAAATGGATTGAAACTAAAAAAAAACTGTAAGCAAAAACAAAAAATACAATGTACAGCTTATATGTCAGTTACAGTTTTAATTGTTTTTCACTATCATTTTTTTTTCACTTCCAGCACGAAAGTTTTTCAGTACATTTATTTCAGTTACCATATTTTTTTTTCAGTTTCATTTTAAGGGGGCTAGCTCCGTATCTCTCAGTTAGTCATTCATGCTGTGGGCTGCTTCACTGTCTTGCTCTGCAGTTGGTCCTATTCCTCTCTGAAGGATCAGCAAAGCAGCTGGTGGTGATTTAAAAACTTTGGGTTTAACCACATCTGGTTTAGTTTAATAATAATCTTGGTAATGTATTATTTTACATTGGCCACCTTTTTTGTTGTAAATTTCAGTCCATTGTGGTGTGAATTTGTGAACATCAGTGTGTCAGCAGGCAAGTGTAAATATTGATATGAATGAACTGAATGTGTAAGAATGTAATCTGCAGAAACACTGTTTGAGCGTAAGTGGATCTCTTTCTTTTGACGGCTTCATCATCCAATGAATGGGTGAGGAGTAGATTCAGAGTAAAAGAGAGGAAGTAGGCAGATGTAGAGGGAGATCTAGGAATCGAGCACAGGAAATAAAAGGACAGCGAGACAGAGAGGAGGATGTGGAGATGGGGACGAAAGAAAGAGGACAAGCTGTCTGCTGCTGATGGGATTCTCCTCTGCCGCCTGTTTTGCAGTCTGGTTGCTTAGCAACTGCAGTGGCCTAAAATAACCTGCCAGGGGACAGAAATAGACCAAAGATATATGGACAGATAGTCTACTCTGTGTGCATGTGTGTGTGTGT
>NW_005187475.1:1509478-1510437 GCF_000239375.1 Pundamilia nyererei | reverse complement strand
GGGCTTATTGATGTTGATGATGATCAATATTTCTTTGTGAATTTTGTTTTTATTTTAATGCAGTTTAAAAAATTGTTTCATGTTCAGTTTTAAAATCCGTTTTGGAAAAGTTATTTTTACATCTAATTTAAGTTTGTAGTAACTTTAACACAGTTGGACCAAAATATTTAAACTCATGGAATTCCAAGATTCCATAAAGTCTAAAGTGGGGTTAGTTAGTAATGTAATTTTTTTTAATTGACTTCTACATCATAATTTTGGAGTTTACAATTTTGGAGTAAAACTGAAATTAAGAAACTCTGTTATTAAAGTTTGTTTTTAAATGTGATTGATTATTGTATATATGATATTGTATCTGTTTTCCAGGAAAATATTTACAATTTTTGAAGGAAAATTACTCAGCCCTGAACTGAATAAAGAGCTATTTATTTAGTGAGGGGAAAAAAGAACATTTAAACCCTAAGGAACTATTATCTTAACCTACTGAGAAAGCAGTGAACACATTTGTTATAATCTTAGTTTTTTCTGTCTTATCTTAAACAAGCTTTGAACAAGTTGGGCAAACCTCTGATTAAAAACGAATAGCCCCTAACTGATACATTTAAAGCTCCTTGCTCTGCTTCAGCAGCACAAGAGACTAATGTTTCTCTGTGGTATCAGTGACATTTATTTAATTTCCGCCCGAGGCAGCGATGTGTATAAAGAGTGCTTGGATATAAATAAATAAAAAACCCTGTAATGAGAATCTCTTCAGCAGGGAGATCGCAGCCTTCTAGCTAAAGTAAAACACCCTTAAACCTAAAAGCATAATTTGGATGAAACCACATTAAAGTTGGAGCAGGTGCATCTTATTTTGTTTGGCTCTCTCATATGTCTTCTTGGGTTCATTGAAAACTTTGGTGCAACCTCTGCTTCTGAGCAAGTCACACTTTGCATTGGGATCATGTAAGAAAAGAGAA
>NW_005187475.1:1482511-1501001 GCF_000239375.1 Pundamilia nyererei | reverse complement strand
CATGGGATTTTTCCCAACCAGTCTACATGTGTTTTGTGGACTTTGACCACATCTCTTGGGGTGTCCTGTTTGGGAGTGGAATATCAGTCCCATTGTTACGAGGGAATAAATCTCAGTATAACTGTAGTTAGAGCTCTGTTTGAATTGCTGGGAATAAGTCAGACTCTTTCCTGTTGGGCTTTGGACTCCTCTAGAGCTGCCTTTTGTCACTGTTTCTGTTCATAATTTTTATGGACAGATATTTTAGGTGCAGCCAAGTAGTGGGGTGTGTCAGGTTTGATGGGGTCATAGTCATGTCTCTGTATCTTGCAGATGTTGTAGTCCGCCTAGCTTCATTGAGTAAAGACCTTCAGCTTACATCGGGAAGGTTTCGAGTAGGGCTGGGCGATATGACCCAAAATTCATATCTCGATATTTTTTAGCTGGATGGCGATATAAGATATATATCTCGATTTTTTTTAAAGCCATAAAGTAAGAACAAAAAGAGAGTTCTTAGTCAAAGCTGTGTCCCAGATGTCACACAGGCACTTTTATTAACATACAGAATAGATGTGCATGAAAAAAACTACTCAAAAATAAATTATGAGTATTTATTAAATAATAATGCTCCATAAATAAACGAAAAATATGTTGTTGTTGTCCATAACAAAAAGCTCACAATTGTGCAGTCAAAATGTAAACTAAAAGACGCTGAGCATAATAACATAGACCGATTTCACAGCTGCTCTGTTCCCAACTTCTACTGCGTGACTGACAGCCTGGAGTTTGAAATCCGCTTCAGGTGCCATTTATGGTCCTTATACACACACAATATGGTAATATTACGTTGAAGCACAGTGCGTATTACTACGCGAGGCTCCTCGGACAATCCATCAAGCGGTGCAGCTCCGTAGCTTACCAAAGTCGTACTAAAACATTTTTTTGACAGATTGATGAGCGCCGTGTTCCACATAAAATCGGTTCGCGGTCATCAAGCAAAACCATAATTTATACATAAGGTGCGCTGTCAACTTTTGAGAAAATGAAAGGATTTTAGGCTGTGCATCCCCTGTGGGCTGCATGGTGTTAGCGTGGTTAGCTCGTTAGCATGGTTAGCTCGTTAACACGTTGACGCTCTCCAGCCCCACGCACGGAGCGATGTGCAGTAACTCGTTAACGGAGATTTGCCGTGTTCATATTGTCGCTGCCTGCAGGTGAAGCTATGGGGGAGGAGGGGGAGTTGTGTTCAGTGAAGGAGAGGCGAGGCGGAGTAATGTTGCGTAGAGACAAAAGTGGACGAAAGAGAGGCAAACTTATGGCTCCACAACTAATTATAACGTATATATCGATATGAAGGATATGGTCACATCTTATATCTCGTATAAAAATATATCGATATTTTTAAAAAACTCGATATATCGCCCAGCCCTAGTTTCGAGGTTTGTATTGAGTTTCTGGGCAGATAGAGAGACTGACAGGCCTGTTGTCATGTAGATGCTGTACTGGTCTGTTGTGGTCAAAAGAGGCAGCAGCGTGTTAAAGCAAAGGTCTCAATGAACTTGTGGGTAGTAATCAAAAATTTGAGGTACAGCAGAAAAGAGCTTCCTTTAACAGATGCCTGGGCTCAGTTTTAGAGGTGAGCGAGGGCTTGGTCATTTTCATATTCAGGGTGCTCCTTCACATCAAAGGGAGCCAGTTGAGATGATTCAGACGTGTGAACACGACACTTACTACATGCCTCCTAGGTGTTTCTAAGATATTCATTTGGGTGGAGAGCCCAGTGCAGATTCAGGGCACGCTAGAGAGATTATGTCTCTTGCCTAGTTTGGTTTCCTCCTGAAAGAGCTCGAGGATATGCCTGGGGAGAGGGAGGTCTCGGCATCTCTGGTTAGACTGGTGCCTCTTGTGAGCTTGATAAAAAGCGGAAAGTGAATGTATAGAAGTTTTATTTCTACATTCTCCCTTTGTGGTTATTTGTTTGTTTTTTCTACCTCTTCATGGCAGTATCTAGGTGAGCAGCTCTTAAAAGAACTACACCTCTGACAGAATATCTTAAATATTTGGAAAAGTTAACAGAATGACAAAAAATACGACTCAACACACAGTTACATACGGTAAGAATTGCTCAAAAGATTGATTAAATAGTAATGTAACTAAAATAAAGGCTCTCAAAGGGTAAATTCTGGAACAAAACACATCAAAATGCAATGTAAAAAAAAGCTAAATATATAACAATAAAGTGGCACTATAAAGAAAAGTTGTTTAATAAATTCAAAAAGCAGAATAAATTAAATTACTTACTAAATGTAGTTAAAAAACAACAAACACAGTGAATGTTAGATGGCAATAAAGTGGCTTAGTATAACAGCCTTCTGGAGCTCTGTGTCCATGCTTAGATCAATCATGAGCAGGTCTGGTAGTACAACATCCTGTCTGCGTCACAGCTGGAGTTCATGTCTGCAACCATGTAATTTACTGGTTTTCTCTTTCACATTGGGCTCATTTATAGATATAGAACTGCTTTGTTCAATCAGGACATGGTCAAACTTTAAATTCCTTGTTTCAGTAGCGTGTTTATCTCTTTTCCTTTTTCTTTAAAGGGAAAAAAAAACATAGAATCTGTGAATAGTGGCTTTTTTAAAACCAGGAAACAACTTAGTTATTAATACTGCTATGGTGCCCTGTGCTCATTACATCCTGTTTTTCAACTTCTGCCCTGAAGAGCTTCTTAGCCACATTGCCCTTAGTCAGTGTTGCTTTAATGCGGTCTTACTGCTGACATTAATTATAACTTCATACAGCCTTCGTTGAGTGTTTGATGTGGGTTCTCTGTAATTTCACAGAGTGAAGATGGTGCAGACCAGGACAGTCCAGAGGAGGGGACACCGGCGAGCCCCCGCAACAAGCGCAGAGTGGGTCGTCCCAGCAGGAAACGCAAACAGCTGCTTCCTGTGAGTACTGTACTTAAAGCCTGATGGTGTTTTGTGCTTTAAACTGCAGAAGAATGATTGATTATCTGTTCACCTATTAAAAAAACTCCCCTCTCTAATCTGCAGAGGTTTGTTAAACATGCATGCACTACTTTCCTTCTTATTCATTCACACCTGCGAGCTTCCGTGCATCAGCTGTAGTCAAATCATATCATACAGAAACACACTGATCTGGAGGCGCATTTACTGCATTAAGTGTCACATTTGAGTGTGTCTGACATAGTAGCTTGTGTGGGTTGGTTTTTTCTGCTTCAGTGTGTTACAGAGAGAGACTTCTTTCTTAATCAGCATCTTTGAAAGGGGGAGTCCCCTACACATTGACTGTTTGCAAATGTAGTCATCGCAGTCCTCCACATGTAATGGCAGTTTAATACACTCATCAATTTCTGGTCAGCATGGCTCCAGCCCCCACATTTTCCATATACCACTTAAAGTCTGGCTGGAACAGAAGTTAGATAATCTCTAGCATCAGTTGAAGTCATAAAAATATGACTTTAGGTTGGTGGATTGCTCAGAAGTGGGCATGACTTGAATGTAAGAAGCACAAACTGACTGATACTGAGCTGTAGAAAAAAGAAGTAGGAGGAGGATAAAGGACTCAACAGTTGTGAGCAAAGTTTTTGCCACCTAAAATCCAAACGCACTCCTCCACCTATGATATCTTTCCCAGCCTCTGCCAAATGCAAGCCAACAGTTATCACTAAGGTTAGTTTAATGTCCCAAATCATATTTTATTGGATCATTGTAAGATGAGTGCTCACATTTTGCAAGAAAAAGACATTATGTTTGGCATTTAAATGATTAGCACTGGGTTTTTTTCATCCATCTATTCATTTTCCTGTGTTTATCCAATTCAGGGCTGGAGCCTGTCCCAGCTTTGGCAGGGCAAGTCCAGGGTGACCTGTCCAAGGTGGGTGCACCCTGGACAGTAACATAGAGTCGCAACTTAACAGCCTGTCTGATGTACTTCTAGCTTAGATATAATGACACTTTGCTGTTTTTCAACAAATATCTAGTTTGTTAGCGCTTCGATGTGGGTATGAAACCAACTCCAGTTTCTTCCAAACCTTGTGCTAACTTTGCATTACCTGGTAACCTGTGCTTGTGAGCAGATATAACAGCAGATTTAACTCTCTGCACTTCTACATCCTCCATCTGTCTTCACTGTTCTTGAATGCTTCACCAACCTCTTCCCAACAGTTACCTGGCTAGTTAGCATTACCCAGCATGCCTTTTGGTGATGTCATTTTGCAAATGTGTTATTAGTGATTTTTCCTAATAACACTTACCAGAGTTAGTGTTGGGGCAGTGATTTTTGTCTTACAGTAATAAACTTATAATACATTTAAACCACTTGGAAAGCCTCAGCATGCACTTTATCTGTTCACCAGTAGGGCAGGATTTTAAAATTTTTAATCATGAATGAAATGATGGTACATTTGGTAAGTCAGGCACTAACAGCCACCCAGCCTCATATAATAATGTGACCCTTTATTCAAAATGCAATTTTTGAACTTTTCTCCAGCAAAATATATATATAAAAAAACAGGTTAAAATTTTCAGGGAACCAGTGCTTGTTTCTGGTACTCGTTTCAGAAACTATTGTATAAAAACATTTTGGTTTAAGACTGTGACACCTGGAGTGGGTGTAAAATTTATTTAGTCCCAGTTTTTAAACAGAACTTAAATGTGTTTTTCAGGACTGAACATTTAATGTCTTATGAAGTTATGAGGGTTCACAAATACTAGAAAAAAAGGTGACTTAACAAAACAAGAGATTTCAACCCACCCCTGTGTATTTCAAGGGTCTGTCAATCAGGAAAAATAGTGATACTTAGAAGGAAACATTTTCTATGACTTCTTTAAATATGTCAAACAATCTGCTAATTTTACAGTGCCTGGTGGAAAGCAGGACCCACATTTATTATGAGAATGTTGCTGCTGTATTTGTCGTTTACTTTTACCCATTGTGACTATGTTCCTTACTACTCCTTTTCAAGCTTTACTCTGAGTTTGAGCTGGCATCCATCCAATCTCTCTTAGTGCAGCAGTAAATAACCTGTGACTCGTGTTACAGAGCTGCATTAGCACTGTAATAATTACACTGTGTGGTATATTTCATCACTAGCACTGACTTCAGGTCTTTGGCAGTTCCCCTCTGTCATATTTCTCTCAGCATTCATTCTCTAACCGCTTACTTTGTGTGTATTGTGTGTGTGTATGTGTGTCTTTGTACCGACTGAACTCTGTAGCAGAATCAGCAAGTCAATATAGCTGATCAAACAGCCCCAGACAAGAGGAATACTGAGTGAACTACTCAGAAGGAAAGAGAGAGAGAGAGAGAGAGAGTGTGTGTGTGTGTGTGTGTGTGTGTGTGTGTGTGTGTGTGTGTGTGCTGATATTCTTGCACGGACCAAAAACCTTTGTTGTGAGGTCATTTAGGCAGGTCCTCACATTTTATAAGGCAATAGGTGGGTTAGGATTTGGTTTCAGCGCTCAAAGGGTTGTAGTTATGGTTCATTGTGATGGTTGAAGATTAGGATAGATTAGATTGTCAGTTAGTGTCCTCATAAATATAGAAAAACCAACGTGTGTGTATGTTTGTGGATATGCATGTGTGCAGGAGAGCAGGTCTGATCATGCTTTGATGTCTGAGCCCTGACAAAGCGAGCAGGATGAATGTGGGTCCTGTCAGACACAGGCACACAGTCACACACTCACACACAAATGTATTTCCATAATCTCTGTGGGGTTTACTTATTGACACTGAGCATTCCCTTAACCTAACACTAACGATCACAAGTGAATATTTAAGCTTAACTTTAATTACTTTAAACAGGAGGGAAAAAAATCTGATTACTCAACCAGTCTGAAAGTAAGAAAACAGACATAACTGACAAATCATCAAATCATATTTTAAATGTCCCTGAACTGTGAGGCATTTTGTACAGCGTGTATGGAGCAACCCAATTCCTACATCACTACTGCCTCAAAACTTGTTAGTTTCCATCTCACTACATCTTCTAGTAGCGGGTGGTGTTGCAATATCTTAGTAACACCAGTGAAGTTCTTTAACCGACTACCCTACAAATACACAATGTAATGACTGAGTTGCAACATTACAAACTGGCGATGTTGCCAACTTTGCTTTGTGGCTGAAAAACAAGCAGACAGCACAGAAACTTTTCTACAATGTGTAACCTAATTCTAGATGTTATTATTGTATTACCCTAATTAAATATTTCTACAATGTGTAACGCTACTGCAGTGCTGTACTACATACATATTCAGGATGTCTTTTCCTTCTGTGGCTTCTCTTAATAACTTCAGCAATCAAGCTAAGTGGTTATATAAAGGTGGTTATCAATTCATAAATCAGCCCAGGTATTCCTAATCTTGGCTTGCATGTACAGATCTAGTAACTGTAGAACAATTTTACAAAGGAAGATAAAAGTATAACATTAGAAAAATACAGATGTTAAATATGTAATTCAGAATGAAACCAACAAACAAAGCTTCTGCACACAAATCAGCTGTGTGTGTCTGAGAGGAAAAATATAGTACTAAAAGTACTATATGCATGTGTATGTGTCTGTAAGTGTGTGAGAGTATGTGTGCTCTGTGCACTTTAGTTAGTAAGACTGGAAAAGTGCTCTATAAATAAAGTTTATTGAAACGAGAAAAGAAAGTCAACAGACATGCCTACTCTGTATCAAAGTTAACAGACTGATTTGGATTACAGCCTTTTTGATATATGTGATAATTACAACTGCATGTTCAATTAAGTTGTGTGTGTGTGTGTGTGTGTGTGTGTGTGTGTGTGTGTGTGTGTGTGTGTGTGTGTGTGTGAGGCAGTTTTAGCGTTGTTCTTTCAGCTGCAGTGGTCTAAGAACAAGTGAAAGAAGCTGAAAAAACAACAAATACAAAAGCAAACATCAAACCACTTACCTACATTTTATATAAGACGGCAAGTAAAAGGCTTAAGTGCCCTGTTTTCACTTATAAAACAAGTTTAACCTTCTTTGCAGCCAACAGGAAAATATAGCAAGGAATAAAGTTGCTTATAAGAATTGCTGTCTCGTATTAATTTTTGTCAGAGAAAGTCAAAACTGTAAACTACCTCTAAAAGACCCCTCTTCTAACTGTGCACTTAGGACCACAGGCTTTTCCACCAATGGTAACGCCTTTTTCCACAGAACTGACTGGTCATTAAGCTGGTTTTGTACTTGCTGCTGTCTTATCTCGTGCATAACCTACTGTAGGTGTGCAGCATAAGTTGGCATGGGAATGTAGCCCCTATAAGAATTCATCTAAAAACTCGTGATTAAACCTGAAGTTATCTATTGGAGCCAACTCATCCTCTGGGCTTTACTTTTTTCTGTTAGTAATGTGAAACTTAAGCAGACATAGGAGAGCTTTTATGTATAGCAGGGGTGGGCAACTCCAGGCCTCAAGAGCCGGTCCTGCAGGTTTAAATATCACCCTGGGTCAACACACCTGAATCAAATGATTAGTTCATTACCAGGCCTCTGGAGAACTTCAAGAAATGTTGAGGAGGTAATTTAGCCATTTAAATCAGCTGTGATGGATCAAGGATACATCTAAAACCTGCAGGACACCGGCTCTCAAGGCCTGGAGTTGGCCACCCCTGATGTATAGGCTAGCATTTATTTGGCCGACTTGCAATGGATAAACAATGCATCATCATCAAATTGACTATTTACACACATCCCTGAAGTTTTATGCTCCCTGTAGTGAGACAAGTCCTCCAAGGTTGGTGTGCACTCAGGTTAAAGTCTCCACCAGGACATACAAATATGAAAAGCACAAATACACAATCACACCGTGGAGTCTGACCAGGAATTGTGTGGATCTCCAGGGTGGAGCTGTCAGTAACTATATAGAGCAGAGATGGGTCGAGAAAGCCTCAATTTCTTCTCTCTCTCTCCACTTGTTCTCTTCCATCAAAAGTAACCACACTCTCGCCTGTACACACATAATATTAGAGTAATGATGATGGTTTAATGGATGATTAAATTAGCCTTTGTCTTTGTTTCCTTCATCATTTCATTGCTCTGTTTTCCCGCTGGTCAGTATTTTTTTCTAAGTTAAGATAGTATTCCCCCTCCTCCTCCTATTTCCTCCCTCATTTTGATCCCATTTCTTCCTCTCTGCTTCAACCATGTGTGGAGCAGCTGGTGGGTTATTATGCATGTCTGTGTGTTACTGTAGATTAAAGTAGTTTGAAGGACAGTAGGACTACAGAGTTATATTGGAACACTTCCCAACATTTAACGTGCTTCAACGTGAAAATCCCCCTCAGTTTTTTATAAAAAATGAAACTCTCCTTGCACTATAATAACTAGATTCAATCTTAGGTTATGCTAAACTATAATTATTTAAACTGCTTGGCTCTTAGCTCAGTCAGACTATGCATGTCAACCAGACCTTTCGATTCACTTTTGGTGCATGTGGAGTTTCGTTTGGTTTCTTTTGGTGTTTCCGTTTTGCATCCAGACCACAAAAAGGTCACAGATGGATTGCGAACAGATTGTGGTTGGCATGTCTGACAAAAAAGTATCATGACACGTGGTTGGTGGATAAAAATGACAATTTTGGTCACAACATTTAAAATAGCAAGCAAAAGATCGTGTGGTGTTGAGTTCCTATGTGCAGTCATATAAATATGATCAACTCATATAAAAGTAAAAAAATCTGCCAGAAAACACTCAAACTTTACCTGATTATAATGAGTAAGGGAAACAATGTCAGGTACAAAGTGTGGTCATTTTGTTTGTGTTCATTATACCTCTACATCTATCACAGATATCCTAAAAAGTGCCATAAATTAATGGCACTAATGCATTTTTGTGTCACCTGACTGTGAGGAAGAATTAAGAATTAAAAGAGATAAAGGACACATTTTGGGGAAATATATATTAAAAGTGAAACCTATATACAGCAGTGCAGATGTGAAAGATAATAAATAGATAAATAAATAAGTAGATAGACCAGCTTGTGAGTTGTACATGGACAGTAGTGGAAATGACCAATGGTAGCAGGTATGACAGTAATGCAAATGGTTGCAGTAAAGTGCCAAAGACGGTCAACAGCATTTAAGACGTGAATGTAACTTGTGAGAGTGTGTTACAGTACAGGGGTATGAACATGAACTTAAATTATTGAAAAACAAAGCCTACACTTAAAAAAACAAAACAACAACCCAAGAACATGCACAGTTGTGTAAAATAATGTTTTCAGAGGATTCTTGACTTATACTTGATTAAAAAAACTATGTACGCCCCCATGATTATAGAACCACCTTTAGCAGCAACAAATTAAGTCATTATTTTCAGTATGACTTTATCAGTCTACTTTATCTGCTGTGGAGGAATTTTGGCCCGCGTGTCTTTGCTATGTTGCTTTATTTTATTGAGGTTTGCAGGCATTCGCCTATGCACAGCTCTCTTAAGATCCTGCCATAAGATTCAGCCATTCTGTGTAGATTTGCTACTTTGTGCTGTTGTATCACCCAATTGCAAACTCAGTAAATCTTATGATCTGGCAGCTAGGATAACACAAACTATGGATGCATGTATTGCAATTTTTCACAACAGGAGGGTGTGGGACTTAAAAACATAAAAATATTGGGGAAATCTGGGTGGTGTGCTTTGATGTGACTTGTGCATAGTTTTGACATTTCTCCTCTTAATTGCTCAATTTAAGCAAAAATACCTGCAGTACACATTTCCAGGGTTTTTACTGGCTCGGATTGGGCCTTTTTGTAGGGTTGGGGGATGCACATAAGCGCAACTGGTCTGCATATAACTAAGTTTAATTAGTCTTATCAGAAGTCTGTACATTTTTTTTTTATTTCTGGCCATTTGATAAGCAAAATTGTACTTTCAAATCATAATGAAAAATCCTACTGTGTCTTTGGTAGATTCTATAATTTTTATATACAGGAAAAACACAGATTTCTACAAAAGATATTTGCCTATTTTCACATCTTACACTTTAACAATACATGCAGCTACTTCGGCTGTACATCTGTAAAACATAAACACAGCTGGCATGTATTAATTTGCTGTAGTGTGATTGCTTATTCTATTATTTTGGTGCACCATTGTTTTATTGTTTGTTACATCCTGTTCTCTGCTCAGCCTATTCTTGGGTGTAATCAAACGTTTCATCCAACTAAAAGCTGCCCTTAGCTGGATTGCTGCAATGTATACACAGTCAGTTTAAAGTTTGTCAGCTGTAGAGTAAAGTCAGGTACTTTCCAGGCTGTCTGTCAGTCAAGATCAAGGCGATGATAGATTCTGAGAGAAGAGGAAGTGCAAAGAGAAGTTGTTTGAAAAGGTGAAAGTTCCACTGTGCTAAAAATAGCTTGCTTTTCGATGCATTTATGCCTGCTTGCAGCGCATTTGTGGCCTTTTTCTTCACTATAAACTATCATATAAATATCAGCACATCTTTAAAGCTGCATTAAGCAATATCCACCTATTGCTTTTCAATCAGGTCGTAGGATTGGTTCAGTGAAGCTTAACCAGTGCACCTGCTCTTGCAAAAGGAAGTGTATAACCAGCTGACTCAAGCCGGCTTTACACTTTCTGTGTAGCGCTAAATGACGGAGAGGCGAAGTAGCTGAAGAACGGCGAGCACTTATAGCAACCCAAAGACATCCAGATATTTTTCTCAAGAGTCTGTGGACCAAACCAGGGCTG
The DNA here is from genome assembly GCF_000239375.1 of Pundamilia nyererei. NCBI lineage: Eukaryota > Metazoa > Chordata > Actinopteri > Cichliformes > Cichlidae > Pundamilia > Pundamilia nyererei. The sequence continues at coordinate 1,490,305 of NW_005187475.1, read as the reverse complement.
AAATGAATTTGCATTCAACATGTGGCCAAAAAGATGACTGCAAACCCAGATTCCTCTGTTTCTGCTGAATGTGTAAGTAGTCAGTTGTTTGCTTAAAAGTTAGGAGCTGGTTTAGTGTTTTCTTTATTGTTTAATGCAGCTTTAATTTCATATTTGGGTTAAAATGATAAATGTTAAAGGCCACGTGCTCACATCAAGGGCACGTCATGGTTCACAGGATAGACAATGGTGTGCTAACTTTTTTTTAATTTAATTTAATTTAATTTTTTATCATTTTCAGCTTGTTTAATTCATACCACGTGTTTTGTTCACATCTTTTTAATTCATTTTAGCTAATGTATTATTATCAGTAGATATCCACAATTTTTAATATGCTTTTTATAGTAATACACAAATGTATTATTTCAAATAGCAAGTTTCACACTAAAGTCAACCACTTGGACCAAAGTGGTTGACTTTAGTGGATTGGCTTGATTTATGTAGTGTGAGTTTGATGTGTTTGTTGTAATTAATTAAGTCTATTAAACACTATATTTATGAATAGTTCTCCCTTTAGCATTTGATTTAATTTTAATAAGTGCTGACGAAGTATTATGAGTAATCTTTAAAGCATTTTTTTTACTTTTATAACTCTAGTTTTGATTCTAACTCTGTAAACAAATATAAAGTGCTACCCTGTCACTATATGGAGTCTGGAGACCCTGCTTGATCCCACATTAAGTCTAAGAACCTGGTGGTCTATAAATGTAGATAACTCTTTACTGTTATTTTACAAAAGGGCAACAGCATACATTTAAAGCAAAATAGTACATTTTAGCTATTATGTATGCTGTAAGGCCACCAGAAATGTAACTTTGGATTACAACCTTGTTTCTGTTTGACTGCAAGTGTTAAAAGTGTGTGCTGGAGTATTTTAATGTGTCCCAAGGCCCTTTTAGTCACCTTTTTGCGTTATCTGACTTTTACAGGCCGCCTCAGCCGCTCATTACAGCTTTTGCATGCCTGTTAGCGTAAGCTAGAGTTAGCGTAGCATTTGAGTTTGACATTCACCTCTGGCTCTGCACTTTTTAACCAACGATCTATAAAATCTTTTAGCAGCACACAAACACACACATATTAAAAACAAACCCTGCTGTGTCCCCTGGTTTAGCATTATTAGAGCTGGTCAGCTAATGGATTAGCCCCTGAACTAGAGGCAGAAGATTGTTTGAGTTCATAATTCACGAGTATTGCCATATTGATATTTTGCAGTGTAAATTCATTTTAAATTTGTGCTTAATATTAGGCATGCATCTGTAAATATATATACATTTAAACTTGTAGGAGCAGTTAGGATCATTTAGCACTGTTATTCACATCAGTACAGCCCCCCCCCCCCCATCGTCACCTCAAAGGTGTGTGTGTGTTTGTGTGTGTTTTAATGGTACCTGGGGGTGTTTATTACAGTGATCCTGTGCAGACGCCCTCTGCAGACTAATATGTGTGTGCAGTTTTGAAGTAGCTCTTTGACTGTGTGTTTTTAGGCATTTGTTTTATGTGTGGGTATAGAGCTTGCACGTGTGTGTGTGTGTGTGTGTGTGTGTATGATTATTATGTCTGTGGAACCCTTTGATGGGTGTAGACGAGGGCGTTCAACAGTTTTCTCATACCTAGACTGTGCACTGTGTGTTTCCCAGGAGATGGCAACCTCTGACCCCTGTGCAAACGCCCCCCCAACTCCGCCTGAGGAGCCGGCGCCTTCACCCTCCCCTCGCAAGAAGCGCGGGCGTCGGAAACAAGAGCCAGCGGAGAGGAATAAGGGTACAGCTTTAATGCTCTTTGCCCATATATGATTATTACCTTAGATTGAACAGCATTCGGAAAAGTTCTGCTAATTTTCTTTCAGTATAAAAACTTTAAACAGTTTATTTACAACAACAAATGTTATCTTTTGTGTAATTCATTTATCTAAAACTTTACCTTTCAAAGAACTTCCATGTTGCAGCTTTTAAGGGAATGGTAATTGTACATAAGTACACTGGGGCAAAGTGATGAAAACCACGTCTTTACATCCTCATTAAATCTCTCGTTAAACCTGTACAAATGAGCCATTTCCTGTAACTTTTTTTCCCCTGCAGACGAGCCAGATGACAGAAACTGCGACTCCCCCAGAGAGGTGAGAAAACAAGTGTCTGCAGCAATTTTGCATGTTTTCTACATGGTTAAATCAATCACTCTCATGGTATACGCAATATATAACAAGCTTTTTGTGTACATGCAGGGAGAGACTGGAAGGCTGCGGAGAAGGCCAGTCCCCAGAGTAACTTTTCAGGCTGGAGATCCATACTATATCAGCAGGAGACAGAGAGAAGAATGGCTCAGCCGCTGGAAGATGGAGGTGAGCAACGGAAAAGCTCGTATTTACACTGATATACGTTTATTTAGGAGCCCAGTTAGAGCAAATATGCTCCTTAAATATTTTTGATGGAACTTCTTGTCCTATATATTGTAAAGGTTTTACAGGTGGACCAAGAAGATTTATAAACTTTTGAACTGGTTTTATAGATGTGGGATGCCCTTTTAAAGCAACCAAACTACAGTGGAAATTAGCTGTGGTTCGCTTTGTGCGATGCTGAGTAATCCAGAGAAAGAGGGAAATCCCCTTTAGATATTAAATCAACCTTGACAGAACTGCGTGCTGAGTAATGTTGCTCTGAGTGTTGTCACGATTTACAGTCTCACTTTATATGTTGGGGATATGAACTCCATGTGTTCTGTGTCTGTTTAACTTTTACAACCCCAATTCCCAAAAAGTTGGGATGCTGGGTAAAATGTAAATATTATGATTTTCAAATCTCATAAACCTATATTGTATTTACAGTAGAACATAGAAAACATATCAAAGTCATTTTGAATTTGATTGCAGTAACACGTCTCAAAAAAGTTAAGCCAAGGCCTGTGTAGCATCCCCTCTTCTTTTAACAGCAGTCCATAAACATCTGGGACTGAAGAGACCAGCTGCTAGACTATTTGAAAGGAATGTTGTCTCATACTTGTCTCATATAGGATTCTAGCTGCTCAACAGTCCTCTGGCTTCTTTATTGTATTTTTTCATTTCATGATATGCCAGATGTCTCCAGCTGGTTAAAGGTCTGGACTACAGGCAGACAGTTCAGCACTCTTTGAGAAACTAAGCCATGCTGTTGTAGCTGCAATATGTGGTATAGCATTGTCTTGCTGAAGCATCCAAAGCCTTTCTGAAAAAAGTCTTTGGATGGGAGCATTTGTTGCTCTAAAACCTGTATATGTTTTTCTGCACTGATGCTGCCTTTCTGGATGTTCTTCTCCCATCATATCGTACCGTATCGTACTGTACCGTATCGTATCGTATCGTACCGTATCGTATTGTATCATATCGCATCGCATCGTATCGTATCATCAGAAATGCAGAATTTTGAACTGATTGCTAAAAATAAGCTGGATGCTTCCTCTCCTTTTTAGTCTGGCGGTTCCAGTGTCCATAATTACCAATAAGAATTTCAAATTTGACCACAGAACAGTTTCCCACTTCATCTCAGTATATTCTAGATGAACTTTGGCTCAGAGAAGATGCCATTGTTTCTGAATCATGTTCACACATAGCATCTTCTTCATGTGATAGAGATGTAATATGAATTTCTGGATGGCACGGTTCCTGAGCTCATGCAGTGATTTCCATGATACAATCAAACCCATTTTAATGCAATGTGGCCTCAGGGCTCAGCTTTGTACCTCGTGCACATAGATCGCTCCAAGTTGCTGAATCTTTTGATGATCTTTTGATGATTTGATGATAAGATGCTCTTTTTTATATACAATCATATTACTGATAATTAGCCTATTTAATTCAACATGTTCCTGTAGCTGTTTCTTTTTAGTACCTCTGACTTTTCATCCTTTTTTTTTGCTCTGTTTCAGCTTTTGAGATATGTTGCAGCCACCTAATTCAAAATGAGCTAAATTCTTTTCAAAAGATAGTAGAGTGTTATAAAGTGTTTAATATTTGGTATGTTTTCTATGTTCTACTATGAATAAAATATGGGTTTATGAGAATTGCAGATCGTATGAATTCTGCCTTTATTTACATTTTGCACAGCGTTCCAATTGATTTTGGAATTGGGGCTTTATTTTACTCGAATAAAAATGAGAGAAAAGTCCAAAGATTTCCTGTGACTGTTTTTTTTTTCATTACGGCAAGGATTCCTTTAGCTGACTTCACCCACATGGCACACTCTGACATCCTTTACCTTCTCTTACACATCTTTTGCTGTTACTGATGCTGCCTACACCTGGCATCCACCTGTAGGCTCTTTCACTGCCATATGTTTCATTGAGGGGGACGTTATTAATGCTTCCTTGAGGGGAGCATCAAGGTCAGAGGTTAGATTCAAATCATAAATGTACATGTGTTATGCACCAGACGGTGAAGAATAAGAATCTGTTGGGACTTCTGGTAAAAACTGCTAGCAAAATTTCAGGGCGCTGGCAAGATGGACTTTTGGCCATTTACAATAGAAATGTGCTTAGAAAGGCTCATTCTATTATTAATTTTGTGAACCATCCACTTCACAGAGAGTTTGAGTTGTTGCCTTCCGGCCGCCATTTTAGAGTACCTCCGAGGAGGACTAAAAGACTCCAGGTCTCTTTTATCCCTACTGCGTCTTGTCTCCTTAATGGCAAATAATTGTCCTTGAATTTTCTATCATTATCATTATTATTGTTATTATTGTTTTATAGTATTGTTCTGTTTGTTCTTATCCTCCTGCTGCTAAACTAATTTCCCCTTGTGGGACAATAAAGAAATTGAATTGAATTGAATTATTTGGGTAACCTGAGATATAAAACAAGAATTCAGGGTATCTGCAGGTCTGAAAGGTCTTAAAAATGTCAATCTTCAAACACTACAAGTTTCTAGAAAGTCTTAAATTTTCTGCAGCTCCCTGTTTTTTGGTTTTTTGATTTCAGCCAAACCTTTCTTTGGACCTGAGGACAAAAATTGCACCTAATAGTCATAGACAGCCAGATGTTAGTGGTCTAGTCCGACATTCACTCACAAAGCCAGAAATATTGATTATATTAGAATAGAATAGAATAGAATAGAATAGAATAGAATAGAATAGAATAGAATTCAACTTTATTGTCATTGCACATGCACAGGTGCAGGGCAACGAAATGCAGTTTGCATCCATCCAGAAGTGCTTTAGTGATATAGATATATTACAATATAGCAATATATGGGTCTATTATGGTATGTTATAATGTACACGGTATGAAGTATGTTGTGAATATTCTATAACTATAGGTATGTACAGGCTGTAGTGAGTACAAGCTATGTACAGGATATGAACAGGATATAAATATGAAAAACTATACAGAATATGAAATAAATAACTTCACAGAAATCTGAGATATACAGTTATACAGAAATGGGAACTATTTATTATTATTGTGATAAAAGCAAATCCACATGTTTTGGGGCGTGTTTGGGGTTTCTTTGTGGCCTTTCATGATCAACACCATGTGACTGACGGTTTACTTCATTATACAATCCTTGTGATTGGATAGCACACAACAGACACTCCAAAGACACAGACTGCAATTACCTGACTTCCATTATTTCAGTAAAAACAATGCTTTTATGCCATTTCCGTTTATACTGGGGGGCCTGCTTGTTAGTACCGCCAAACCTATCACTTCTCAGACACCCAGTGTCACCATTAAAAACCTGTGGTGCAGACACATCAGAATTCAGTGGGGTGAGAAATTATCTCCAGAATCAGAAGTCATGAGTCTGACTCTTCCTTGTGGCTGGTTATTTATTCACAAATGTCATTTTCATCCCTCAAGCAAAAGTGTTTTGTTTCTATCATTTTGTTCAAATTGGTAAAATTGTAAGACAAAACCTCGTGTGTCCAAATCAAGCCACACAGGCCAAATCTGGCCTTCTGGAATTTTAATCCAGCCCACATATCACTCTAGGTTCTTGATCAATTTCAGCCTTTCTAGTTGTAGTTGCAGTCTGCACAGCAGCATGCGCCCCATCCAAACTAAACAGAGAAGTACACACCTGCAAGTAAAACTAACAAAAGGCTCAGCCTGATAGGGATCAAATGGTTTGAGATCTTCTACTTCTCCTGACTAAATGTTTTAAAGCCTAATTCATGGACTGGTTAAGTGTTACATATTGAACAAAAGGTTGTGTGCAGCATACAAGTTCAAATAGTAGCTAACTGTTCAATTAAATTGGCTACACTTGGCTTTAAAATGCACCTTGATCAGTCAGATTAGTGCCATAAGTGTAAATGTTGCGATTCAGTCACTGGTGGTCTGGGATACATTTGGCCTCACACATTTTACTGTGTAAAAGCAAAAGTTTTCCAATGTGTCCCCAGCAAAAACATAACAGGAAAATATTTTATCAATAAGGGACTTTATTTGGTCCTTTTTGCAAATTGCAAGTGTGTGTCATTCCAGTCTAAACAGTTGGAAAAGCCTTCTTGAAACGTTTTAGGGTTTTTTTGTGCCAACGCTTCCGGAACAAATCTGGTGCTTTATTGGCAACAGATGGCTGTGTGAGGCTTTCTGCCTTTCTAGAGGAGGTGAGGTAGACAGTAATGATTTCTGAACACCTTGGATGCACATGGTAGACACTGGTATCAATACCAGTGGCCCTCAGCTGTCCTCTCATGATCTGATTGGCCAAGGTGTGTGTGTGTGTATTTATATTGAAGTTTTGTGTTCTTTTAGGTTAGTTTAGTTTTGTTTGTGTTCTTTGTAGAGGTTCTTGTCCAGCTACATTAACTGAGATTACACCTGCAACTGCTAGCAAGTATGAGAAATGGATCTTTGTAAATTCACTTACCTCCAAATAATTGTTTCGTTTTTTTTCCAGCCAAAACCTTTCAGCCAGTTTGACACTTAAAATTGTATAAAAATGTCTTTAAAATCATAATGTTACACAAACCTTGCACAGTATTTAAATAATACTGTAAGAATAACAATAATTAGCTTATTACATTCAACTGAGCTTTGATTGGAACAAGTGTTGTCTGAGAGCTCTTTACTGTGATTTGCTTTTATTCTGCCTCGTTTGTCCAGTGTTAGCAATTTCTTATACTTGTTGGAACTTGTCGTAAGTGTGGGGTGGACATTTGTCTGTTTTGGGTCAAAACACTGACATCTGGAAAGATTTTTTTCTTGTCAGCATTCAGTGTGTCATTATGTTATTTAACTTGACCTCTTTGGGCTTTCTGTTCGGCCTTCATCACTTTACTGTGTTTGCAGTCACCCTGCTCTGCTCTGCAGAGTTTGTTTGTTTACACTGGAGGGGAGTGGACTTCCCCTCCACGACTTGGCTTGTGGAAGATGACCTGTTTCCTTTCAGTATTACAAGCTTTTTGCAGCAGCATTTACCCAACAGTTGACACAGTGAAAGTGAAAATAGCATCTTTTCCTTTCCCGTAGACTCACATGCACTGTTTGTCCACCAAAGATATTTGGTTGACATTGGTCTGAAGTGTACCAGTAGTGCAATTTAGATGTAATAAACATTTGTGTGAAACAGTGTCTTTTTTTTTCTCCTGTGTAGCCTTGCAGCCCCATCACATTTTCTTTCAATGAACCCTTCCTGTAGGCTTAAAAAGTTGAAAGTGACTGGTGAGTCCATGGATATTTGTGATCTGTTGAAGTTTAAGCTTTCCATACAATCCACGTAGACATTATATTATATTATATTATATTATATTATATTATATTATATTATATTATATTATATTA
>NW_005187475.1:1460938-1482375 GCF_000239375.1 Pundamilia nyererei | reverse complement strand
TCTATAACTTTCCCTGAAATCTTGGGACATTTAAAACAGGAGTTTATTTTAAAAACTCAGCCTGGTGTGTGTATGACTTTAAATATCTTACTAAATTTATTTGGTACATTTTTATGTGGTGTCAAATATATTTTTATATCCAAGTCGTCATTTCTATTTATAATTAGCACTGTATAGTCAACTGCCAAAGTAGGCTTGCTGCGACAGATGGTGCATCAGCATCCAGATTTCCTGCTTATTATGGAAACAAAACAACGGTATTCAAAAACACTTTAGAAAACTTTAATTTTAGGAAGATGTTGTCAACAACATAACAATAAGTTGTTCTTAGATTGTTCTTATTCTTTGATGTGTCCTTGCACTCATTATTTAATCTGTTTCCTTCTAAAATCATCATTTTGGTTCAGTGTTGCAGCTCTCTTCTACTCGTTCGTCTTCCAGCTGCAGCTACAGCTGTTTGGAGCACAGAAACCTGCTGAAAACAGGTGCAGCTTGGTGCTTGCAAGGCAGACAGTAAGCAGGTGGACAAAGTGAGTCACTAGGAGGTGGATTTGGAGAAATATGTAGTAAAGAGAGAAACAAATGATCCCCTTTGGAACTTGTGATCAAAATAGAGCTTAAAGAGAGGGAATTTTAGACTTACCCACCAAGTACCTTCATAACTGAGACATAAGTGACCAGTTGGTAGTTTAACCTGCAGGTTTGACCCAGCATTTGTGAAATGCTTTGAGAGTAGTTGACTGAGGTCATAGTTATAGTAGTAAGCACATAGTAATTCAAGGAAAATGCTTGGCTGGTTAACTGTGCTGTAACCACGAGCAAGGCATATAGTGTGTGAAGATGACCTTAAAGTGAAAAAAGAGAATGAGTGAAAGAGACAGGAAGTGTGTATGTGTGTGGTCGTGAAAAGGAGAGAGAGAAAGTCATTAAGGCTTATTGACACACAAGGACATGAGCGAGCGCGTGAGAAAAAAGCAACAGCGTTTGGAAGGAAGAAAGCGAGAGTGAGCAGAAACCACACGTGGTTGCATTTCCCTCGTGTTTGAACTTGTTCTGCTGTGCAGTCAGTTTTTGATGGACACAAACTTTGAAGCCTGTGAGACGTGACATGAGATCGCTTGAAAAGAGCAAAAAGAGCTTTAAATTACTTCATAAACTATAAATCAGCTCTGCACTGGTGAAAATGACGATTATGATTTCAAAAAAAACCTTTCTGCTTAACTGGAGCATATGTAAACACATACAGAGTCTAGTTGGTCTAACTGATGCCAGCTTGTCTTCAATCTGCAAACTGTTGCATGTGCATGTGACAGATGGAGAGAGAGAAAGAGAGGTAGAGTATGCCTGGCTTCCTGTCAACACTATCCTCTCACTTACTGAGTCATTAGCAGCTCTCCAAAGCTATGTTTGTATTACATGAGTCTAGTGGGACTAATAGGAAAGCTCTTTAAACTTTAATTTATCCAAAGGTGGCCTATCATGTTATCAATATCTGCTGAACTGTTGTACAGGTCACTTCTAAAGAGGTGATTTTTAATTTTAATGAGACTTTTACATGGATAATTAGACGATAGCATAAAAATACTCATTTCCAGCACAGGCTCATTTTAAAGTCTCAACATTGGCATTTTGGCTATTGCTATAGTGTTTTTGTTTTGGAGCCAGAATACTTGGACCAGAGGGTCCAAATACTGTATGATTAACAAGATACATCGATAAACTGTATAAACACAATGCACAGGTACAAATAACTGCTAATTAATCCAGACTAAGAAAAATAAAAGAGTAAATGCTAAAAGCAGAAACCTGGACAGTCTTTACGACACCAAAAAATTATTATTGACATAATTTTTTTTCATTAAAAAGTGACAGAAATGCTGAAAGACTCTTAACTAGTGGAGCTGAAGCTGACTGACTGACACCTGTCAATCAAAGCACACATGCCACTGACTGTAAGCCTTAGTAGTCTCCTAATCAGTGAATAATTAAAAATTAACTATTCACAGAGACAAAAACTTCTTTGTATCAGTCTGTAAACATACTTCTTAGTGCTTTAAATTTATGCATTTTAACATTGGAGTCTATGGGGATTGACTTAAAAACAAAATGCCTAAAACTGATCATTTAGAGCATAGGTGTCAAACTCTGGCCCGCGGGCCAAATTTGGCCCGCAGCCTAATTACATTTGGCCCGCGAAGCCATACCAAATTACTATTGGAGCAGGCCTACTGGTATTATACAGCTAATGTATATATTGTTTAGTATTAAGCTTTGCTTGTTTCATATTCAGTTTTTCAGCAAAACTTGTTTGAGTCCATAAGAAAAGATTCATTCTTATATTTAAAGGAAGATTTGTTTTTTCAATAAATATTAATGTTAGCCCGCGACTTTGTTCCAGTTTTGAATTTTGGCCCACTGTGTATTTGAGTTTGACACCCCTGATTTAGAGCATCTGAAGCTGAGTTTTTAGCTCACATGGATTACTGGTATATATACTGACCTCATTATATTAACCTTTCATGTTCATGTCATGTTTTATGTGACCATCCACCATGGTAACAGTACAAATATATATGTTACAAAAAAATATGCAAGTGTCTACATTAAAACAAAAGTTTAAAGTAAATGGAAAGAAAAAAGCAGAGGGAAAACAGAAATGAAGGAAGAAGGGCAAAGGTCAGATCCCTTTTTTCCTTTAAAGAAAATGGACAAAATTTGTCTTAAAAGAATACTTCAGGGAAAGTACCAAAGTGTTCTAAAAGAGGCTATTAAGTCAAATATTAAATTGACAATAGTGATAGACTGATATGTCAGCAGCAGATTATTGTTGTACCCGCTGATGTGCAATTAGCACTTCATGCACCACTGGCAGTTTAGTCCAGCGGTTCTCAACTGATGGGGCTATTGAAAACATCACGACATGATGGTAATGCTCCACACATTTCTCTAATTATTGAGTCAAGTAATTATTATCAGATAAGGAAATATGAGAAGCAATTCTAAGCTACAGCTCACATGAATCTGCAACAATATTTGGTTCCAACTTTAGTGCGCAATGTTTATAATGTAGACTGGAAACGTGTGAGTCAAAGTGTAATAATGATAAACAGAATACGAAAATGCCTGAAAAGGTAAAACGGGAATGCTACAGAATGAAAAAACAAGTTGTCGAAGGAAAAAAAAGAGAATTGGCAGGAAAATGAATCCTGTAAAGAGTTTTAACTGAGATGTAAAGCAGAGAAAGATGGATATGGAGTGAAAGAAGGGAAAGAAAAGCAGTGAAAGTGTACGTGTGTGTGTATATTTGACAGAAGGGGAGAGGGGGTGAAATCAGTGCTGGAGACAGAGGTTAACCAGTTCCAGGTTCCTGTATGCACGTGTGTGTGAATTTGCTCTGTCAGTCATTTGAACTGCAGCCAGCTGTTAACACCCTCATCAATATCCCATTTCGCTGTTGTCTGGAGGAAAGCCTTTAACTCTGCAGAGTCGCTTTCTTTTCTTGGACCAATAAAATTACAGTGGCATCCTTTCATTTATTATGCATCGTTTTCCCATCTTTAACAATCTACACCTTCAATCGCAGCCTTGTTTTAGCCTCCCACCTTTATTTGTAGTGTGCAGCACTTTCCTGAACAAGATATGATCAATCGTCACAAACAAGTCACACACTACAATCCACAGCATTTTAAAAACATCATTTGCTTCAGCTAGCAGTTACTTGACCTCCACCATCAAGATTTATACAGCTTGCAGTGATTCTTTTTGGCCTTACTGATTCATATGCCAATGCTAAATCAATACCTATTTAGTCTGTGACTTTATTATTTCCCAGTGCCCAACACGGACTCATCTAAATGCTCAATTTGTTTGAACAACAGAAACTTAACAGAAGCATAAAATCTGACATTGTGGCTGATGGCATTTCCTTCAATTTTGCTAGAAAAACTAATAAAACAAAAAATATTAGTTTAAATTTCTTTTTCTATCAATATACCCCTCAATTGCTGCACCAGATGTTTGCATTACAGCTTGCATTCAGCATATTTTAGACTCCCTATGTGTAAACGCTTTTTGAGTATATTCACAGCTGTGTAAATTTTCCGTGACGCGGGGGGGCAAGGTCACATTCCGCAACTTACATGATAAACAGTACACATATACAGTAGTGTGGAGGATTGAAAAAAACAACAAGAAGTGAATCAATTAATCACTTAATCCTCGTCCAAGATTTGTCTGTCACTTCTCACTTTATCGCTTAACCATTGGTAACTAACTCATGGACATTCCAGGCAAGTTACCCCTGAATTTACCACCCCTGTATGTCAGCTAAAAAGCAATCTTTGCTGTCAATGGCAGTCAGTTCACTGACTTTGTGTTGCTAACTATTATTTCACATATCATTGCTACCTTAAACTTGTAGTCTTTCTAATGGCCTGTAGGGGGAGACTCCTGTGGTTGCCGAAAAACGCAAATTGTCTAGGTCAGAGATGTTAAATTGATTTTACATCAAGGGCCACATACCGCACAGATCTGTTAAGTAATTTGGTGTAGTATAAATAACCATGGAGCCTTTATCAATAGGAAAAGCTCTATAACTTATTAAAACAAGGTTAAAAGTCCAAAAATATATGGCCTTCTTTACATTTTCCAAAGCCATCTAGCGGGCCAGATTGGAGTCTCTGCTGTGCCGATTCTGGTCCCCAGGCCTTATGTTTGACATCCTGGGTCTAGGTTATGAGAAAACATATACCTGATGAGTTTGTGGTTACAGTTAGTAGTTTTGATGGTTAGTCAATATAATGTGAAATTAATGTTTTTTGTCCTGTCTTCCTCCCCGCACCCCCATCCGGTCATGCCAGATAACTGCTCCTTCCTGAGCCTGGTTCTATTTGAGGTTTCTTCCTGTTAAAGGGGAGTTTTTCCTTCCCACTGTCACCAAAGTGTCTGCTTATAGAGGGTCATCTGATTATTGCCATTTTCTCAAGTTTTTTACCTTAAAATATAAAGTGCCTTGAGGCAACTGTAAATTATGGCTGTTGTCCATCTCCAGAAGGGGGATAAAAGATTGTAGGCTTTACAGTTGCATCCACACCTCTCTTGCCACTTTAGGTTTCAAAACACCAAGATGACAATGATGCAAATGTTTAGCTCAAGGCATCATTTTGTGACATCACCAACCATCACAGTGACATCGCGGTGGCTATGTCCATCTTTTATGTCTTTGGCCTTAGCTCTATAGAGTAGTGTATGCAAACATATGAGGTCCCACGAATTCCCAGAATTCATTTTATAGAAGTTATGTTAGCTTTGCTTTATTTACCTTTGTCTAACTCCCTCTGTGTCAATGTATGGCTGCATTAATGTGTACATTTGTGTGTGCATATGCGAGGTGCTGACCCTAACACATCCCACAGCCTTGTCAGCTCTGCGGCTTACCTAACCTTTGACCTTAGCCTGCGTACACATGCACGCACGCACACGCATGCACACACACACACACACACACACACACTAAGCTGAGTGTGTGTGTGTGTGTGTCTGTGTGTCATTATCTCACTTATAGCCCTGGGGCCGCCAGACATAACTCCACACCACCAATCTGTGTGTGTGTGTTGTTCACCTAAACATCTGTTAGGTGAAGGAGCCAGTAAATCACACACTTCACTGGCAGCCAATCAGAGGGAGATGGTAAAGAAGGCTTGAGGGTGAGTGTAGCCCAGGAGACACACAGAAGAGAAAGAGGAGGAGGTGGAGGAGGTTAGAGAGAAGGAGAGACAGACGAAGAAAATGACAGAGAGGAAGAGAGCCAGGGAGGAAGGGTTGCAGTTGCAGAGCTACCATACCTGGCCTGTAAGTGATTTAATTTTTTTCTCTTTCTTGTGTGCACGTGTTGCAAGTGTGTGAAGATATGTGACCCTAAGTTCAAGCTTTTCTTTCTTTTAAAACAAAATGTGAGACAAACTATTGCCAAGTTATTTCAACACGACTTTGCTTGGCAGGCTAAAGTAAAATGATGTTTAACTTAGCTTTTTTCATGCTTTCTGCTGGATTTAGACCAAGTGGAGGGAGTAGAACATCTCACAGACTGTTTGAACTGACTTAGTGGGGGTCATTTTTGTTTACTTGTTGGTTTTGGAGGGAAAGAGCTTTAGAGCTTCTCAGTCCCTTCTACTGAATTAACCCTTCAGTTCCCACTTCTTGTTTGGTCTGCTTAAAGCAACATGCACATAATATTTTAAGACTTATCATTGAGTCATACATATACTGCTTTCATTTGGCTTGTGATAAAACAGCCTTTCCTTTCCATGCAAGAGGAAAAACAAAAATACTTTGCTTTTTCCCTCTTGAGACCTTTCCAATTTCCTCGTGTGCCACCTATGTAATTATCTAAAGTTTGGAAGCCATTAATGCAAAGAGAACTAAGGTACACAAGTTAAATTCAAACAATTATTTTTCTTTTTTTTAGAAAAATCTTCTTTGACAATCTTGCCTCTGCTTGACAACCTCCTATGCCAACCTTTCTTGGTTATTGTTTGGACATCAACTGTCATCGCAGAAAACTTAATTTCTGCTTCAGAGATTTTGAAAACGACCACAAAGCTTGGACTCCTTTTCATAATGCTAGCTCTTTGTAGAGGTCTTGTACAACTGTAGTTCCCTGAGGGTGGAACAGTGTGTGATACTTTGGAAACGAACACCAAAATATGACGCTGTAAAGTTTGTTGTATTTAGGTTGTGTCCAAAAAACAGCCAGATACTAATTTTGTTTTCTGTTTATTTGTGTCCTTGTATTTTGAAAAGTTTGAAAAGTTTAATCCAGTACTCTATTGGGAACACCACCAAATCATCAAAGTATTGTATGATATAATTAACATAATTTAGGTTGGAGTTTGATCGTATTCACTCAATGACATTAAGAAGACTATGTGAATGTTTCTAAGAAGAAAGAACTGGATTTAGGTGTTACACTCAAATTCTTATGTTTTTGAACAATAATAAAATTTTGCCTCAATTATTTCCTGTTTAGAAATTATATACTCCCCCATTTTCACAGGCTCAAACTGACAGAAAAGCAGTTTCATAGTCAGGTGAGATCTGCCAGGTAACAGTATCTCATCAATGGAGAGGATTGTATGGCTGTAAGCCTTTCCTGCTTTTCTTGTTGCTGGAACGACACTCAAATTAGGTTGAAATATGAAGCTCTTCATTCACAGCACACTAAAGGCTACCCAATCCAGAGGGGTTTTTTTTGGTAGAAGATTAACATTCCCAGTCACAAGGTCATTTGTCCATTAGTTCACATATTACCAAATATGTAAACAAATGGAAAATGTCAGCAAGTTACCAGGATTACCATCAGGCTTGGGTTTAAACAGTTACCTTTTGTTGCTCGGTCATTTTCCAGTGGCCAAATGTCTACTTAATATTGGAAAACTATACCAGATCACCAAATTATTATGCTACAGTCAGTCCGAACACTTTGTTATTGTCCTTAAACAGCAATCAGACACATGTTGTTTAGTCCATGTCATTAGGATTTCTCAGGAGAGCTTCCTGGAAAAAACACTGATTGCCTTTCTTTAACATGTCCCTCGGCCGCGATCAATGCTAATGAAAGAGCAGTTCTGCCTATTGACAATGTGGGAGGAGGGGTCTTAACTGCTCTTTTAATTGCACTGTGTGTGCATGCAGTGTTGAGCAATGTAAGGTTCGTCTGCAGGTCAGGGTCAGTCACGCTCTTAAAGTGGGTGTGGTTTAAGTAACGGCTCATTGGTTAGGTCATAGGGTGAGAGGTCAGAGGTTGAGGGGGTGGCACTGAGAGTGAAAACGTTGACCAGGCCAAGGGGTTTGTGAAAGTTCAAAGTCGTAACTTACGACATTAAAACCGCTGTCCTTGTGTCTTTCTGCCATCTCCTGCTGTTATTTGTCCTTCACATGACAATACACACATATCATTTTCTCGTGAAGATGTCTAGTAGACAGATATATACAAATATATATACATTTATAGCGTTTCAAACCAGAATTATTACAGAATTTTCTTTAGTTTCAAGTAGATTCAGTCATTTCAGATTATTTTCCTCCTTTAACAATGAAACAAAGAAACAAAGAAATGTTTCTTTGTTTTAAAACAAATTTTAACTTGTTATCATGATACCTTCTGGTTGAATCTGAGAAGTTCCTCTTTGACAGAAAGATTCACAGGAGTTGTTGATGTAAAAAAAAAAAAAGTACACAGATTTGTGACCAAACATGCGGGTGAACCCAGAAAATCTTCTGCAGCCTAACATAGAGTAGAGGCTTGAATGAGCCCCAGCAAAGTGAAAGTCTTCCAGCTTAAATGCTGCCAACTGGCCTAATTACTGTGTGTTTTATAGGTTGGAAGGTCATTTCAAACCTCACAGTCATCACACTTTTATTGATTGCAGCATAAATTACTTGATGTTATATGTAGTAAAACAATATGTGAGAACTTAAACTTGCCCTCAGTCGTAATGTTGAGTAAGATTATTAAAAGAGCGTTTGCTGCCTTTGAGTGAGCTGGCAGCTGTGTGGGCAGAAAACAAAAGACCTGTCCTTATGTGGCACCTGATTGTAATTGCTCCAGGTGATGTGAAGTATTTAAAGGCTGATGGGAAGCTCCATAGACAGAGTCTGTTGTTTCATGTATTTTCAAAGATTTCAGTGCATACGTTTCATTTAACTGGCCTTACTCCATTTAAACTGGTTCACAAACCAGGTTCCTCTCCTGCATAATATAGAAAAAAAATATAGTCATACTACAATGCATAAAAACAATCTATATAACAGCAAAAGAAATGCAGCAATGCAGTAAAAACAACATAAATGAAAAGAATTGGACTGCATATAATTTGAGTCCGTAGGTGGAACGTGTCCTTCAAAACATGTTTATATCCAACAAAGTCTCAAAGGAGTTCCTGAAATAATCATAACCTCCGTTCTATTGATCCATGTCTCTAGACACACATTTTAAATTTTTCCTGCACCCAATTTGTGTCCATTTACATAATGTTTTAAATTTTTAAAGGGGGGAAATTTTCTTACCAGACTGGCAGCAGCACTTTCTCCAACACCAGATACATAAATTCTTACCTCATAACACAATATCTGCATTTATTTATTATATTTGTATTCCTAATATTAATATTTCTATTCAATACTCCTCCTTGATTTAAGTTTCTTCTTTTAGATTTTTACAAAAAATAAGGGATCTGTGCAAGAAAGCAGATAACAGGCATGTTAACCGGCACCATTGTATAGTACTTGTTGACAGAGTAAACTAACATATAAACTTTTGTGGCCACACTAAGCACAACTGTTTGTTGGCTTGTAGGAAGTAAGGCCTACTGGTTATCGTTGATTATTGTTAAAGATGATTTGGTTTACATATTTTAGAAACAGATGATGGTTTGGGTTAAAATACAACGGTTACCATTTGTTTTAAAGCTCTGTTTTCTTCGTTGCCATCATGATTTGAAGAGACAACGCATGTGTTCTTTAAAATACATTTACTTCAAAGTCTTGCTAGCTAACACTAAAGAATGTGATAAATTGTGTCATATACATATGTTTAAACTGTGAAAAATGCTGTTGCTCTAATGATCTTAATTCAGTTTTTAGTGCATGCCCTATACTGCAAGTGTATTCTGTCCTATAAAGCCCACAAACAGCTGTGCTTACTCATAATTCATTGCTTAGTTAACATCTGTCTACGTATGTTTCTTTATTTGTAGCAGTCCTAGCTGTAAGAAAAAGTAAACTATAAACATATATATACATATAATATAAATAAGGTAATATAGTAAAAAATAAATATCTAAGTATACAAGTATA
Source organism: Pundamilia nyererei (assembly GCF_000239375.1). NCBI lineage: Eukaryota > Metazoa > Chordata > Actinopteri > Cichliformes > Cichlidae > Pundamilia > Pundamilia nyererei. Next base: position 1,472,520 of record NW_005187475.1, on the reverse strand, counting down.
TGTGCACTATATTGGAATATATTTCAATGTATTGCTTATTGCGAAACTTAGTGTTGGCCATATGGAGTACACCAAATAACGGTCCAAATAGTAGTTTGTGCTGAAATAACTGCATGTAAAACCTTTTTGTGCTATAAATTCCCTGTAAAGCTACCAGTAATATTATCAGATTAATAATAATTTTTTGCCTTCACTGCATCCACAGTTTGAATAAAGGTGACAAATCCCTTTGTGTTTTTTTATGTAGTGCTGGTTGCATGAAGCTGACCCTGCAGGTTATTTCAGCCCAGAGCCCTGCGCTCACAGAAACCCAAGCAGGTGATGAATGCATATCTGCCTGTCACCAGTGAGTCATCCTCATCCATGAAAAAAACTTCCTGGTGGAGTGTTCAATCAGCTAAGGTTGCCAGGCAACAAACACAGTTTCATCCAGTAAGCAGGACTGGCTTTGGCCGAGTTCACTCAGCAGCACGAGCCAGCTCCAAGTCCTCTAATGAGATGATCCGGTCCAGATGCTACACGTAATGATTGAGTTTCTTTCACAGCAACAGCAAAAAGTTTAGATGAGCCCAGGTTGAGATCAAATTACAATTTAGAATTTAGAGAAGAAACAGGATGAACATTTTATATCACAGTTACAGTGCGCATGGCTGTCACAATCGTAAGGTGGTAATATTAAGAGGTTATCACCTCATAGTCAAAACTGCTCCTGTAAACAACACAGAAAACCTCCATTGAGATTCTGATACGCATGATGTAGAAGCTGGAGATTGCATTGGATTGTAATGTTTTGCTGTGCTGTGTCGTTAGTGATGATGAAATGTTTGTGATGATTTCTCTGAATATTTATTCTTGGCTTTAAGGTATAAATTCCATGAGAATGAACTGCAGCAAAACCCAGAGTTTCAGGACCTCTTTTCGTGAACTTTGGGTGGATGTCTTCCGTACAATCCTCACACTCTGGACTATTACTGCTTCACAATGGGCATCTCCATGGTGAGGTTCACCAGGTGTCCTTCTGGTTCTGCAGAGCATCTCCACCCTCACTATAAGAGTTGCCCCTCTTAGAGGCAGCACTGAGCTTAATTTTCTGCCCCTGTCATGTGTGTGATTAGAATGAAGGATCGTTGGGATCCAGTCTTGGTTGTTCTTTATCTTGGAGTCTAGGATGATGTGAACAGTTCAGATTTTCAGTGTCTTACCTTTGTTTCTAAAAAAGTGTGGAATTGATACATGATCAGTCCTACCCCCTTACAGTCTTTTCTTCTTTGTTTTTTAAGATAAACTTCATTTATACCAAACCTTTAAACACAACATATAACAACAAAGCATAAAATAAGTAGAATAGCTCAATTAAAATGGTACAGTGTGGTAAAAACTACAGAACAGAAGGAGCTCAGTTAATCAGAAAATAGGAAAAAGTAAATGAGCTCAATGACTAGAAAGCAAAATATAACAATATGGAGCTTACAATGATGTCCTGAGAATTTTAACTATAACATAATCATGACACTTCGGTTTAACATTTAACTAAAGTAACTTAACCTTGTAATTCTTTAGGAGCCTGCACAAATATTGTCGCATAATAAAACAGAAATTAAAGCAATATTTTCCACCTGGGATGTCGAGCTTTTTAGCCAGTCGCTTAAAGCCCTCCTGTACCACCACATAACCGCATGAGTAATAACCATCCAGCATTTGCTCTTCCTGCCACATAGAGTGCAACTAACAAATACTCCAGCGATGTTTGATTGAGTCATTTATTTACTTTTGTGTTACACGTCACCAGCTGTTAGTATCGCCTCTTTTGTAGACTTGGTGAAACAAGTTTGTTGTTTCCACCTTTAATGGTAACAGCTTTTAAGCATGTTTTTCCAATAATTTTGCTTAGAGGATAGAGGTGGTTGTCCTTTTTTAGGTACTCAGTGGTCATCAGCACGCTGCTCCTGCTCTTAGACATGTTTGGGCTTGTGTCGTTGTTGCTAGGCAACTTAAACACATAGCATTATTGTATAATTTATATCTCGACATGGCACTGTTCTATCATGTAAAACATTATACCCTTGTTATCACAGACAGTACAATATGACACAGCCCTATTCTACACCATATTTAAATCACAGCTATCCACACACAGTCCTCACACATTTCTTCTTATCGCTCAGATTAACCGAAAAGTCCTGAAGACAAGTACAGTCAGAGTGTGTGTATTCACGTGAGTGTGGCAACGTCTCTATGAAGCACATCAAACTACAGTCCCAGTGTTCCCTCTGGACCTTAATCAGCCCACCAATCTTATTGTCTAAATATTTCATGTTCAGTTCACTTATACCTCAGATATTTTTGTATATAAACCTACGTTCTTCACGCAAAGCAATAACTTAAAGTAGATTTTATCTCAGCAGCTTAATCTTCAGCTGTGGGTTTAACAAACTCTCATTTGAGGTTAAAAACATGACAGCAGGTCATGACATGAAGTGAAGAACTAATTATTTAACACATTATCTGTGGCGCTTGTCAGTTATGTCGGTTGTTTTCATGAACAGTCTGATAGAGCGTGGCTGTGGATTACAGCATATTGTTTTCTTCTATACTTCCGTGAATGATGGTCCAGTGTATCCTCTGCCAAATGAGGTTATAAATGACGACCTGAAGCAGCTTTTTTTGAAGTATTTAGAGCTCTTATTATGCCTGACAAGCAGATACTTCAGGGTCTCTTCAATGACTTGGGAATCTTTCTAAGCTAAGATATTAGACTGGAGCCCAGCTTTGTTTTTCCTGCCCTCTAGACTTGCTGCTTTTCTTTTTAACACTTTGGTTCTTCTGTACAGCACTTCGTGGCCTACTTCACTACTTTAAAACCAGCTCATTTAGCCACTTATTCACAATCACTTTCTGCGGGACACATAAAAGGGCCAAAATTCAAGATTGGTATATTTGCATATTTAATGTTGTAGAACAAAACAAAATTTCTACAGCTGGTGTTAACAGCTGACCTTTTTTCAGGCATCAAGCCTAAAAACTTTTGAATTCCAAACCCGTAATTGGACTAATTCCTGCTGTATCTGCATAACATTTTAAGGTCTGACCCTGAAGCTCATTGTTACTGTGGCAAAATATTGTGGTGAATTACATTGCTAGGGTAAAATGACAAGAATGCCTAAACAAAGATGGAAGGATTGTAAATAAGGGCGATATGTGCGTATGTTAAAAATGTCAAACTACGGTTCATCCAGCATGCACACATACAGACTGCAGAAGGTATAGGAACTTATTTTATGGTCACAAAATACCAGCAGGGAGGCATCTGATCGGCTCCAGATTCGTTCTGCAGCCTGACAACGACACCAAACTCACAGCCAGAGTCATAAAGATCTATCTTCAGCCACACGAAGAACAACTCATCCTGCAACAGATGGTGTGGCCGCCACAGTCCAGCCACTCTGGTCTGGGATTACATCAGTGGATCTCAAACTGTGGGGCAGAAAACCAGGTGAAAATTATGGCAAGAAACTAGATCTAATATTTTTGTTAGGGAAAATAACCAAACAAGAATTAATTGATGAAAATTGTGTGAACTTGGCTTCTGAAGTGTGGCCTGTCTGAAGACATTAAGAGAACAAATCCATGAAACAACATCTGCCCATCAGAAAGTTCCCATATATAAGCAAAATCCTTGGAGTAAAGATTTGGAATCTGAAATCTAAGCAAAGGACTGTCAGCTTGTCCAGACTAACACAGTAATAACTGGTTAATGTGTACATATGTAATCTGTGCACCATTACACTGTTAAATAAAAATACACCAGACATTTGTGCAGTTTATCCAGAGGATTTTCTCAGTTTGTTCTGTGTTCGACAGAAAGATTAGAACACTTTCAAGAAAAGATCAGAGTGATGTGAGAAAATTATCACAAGGCTGAAACCTGTTTCTTCTTGGTTCTATAATTCTCGTAAAAATGACAAAACACAAAGAACATCAGGCTTTTAAATGCCAAAGGGCTCAATTCATATGAAATCAGTCGGTCTGCACTGGATACTACAGCCTAGATTATTTCCTTAGACAAAAATTTATATATATTGATGAAAGGGCCTGGGAAGCCTTTTTCTGAGATTGTAAAGAATTTGGATTATTATAGGAGGGTCAGTATGAACAGCTGTTTAATGTAAACCACAAAGTATTTAGTTAGTTATAGCTTCTAAACTCATAACAAAGCCAGCTGTGTTCACACCAAATATCCACTTGATTTAGTATTTTCAAGAGAGGTCAACTGCAAAATAAATGTGTTTTTTTTGTGTGCTTGCTTTACTTTTAGTGCACAAAACATTTGCACTAATAAAAAAATAAAAATAGCTGCCATTTAGCTGCAGGAAGGAAAAAAACAGTTTTTTTTATTTAAGTCTCCCAGATGTTTTAGGGACCAGTGAAGACATATGGAGATTTCCTCACTTTCTTTGTGTATGTGAGTGAGCGAGTGTGTGTGTGGTTTGTCTATGATCCATGTAACAGGCTGATTAGGATTTTATGAGGTCAGAGGCCAACAGGAGTGAGAAAAAGTGACCTTCTCACCTCGGGGTCATACTCGGGAGAACACCGTCACAAACTGTCTCCTCCACGTGAATTTATGCCATCAGTAGCCCTCACCATTTTTCTCCTTTTCTTTTTTCTATTTAGCAGAATGCAGCAGGTTTCTACATCAGCTCCAGTAACAAACAAATGGTTCTCTTTAGTGTTAGAAAGATTTTAGGTCAATAGGACCTCACCTGTAGGAGTGAGCACATGGTTAGTTTTTTTTGTTTTTTTGTTTTTTTTAAGCTGAGAGCTCAACTCAGGGCCACATTACTGTGTCATCTTTCAGCACCGAAGTTTGATTTTCTGCAGGTAGCTATTACTGATAATCACAGGTGGGCACTATGCTTACTCAAATCCCATCCTTATGTACAATTATGAGTTTTAGGTTGTAATGTTATGAAATGTGCAAAATTACCAGTTTCCATGAAATTTGAGGAGAGGTATAAAAAAAAGAACCTTTACTATTTTGGTGCCGACCTGGATTACTTTATTTAAAAATGGCCTTGGTGGAGGTCTGCGCTTTCTAAGTGCCCTTCTGATATTTACTTATTCTTACTTTTCACTAAAATTTGGAGGCCAGTGTGCTCCTGTTCAAACTTTTAAATAACAATGTCAGTATCTGTTCATGTAATCCAAAAGTTCAGGCATCAGACTGCTATAAACATTGAGTTTGTACTTTTTTTTTTTTAGTTCTTGGCTATATATGACATCAGAAATAGACAATAATGAACTGAGGGGCTTCCTTAAGGTTCAGTTGGAAAAATAAAACTGGATTACGTTGTTTTATGAATCATGCAAAGCTACTTAAGTGGAGTACAAGAATAAAAATATGTAGCTATGTCCACTTTAAAGTGTCTCCTTGCTGTATCTCTTTCCATCTCTTTCCTTTTATTTCACATGTTTGTCCTCTGGGGTCTCCATTTTCTAATATCTAACCCTTTAATCTCTAAGGGGAGTGGAGATAAAAACATCTTGCATTGGAGGATGACATGACGGGCAACATCAAGGCCCAGTAGACGATGAATAAAGAACTTGATGATGCAAAGCTAGTCCAGTCTAAGCGTGGAGTGTTTAGAAATTATAAAGATGATTGTAGCCACTGTGACGTCAAACTTTTCCTGTTAAGTCCAGAGATGAGTATGTCAGCCACCACAAAATGCTTTGAAAAAGGAAGGGATGGATTGAACTAGAAATCGAGCAACGCTCCACTCTCATACAGTAGCAAATTGTCAATCAAAGGGTAAACCAGACCCTGATTTATCTTTCTTTTAAACTCTAATGGGTGCTGTTTACAAAATTAAAATCAGGTTTTATTCAGTAACACAGGAAACTAGTGACTGAGACCATAAAGTCATCAGGAAAGGTTTTATTAAGGTCATAAATAAAGGGAGCTGAGGGCTGATTTGACATAGACCTCAAGTCTTTTTGCAACCACAGGCATTGATCGGGGCCTAGAGGCCAGTCTGAGTGAATTCAAATGTTTGTTTTTTCCAAGGATTTTATACACAAAGCTGATCATTGACTTCTAAAATATTAAAGTACAGCTCAAACTCCTTAACCCACTCTCTATTAAACTAATAATGAAACTCATTCACATTTGGGGGGGTTGGTGTACTTTTGTACTTTAGGGAAAGTATGAATACAAGACTTGTAATTTTAATCGTGTATTTTTATAGTATGATGTTGTAATTGGTCACAACTGCTGTACAATGAAGTCAACTCTAAGTTGAAAATCTGAGCTCTGTGTCTTCCTGACTTCCACTCAAAGAGCTGCGCATTCTGTCTGTGCTGTATTCTCCAGTTTTATGATATAATCCTATTTACTCTCTCGCTCTTTGTTTTCTTTTCCTCTCTTTCTCTCTCTGCTTCCTAAGTTGAACCCACTGAACTCCCTCCCCACCGCACCCTCTTTCCCCACTCACTTCCTGTTTAGAGGAACAATTAAAGGATTGTTCCTGCAGCTCGAGGCAGCAGGGCCCTGATCTAGAGCAGCCGCCACTTTAGCTAGAAAGAACCACAAAAAGCATCAGTTATGAGACCTCCTCGAAGGACAGTGTTTGGCTACGGACCAGCAGAAATAAAACAAAGTTTATCATAGATGGGGAAACACACATGAGGAGGAGACGATGTCCTCGACAGGCGCGGGCATGCCAGACATGATCAATGACAGTAATATGCAGGGAAGATTTTAACGTACATAATAGCTGATGAAGTTGCCAGTCAGCTGTCATCTTTTTAACTATCTTCAAAAGTTTCTAGAGTCACTTTTTTCTTTTGAGTTTGGGTGTTATTGTTTAAATTCTTAAACCTGTGCTATTCATGTCACAGTGTAGCTGTGTGGAGAGTTGAATAGGAACAAAAAAAAAGCCCTCACCAATCAACAGTTAACCAAACTGAATGAACACAGGATACGAGGAAAAGGGCACCAGGACACAAGGAGGAAGTAAACTGATAGTTTCATATACTCTAAGCAGACAACATGACAGAAGACAGAACAGAGTAAGCACTATATATACACACTGAGGACTGATAGGGAACTGAATCCTGACACTGCTGGATGTAATTGACAAAGGCGAGAGAAAAGCAGGAAGAAAAGTTAGAGTAAGACACTGCAGAAGACTAGCCTTCACAGTAAAACATGACATGACCAAATGACACATGCTAAACATGAAGACAGAGACAGAGGAAAAGGTGGACAACAAGCAAATACAAGAACCATAAAATACAAACTTAAATATAGTCAATGAAAATCCCAACCCTGGGATGATGACAATCAGAGCAACACTGTTGTTGTTGTCCAAATTTTAAAAAAAAATCGTAAAAAATAAATACAGGTAATAATAGTCAGTCATTTCTTTTATTCTGAATTGTATGTGTACAATAATTAAATAATATTTTGAGTTTAGCTCATATTAGTTATCTATTGTTATCTTGATTGGAATCTCTTTATTCACTATATCAGAACTCAAAGCTACGTAGGTCTATATCTATTTATGTGTGTTTATTATTTACCTACTTTTACAATGTTTAAAATTTCAAATAACCTGACATTATTCACATCATTCATATTCATTTTTCACTCTGGACAAATAGAGTAAAAAAGAAGACTGATGCTTCCACCTGCCTAATTTATGGCCCTCTTGTGAGACCCAGGTGGGTTCCAATGTGGCTTGCAGCTGTGCGAAAATTGTAGGCAGGTTAAAGCAACTTAAAAAGTTAAATTTACCACACCAGTATGTGGAGGGACATTTGCTGAGCCCCTGGCTGATTTGGCACGGCTCTGAGATCTGCTGACTTCTTGATTTGTGGTAGAAAGTTGAAATAGTAAAACATTTGTTTAAATGCTGCTTCAGTATTCAGTAGTACATTTTTTGCTTGTTCACTTGCCAAAGAAACCATTGAGCCAGGGACCTTTTGTTTGCATTTTTTTCTCATTCTTCTCATATTTCTACTCGCAGTAAAATAGCAAGAGCAAAATGGCAAACCCACACAACCTATTGTAAACGTGAAGTCTTATTTGATGAAACATTTGAATGAGTAATCTATTATCTAATGATATCAGTACTGGTGGAGGAGGATATGCGTACATGTGGGAGGTTTGCCCAAAGGAAAATCTGATAAAAAGTCGGACATAAATCGTGAGTCTGGTGTTGGAAATTTTGACATGGAGCAGAAATTAGTAATAGGAATTTTAATTTGTTCTTACACTCACATAAGGTCAAAAATTGGAACATTTTTACAGTTATTTTTCCAGGGCCTAATAAATATTAACTTGAGCTGAAAAACAATTTGTTGTCAATGTGTCCACTTGTTAATTTCTAATGTTTTTAACTTGATTAAAACTTCCAATTACTTCAAATACAACATTTTATACATTTTCATTCTTGTAAGATAATGCTGACATTACCTCATAGCTTTGCCAAACCATCCTTTGACAAAGAGCCTTGGTGAGGTAGAAAATTAAAAGATTTTGGGCATAGATTTAGTTTGAATATGAGGTGACACTTTTAACACCAGACCGGATCTTCTAGCCAGGAAATTTTGAGCATCAGAGACTTTAATGACTTTTAGCGCACCAGTTTCTGCATTAGTTTTTAGTAGAAAAGTCAAAAGCAGGCTCCACAGTTTGACGTGTACTGGAATATAACACACTAAAGCCTTCAGTCAGTCTGTATCACTTCCAAATGTTAATTAACCTCAGATTTTCAAGACAAGTATAGATATGATTTAATCTACTGTTCTCCTCCGTGTGAGTCAGAGTGGGACAAGTCAGTTCAGTTCCCTCTGACTGATATCAGGCTGGTTTGTTAATGTTTAAAACTTTCCACACAATTATAAAAAAACCCTCATATATTCATCTTTTCGTGATGTTTAGGAACCATGCATATAAGTGACTAGGCAACTTTTCTGAAGAGTATCTAGAAAATTAGCATTTCAAAACTAAAATAAATTGCTTGTTTTTGCAACAGTTGGAGAAAAAAACATATTATCTGACCACCTTCTCTTGTTTCAATCATGTTTATCAACCTGCCAGCATGTACTCGCATCTACCAGAGGAGAAATCTGTGTTTTTATTATCTCATAATTGATATTTTGGGAACATGCTTCTTTTGTGTTTTTATTAAAGCGTTAAAGGCATTTGTGTTTAATTCTTGTGGGAAGGACTTTTCCCCTGTGTCATCCTGTGAACTCAACACCTGTGCATCAAACAACGTTGATGGAATAAAAGTATCCTTCCTCTCTCGCAGGCAGAGCGACGGGCCTACCGAGAGGCAGAGATAAACATGATGGATGACCTCTCAGAAGCTGACTTTCAGAAAGAGGAGGAGCCCGCCAGCCCTGCCCCTCCCCCTTCACAACAACACACAGACCCTGCCTCTCCGACGGTCGCCGTGACACCCGAGCCGGTCGCCAGGGGAGAACAGGCCACGCCCAGTGAGATTGAATACCAGGTGAGAGATTCTGGCTGTCATTTTTGCTCCAACCCCATACATCCTCCGGGCTCGAGGCTCAGATTCACGCTCGCTGAACCAACTTGTATTTCTTACTTCAGACTTCACCAGATGCACTGCAGTGTATTTTAGAAAAGCCCAAAAGGTGGATCTAATAATACTCTGTTGCAGACCAGACACCACTAGTGTGTCACTCCTTTTATGCTTCTTTGAGGTACAGATGAAGGGTGCATGCAGAGTTGGTCCATTGTAATAAAAAGCCTTGTGCTTGTTTGATGACAGTGAACACTAGCAGCCTTTTGGGCATAAAATTATAACATGCTTATTACTGAGCACTTAAAGAACCTTTACTACATTCAACCATGTACTAAAGATGCTTTCACCCAGTCACACTCATTCCTACAGCTTTTTTTCTATGACTTAAACCTCTTTTTCCCTCCATACAACAAGCCTGGCCCCACCTTCACACTCTGTGAATTTCTGACGCCTTTTTTTGGAGGGCTTTAAAATTGAGTTAAACTTCAGACAGTAGGTCTGAAAATCACATATGATATGTGTTACAAATGTATATTTAAATGCTGTAGTGAGATTTTTTTCAATTACAGAGCATAGTAACACTAAAGTGTCAGTGTTCTTCCTTTGTTTTAGAGGCAGAGATAATTAGGGGTATAATTCTGTGGCAGTGACACATGCATGTATCAACAGCTGTCTGCATCTGTTCACTGATTAGTTCACTGTGTAGTGAATAATTTACAGTGGGTAGTAAGTGATTGAGTGGTCAGTTTAAAACATCTGAGTTTGTTCTTCAATTTAAGAGCCGGAGCTCACAGAATAAATCTCACCAAAACTTTAATTTCAAACTTTAATTTTATTCTCTCACCTTTTAAACCAGCATGATCGGAATTACTTAAAATGATAAAACAGTATTGAACATCTCCATTTTCATGAAAACTTGGGATGCTAAATTCATTTAGGACGACCATGTACAATATGTGATGTTGATATAGTTGAAAGTTCCGGGAGTGTCACTGTGACTCATCTCCGGTCTGGCTGGGAACATTTGTTGCTTCTCCTCCTCCCTCTCTGTCATTTTCTGTCATCAGTTTACTGGTGATGTGAAATAATAGTGTTTATTTTGAATGGCTCTGCTTCAGAGTATCCATTCTCTGAAAGCCACAATTTAAACAGTGTTAATTATATCAAAGCACATATATTTTATATTAAATGTTGTCAATCATCAGGTTCTTTCGATTGGATGAAAAGTCAAGCTGAGAACTGGTTTTCTCAGTTGTTGAAAACAAAGTGTGGCTTATGGATGATATCTGGTGGTGTTAACAAAGGTGTGCCACAGGGTTTTATTCTAGGACCACTTTTATTCACATTTAACAATTAGCTTAGGAGTAAAGGTCAGAAACAGTAAAATTCACCTGTACACGGTCAATGCTATTTTACACACAACAGCGCCCTCTGATGACAGGCACGCCATAACATGCATGTTAGTTTAAATGTGTACATGTATATGTATATCTATATCTATATAAGATAAGATAAGATAAGATAAGATAAGATAAAACTTTATTAATCCCTCAGGTGGGTTCCTCTGGGAAATTCGATTTCCAAAAGGCACAGCACCGGCAGAAGTTACAGTTACAGAATATTATATATATATATACACACACACACATACACACACATATATAAATACAGAGACATATATAAATAAAATATACGAAGGGGATAAATAGAATAAATAGGAATAAAAATAAAAATACAAGTGAATTGCACATTTCAAGTATTGAGGTCTATTGCATCATTGACTATTTACAAAAAGTATTGCACAAGGTATTGTACAGTGAGGTGAAGAGGCACTACGTCTTAGTTGTTCCCCCCTTCTTTGTCCCTGTTTCCCCTCCCTCTCCCCTCCAGAGAGGAGTTAAACAGTTTGATGGCGTGTGGGACAAAGGAGTTTTTAAGTCTGTTAGTTCTTGTCTTGGGGAGAAGCAACCTGTCACTGAACAGACTCTTCTGGTTGTTAATGGCCGTGTGCAGAGGATGCCC
>NW_005187475.1:1457851-1459703 GCF_000239375.1 Pundamilia nyererei | reverse complement strand
AATTTTGTATTGTTCGATACATATGCGTACCGAACCGAAAGCACTGTATCGAACGGTTCAATATCGATACGAATATCGTTGCACCCCTAATATATATAGTGATGACCAACTGAATATTTCTATTTGCACACCAATTTAAAGAGTGACAACTAAATACATATGTGCACACACATTTCTGGCTTGATGTAAGACTATGGTTCAAAAACCAATGTCATGAACTAAGTCTTATTTTATAGAAAGAATCCCAGTCAAGAAAACTGTCCAGTGAGTATTTTAGCTGTTACTAATTTAGACACATTCTTCTGCTTCTATTTTTAAACTCTATTGATGCAGTATAATATTTTAATTTCAGGTTCCTAACTGGGCATGGCTTTAAAACACAACTTCAAGATCAATATGAGGAAGTTTGGTGACAGTGAGAAGAGAAAAGTGTTTTATTTAAGTAGTTCTTGGCAAGCTTCCTGGGAATCTTACATTTCTTTGTTTAACTGTAGATCAATTTTACACTAGGCTCTATTTGGTCCTTGAAGATAATATTCTGCTAATACTGCAATCTGGAAACTGGCTTTTATGTACTGTGCTCTACAGAAGTGGAACAATCTGCAGAAGCTTGAAAAATTAGATAAGCTAATTCCTTTTAATCAATTCAAATCCGTTTTGACTGACAGAGACAAGAGTGGGTTGAGCATTGTTTTCTTTGAGTTGATGTTGATGTCCTTGACCTGTTTAGTTTCAATGTACTTGATAACTGTCTCTTGTTATTTATATACTGTTGTACATGAAATGATCCCATTTATGTTAAAACAATGAATACTGATTTTTTTAAACATCTTGAATAAATTCTATTTACTTCTGTAGACAGTTTTAGCAAGAACTAGCTAGTCATTTTTTAATAGGTTATAATCCATCAGCCAATCTTGTTGGTCTTATATGGATCCAATGAATGCAAAATCGGGCCACACTTTATACACAGAGGCCAAGTTGTAGTCATTTTGTGGCTATTTTATCAGTCATTGCTACACTGAAAAAAAGACTACAGAAGAAGCATGATTCAGTGCTTCAAGTTTTCTCAGCTTGTGATTGTTTTTGCTGACTTTACTCAGAGATAAGAGTTCAACAGCTTGAAGGTTCTTGTTCACCTAATTACAATATTACTGTAAAATTGCTTCAGTGGAATGTGTTTCTATATTTTAAAAAAACACAGAAATTCTTGTTGAGAAATGAAATAAATTTTAGTGCCAGCGACATAAAACTTTGCCTATACAACATTCAGCTGCTCTTTTATTTCCTGCCGGAGATTGATCCACATATTTCATTTGACTGAGATTTTTACACCAGAAGAAACCTACCATTTCTCAGGCCTGCGACCAGCATTAATTGCACACTAGATTGTAACACTGCTGAATGAGGTTAGGGTTATGATCCCTCCCAGTCGCAAACCAGGGACCGCTCAGTTGTTAGATTAATGCACTAACCCCTAGACTCTTGATTCCTTAGATAAAATCACAGCAACTTAAATATACTTGAAAGTGTAGTATATAAAGAAAGTTTAGAACATGACAACTACCGTTAGCTCAGAACAAATGGAAGCTCAGTGACAGCTGCAGGTAATGTTTGAAGCACTAAAGGATTACAGTGATGACACATCTTCATCTGGCCCTGTGATCAATATTAAGAAGCACACTTTTCACAGAGTGCAGGTATTCTCTTTGTTTTCACATTTGGTGAGGCCAAGATGAGTTGGTCACTTGCATACTTGCGAGAGACTCCATCTCTGAGCGTGGACAAGTAAAAGACACCCCCCGCCCCCCGTTTTCCAGAGGACTTGTGATTAGATGTTTTTGTGGGTGGG
>NW_005187475.1:1452541-1457540 GCF_000239375.1 Pundamilia nyererei | reverse complement strand
TAAAAAAATTTATATTCTGTTTGATATTACAAGGGTTTTAAAAAGCCTTTAATTTGATGAGTCTGTTGCTAAGAAACTCATCATTCTTTTAAAACTAGAGGAAAGTTTACATTTTTAGTCCCTAAAGCAAAATGCTCTCTAAAAGAGCCCCTTGTAGATGCCTCATAGAAAGGAAACACGATTAAGTGCAATTTTCCTCCATTATATCTATTTTTCAGACTCTAATATTCAGTTTAGCAGCTATTTAATCAGTTAGAAATCAGTTGTTTTCTCTGTGTGTGCCAACAGGATGGTCGGGGCTTTGGCATCGGGACTCTGGTGTTTGGAAAGCTGCGAGGTTTCTCCTGGTGGCCCGGCCGGATTGTTTCCTGGTGGATGAGCGGCCGGAGTCGAGCTGCAGACGGCACTCGCTGGGTAATGTGGTTTGGTGATGGCAAATTCTCTGTGGTGAGTATCATTAGTGCTACGGCTAGACAGATCTGATGATGTAGTGCTGATGCTGATGTAGTGGTGGCTAAAAATAAAATGCACTCAAGAGAAAATGTACTAGAGTTACAATTAAATTAAACTGTTGGTTAAATATAATATTATTTAAGAGCAACAGTTTTAACGAAAATATCTATATATTAACTGGATCAGCTCTTCATCCTCTCAAGGATACTTGAAGGTGCATGGGAGTTTGCCCAACCAGTCTACATGTGTTTTCTGGGCTTGGAGAAGGCATTCGACCGTTTCCCTTGGGGTGTCCTGTGGGAGGTGCTCCGGGAGTATGGGGTGTCTGGCCCATTGCTACGGGCCATTCAGTCCTTATACGACCGTTGCAAGAGCTTGGTCTGCATAGCCGGCAATAAGTCGGACTCGTTCCAGGGCTGCCCTTTGTCACCGGTTCTGTTCATAATTTTATGGACAGGATTTCTAGGCACAGCCAAGTGGCGGAAGGCTTTCACTTCGGAGGTCTCAGGATCTCATCTCTGCTTTTCACAGATGATGTGGGTCTGTTGGCTTCATTGGGTTATTGCCTCCAGCTCGCCTTGGAACGGTTCGCAGCTGAGTGTGGGAATGAGAATTAGCACCTCCAAATCTGAGGCCATGGTCCTCAGCCGGAAAAGGGTAGAGTGCCCACTCCGGTTCAGGGACGAGTTCCTGCCCCAAGTGGAGGAGTTTAAGTATCTCGGGGTCTTGCTCGCGAGTGACGGGAGAAGTTGGGAGCGGGAGATCGACAGACGGATTGGTGTTCCGCCGTGGTGAAGAGAGAGCTGAGTGTAAAAGCGAAGCTCTCAATTTACTGGTTGATCTACGTCCCTACCCTCACCTATGGCCACGAGCTGTGGGTAGTGACCCAAAGAACGAGATCGCAGATACAAGCAGTAGAAATGGGCTTCCTCCAAAGGGTGGCTGGCCTCTACCTTAGAGATAGGGTGAGAAGTTTGGCCATTCGGGAAGTGCTCAGAGTAGAGCCGCTGCTCCTTCACATCGAAAGGAGCCAGTTGAGGTGGTTCGGGCATCTGACAAGGATGCCTCCTGGGCGCCTCCTGCCTGGGGCAGACCCAGGACACACTGGAGAGATTATATCTCTCGGCTGGCCTGGGAATGCCTTGGTGTTCCCCCAGACAAGCTGGAGGAGGTGGCTGGGGAGAGGGAGGTCTGGGCCCAAGCAGCCGCCCAAGCAGAGAAGCCCAGACAAGCCCAGGCAAACAGCAGAAATAAAGTAATTCCTGAAGAATCCAGGGTTAAACCTGAAGTTACTGCATTGAGCCTCAAGTCCTGGTTCACCTTATCGGCCTCTGAAGGGGGGAGAAAGAGATGTGCAGCAAATGTAAACAAATAAAATTACAGATGATAACATATGGAGATATTGTCAGTCAATTAAAACTTTTGAAATATGATACTCAGCTATCGTCTGTGGTAGACTGCATTGAAGCTACAGTTCCTTGGCTGAAATCTTTATGAATTTTTTCACAATTATTTGATAAAATTTGACATTTGGGAAAATATAATAATTTATTTTTTTTGTGAATTTTGAACATTGAGAATTTAGTAAGCTAAGACCAAGTTTTTATGTCTAAAAGGCTAAAATCTTCTCTAAAAGAATAGAGATTTCAAGGTATCTTCTTTTCTGATGATGATTTGTGGCTTTCCTCCTTCACTGTGTAGGTCTGTGTGGAGAAGTTGATGCCCCTGAGCACTTTCTCATCTGCCTTCCACCAGCCAACCTACAACAAACAGTCCATGTACCGGAAAGCCATCTTCGAGGCTCTGCGGGTAACAAACCCACTATTTAACCTCTGCTCTGAGTGTGTAGATGGTTGATGTTGATGTTAATAGGCTTGGAAACTATAAATCTCTCAGGATGAAATCAAACGCCAAAAAAGCCAAAAAATATGAATGTGCTGGTCTAAGAGTCATTCCTCTCTTGTGCGCTCAGCCTGGTTGGCTATTTTGCATTTGTGGAGGTGGTGTTCTCATCTTGATCTGCCCACAATTTAAAAGTGGTAACATGTGGGTAACAGCAGTCCAATCTATAATTTTGTGTGGGGTTTGTTTTTGGTGAAAAAGTGAGAGAGAAGCTTCAGTGGCACCCACTGTGTCTCGTATGCTACAACCACATTAGTGTTTTAACTTGCCATAGGAGCCACATGAAAAACTGTTTTCCATCACTGCCATCACTTCTATTTCCAATTAATGATACGGAAACTTTGGTATATACATAAGTTCGACTGTTTGTGTATGTTATGTTTAGGTGGCCAGCGTCCGGGCGGGGAGGCCAGTTCCTTCCTGTGATGGCAGTGATGATGCGGAGGGGGTGGATCTTCAGACCAGAGAGATGATAGAGTGGGCCATGACCGGCTTCCTGCCCGCTGGTCCACAATCATTGGACCCTCCAGAGGGTATGTCATCTTCTCTCACACAAACACCACCTCCATCATTGTTAACTGGGCACATCAAATTACCTGTTTACAACTGTAGGAGCCACACTATGTGCTGTGTACTGTAAATGCACAGTACACAGCACATGTAAATGCAATTTAGAAATTACTCTTGCCTGAAAATCCCCAGAAGACAACTAAACATCTAACTGAATAAGAACACTCTGAGAGAGGTAGGCGTATCATTGTCAGTCTACAGTAAAGAGACACCTTGATGAATGGAGATACATGGGATTTACAAAAAAGCACAGGCCACTGGTTACACCCAGGAACAAGAAGAATAGATTAGACTTTGTAGAAACATTAAAATACAAGTATCTCGACAAATGAAACCAAGGTTAAATTGCACCAGAATGACTGGGAAGAGAAAAGTATGGAGAAGGACAGAAACGGCTCATGAGCCGAAGCATAACATATCACCTGTCAAACATGGTAGAGGCAGTGTTACAGTATGGGTGGCCAGTTGAACCAGGTCATGTTTATAGATCCCAGTATCTATACCAGAGACATTAAACTCATTTTAATTCAGTTAACACAGTTTGAGCTTAATTTGATCTTCTTGCTTTAATAAATGTAAATGAGTGTACTCTGAAAACGTTCACATTCGGGGTCTGCTGTCATTCAGTGAACATTACAGTTTAATCGTGAGGGTGGAGAAAAGCACAAAACCTTGCGATGTAGAGTTATTGTGAGCAAAATAATAATAATAGTATTGTAATATTAATAGTATTATTTTAGCTCTGTGCCCATTTTGTAAGGCTGTAAAGCTGGCATCAAAATAAAGGAAATAGCAAGATATTTTATTGAAAAAAGTGGAGAAATGACAGATTTCAGGGCCATTTTTACTCATGTTTCACATCTTTGGTATAACATTTTTTATTTTGCAGTCTTGACCATGACATTCACAGCACTGCATATGTAAAGCATTTAGCTACAAGGATATCAAAGACAGCTGTATAAGTTGTTGGCTGTGATAAGCAACTGTACACTGCTGGAGCTTCCACACACGGATTTAGCCTTGGATAAGAAAACAATTAGTGAAAAAAGTGTCTGGATCCATGTATGCCTCTGACTATAGTCCAAAGCTGAGTTTGTGTTCAGCCACAGTGTAAAATAAAAATCAGCAGTTTTCCAGAGGGTCACACACTGGATAACTGAATCAAAATAAGGTTAAAAGTTCTAAAGAAAGTCCACTTTAATTCTATATAAACATTTAAATTAGCGTTCATCTTGCACCACGGTTGTGTGATACGCACCGCTGCATTGATTAGTAATACAACACACTGGAGTTCAATAGCAGTAAAGACCTAGTGCAGTGATTAACCTTGATATTGGTCAGCATAATGCCGCACAGTCGTTTTTTTTCTTTCGTAGGATGCTACAGGCAACCATTTTTTTCCATCTGTGTGATAGAGAAACTATCTAACCAAAAATGTGGTTTATTTACATGCTACTCTGCTTATATGCAGCTGCTGATAACTTGAGGTTCACTGTAATAAAAGTGTCTGAAATTGGAATCTTTGCAGTTTTAATTTACCTGCCTGGCTGATTCTGTCTCTTTAGTTTATGTGTATGATAAAGATATCATTATCATCAGTTTACTCCAATTATGACATATTCATTCAGTCCCTTCTGTCTGTTTAACAACCAAAGTGAAAGTCATCTTTTATATGTTATATGGATCTCTCCAGCTCTCTTCCACTTGTTACATTTCAGTCGCTGCACCACTGGCAGAAAAACAAGACAAATGAGCTCATTATTAATGTATTAATTATTCTGTTAAGGAGGGTTTTTTCCAGCTCTTATGGGGTTTCCTATCCACGTAAGGCATATTGGTTTGGCAGGGTGTCTGTCTTATCTGATTCCACAGATGTTTATATCTTTTTCTGCTGTTTTTTTTTTCTTTCCCAGAGAGTGACTGCCAGCTTCTCACCAAACTGCCCAAAGTTAAATGCTTTCGCAACAACAAGCGAGAAGGTATGGAAGCAGTTGCGTTTGAAAAATTTCATTAGCATTTTTAACATGCTAGTGTGTATAAATTTGCATGCTTAATCATTCTTATGTTCTTTGTA
>NW_005187475.1:1432648-1452521 GCF_000239375.1 Pundamilia nyererei | reverse complement strand
ATTTGGGTAACCAAATGTGTTTTTGCTTTAGTAAATGAAGTCTTACTTAAAGAATCAGGTGAAACTGTTAAACTTCTGTTTTTGTTTTACAACCTTTGTGATTTTCCTTTGGGAAAAGTTACAAATTATTTGTATGTAGAAAAGACCCGTATCCTAAAAAGAATATTTACTGCAACAATTTCTATCTAAACCATAGAAATTGTCATTACTGACAGGAAAAGTGGGGCTGAAAGCAAAAACATTTATCAGTTATCAAAAGTACGCTCCATAAAGCTGTATGGATCTCTCTCAGTACAAACATTGCCCTGCTTTAGTTCATTTAATGTGTCCATGTGTTAACTTCATGCCCCTATCTCTACAGAGGAACAAAATCCATATAAGGAAGTGTACCCAGAGATGTGGGGGGAGCCTGAGGCTGCGTACACACCTCCACCTGCAAAGAAACCACGCAAAAACACGCAAGAAAAAGCAAAGATCAGAGAGGTGATCGACGAAGGGACCAGAGGTAAAAATGCAAAAAAAAAAAAATTGAAATAAATAAAAAAAAACTTTCTTTTTATTTTGTCCATTTAGCATGTAAAACGAAAACACAGATTGTTGTTTAATATTCCGCTTTCTTTTAAACCCACACTAGGCTGATAATATCATACCTTCTATTAAACTTGTATTGTTGTTATTGTTTATATGTATTTGAACTAACTTGTGTTTTGTTTTCCAGAGAGACTTATATTTGAGATCAAAAAGAAGACCAGGAATATAGAAGGTAAAAGCATCTCCAGTTGTTTAACCGTCATTCATATTTAAACCAAAGAAGGGATACTTTATTTTCTTTCTAGTATTTCTTTTGTCTTAGCTTTGGTTAACCTTGGATCCAGAAGATTCAAAGTTGAGTAATAACATGACACAAAATATTAATAAAGGATTAACAAAGATTGACACAATCCTTTAAAAATGCTTTATCTCCTTAAACCGGCATTTGGTTCGTAGTTGTCTCTCAAATTCATCTAATAAAAAAGAATAAAGGACTATTATTAAGCTTTCGCTTGTTAAGCATAAGCAGTAAAATAAATCAGTTTTACTAGATCTGTATAACCTGCCTTCAATTGGACCAGCCAACGACTGCATATCACTCCTACTTTTTCTGCTCTTTCCTGTAAAATTTAGAGTTCATTTTATTTATTAATTTTAATCACACAAACCCTATACGGCCCCAGATTGTCTTAGCATAGCAGATGTGCTGAGACCTTATTCCAGCAGTCTGTCTCGTTATCTGATTCAGGCCTTTTAACTGTCCCCACATTTTAGACAAATAGCTGATGTGTTTACTGTCTACAAAATGTCAAAGTACATATAAACAGACACTTAAACAAACTAACAAATGCTGTAGATTTAGTTTGTCTGTATTTTCTCTCTGTTTTTGTTCAGATATCTGCATCTCCTGTGGAAGCCTCAATGTCTCCCTGGAGCATCCTCTGTTTGTAGGAGCAATGTGCCAGGGCTGCAAGGTGAGAATCCCTCTTTTTATTATTTATTATTTATTATATGTTATTTTCTTAATTGCTTATCCAGCCTAAGGTCACAGAGGGGCTGTAGTCTATCCAAACTGTACAGGCGGCGTGCACTCAGATAGACAGACAACCGTTCGCACCCACATGTACAGCCAATTTAGAATCACCAATTAACCTAACAAGCATGTCTCTGGACTGTGAGCGGAGGCCAAAGCACAGGTTGGTCATGAAAGGTTAAACATGAAAGGTTTCTCAGTGTGGTCAAATCTGACTGTCCCACAGGTGGATGAAGGAGTTAGTTTGTGAAATTAGTTTGACTATATTCATACATTTTTCAGCATCACAAGTTTTCCCAATAATGCTACGTACAATTGCACTGCTGTAGCTTTTACTGCAGAGCTTTATTCAGTGGTGTTGAGCTACAGCTTTAAAGGTCTCATATATAAAACACAATGCTTTAACTCTATATAACACTTATAAAACAAACAAACTATGAATATTTGGCACTTCCAGGTGATTTTAAACTGAACTTACTACTGAGTTCAAGTAATCAGGTAGCATGTGATTGGTCAAAAGAACTCACACGATGTGAGCATAAACAGACCCCAGACAGCCCCAGAATACCCCAAATCTCAGCTGTTATGCTCAGATTCTGCATGTTCAACATGAAGGTTCCTGTGTGTACAGTTCTCCAAGGCTGCAACTAATCACTCTTATTATTATTAACTGAGTATTTTTGCCTGTCAACATGCAAAAGTGAATGAAAAAACAATCCAGACCACAAAGATATTAAGAACAATACTAAATAATACAAAGAGTCTCAAATTCTCACATTTGGGAAGCTGGAACCAGAAAATGTTTTTCCATGATAAATTTCTTCCAGCAACAAATATCTCACCCAGTATGTGTGGAAGCTGCATTTCCCCAGGGGAAAAATCCAAGCAGCTAGCTGTTTTGGAAGCAGTGACAATATTATTGGAACATCGGTTACATATTGGTAATCTGTTGTAGTTCACAGGCATGTAAAAATAAACTCAATGAACAGAAGGAGAAACAAAAAAAACTTGTGCTTTGCTCCTCGGCAGAACTCGTTCCTGGAGTGCGCCTACCAGTATGACGATGATGGCTACCAGTCCTACTGCACCATCTGCTGTGGAGGCAGGGAAGTGCTCATGTGTGGCAACAACAACTGCTGTAGGTCAGTATCAGGGGTTTGCAAACAGCAGCTTCTTTCAACACATTCAGGTCCTGCTAAGGTTTTCAATTTCACATGTACAGGAACAGTTTACACCTAAATGTCCAAACGTGATAAATCACTTTCTTTATTGGCACAAAGCTCATGTGGATTTGTTTATTTCAAAAGAGAGTACACAGTTGATTTTGGCATCTCGGCTCTAATCCTTTCACTGCAAACAGAGCAGAGATCAGACATGAAAATAATGAGCTTCAGTCCAAAGTGGTTTTTTCAAAGAACTCTCTGCAGTCCTGTAAAAAGCCAGGTACACCTCAACACCTTCAGTAGTTTGTAGGTTCACCTTAAGCAGCAACAACTTGAAGTATTTGTTTTCTGTATGACTTAATGAGATCCTCATCTCCTAGTAAAGGAATTTTGGTTCACTGTTCCTTACAATGTTATTCACGTTCACTGAAGTTTCAGCCATTCTGTTGTAGAGCTGCAAGAATGGGCAAGGATTTCAGTCTCTAGATGTGCAAAGCTGGTAGAGACATACCCTAAAAGACTGGCAGCTATAATTGCAGCAGGTTTGGGGTGTTTATGCTGATATGCTAAATTGAGTGTTGTGCATTATGGCCAGTTATCTCCACTTTGGTCTTGAATGTCCAAAGGACTTTGTTCCAGAAGTCTGTTGTTTCTTCAGATTTAATTTGTAAACCTAAGCCATGCTGCCATGTTCTTTTTAGAGAAAAGAGGCTTTTTCCCAGCAACCCTTACAAACAGGTCATACTTTTTCAGTCTTCTTCTAATTGCACTGTCAGTAGAGTTCGAGACGAAGCCTACGAGTCTCTTTTATTTTTGGAATTTCTCTGAGACTTGCACTGTTCAAAGGCTGAACTTTATTTGTTACTTGACAAAGACATGTTAGTGAGTGGGTAAATAGACAGGAGACATAATGAATTGCTGTGTGTGCGTTTAGGTGTTTTTGTGTGGAGTGCGTGGATCTCCTGGTCGGGGCTGGCTCGGCAGCG
Source organism: Pundamilia nyererei (assembly GCF_000239375.1). Classification (NCBI taxonomy): domain Eukaryota; kingdom Metazoa; phylum Chordata; class Actinopteri; order Cichliformes; family Cichlidae; genus Pundamilia; species Pundamilia nyererei. The sequence goes on along the minus strand of NW_005187475.1, from coordinate 1,448,808 downwards.
GCAGCCATCAAAGAAGACCCCTGGAACTGCTACATGTGTGGACCCCGCAACACCTACGGCCTACTGCGACGGCGGGATGACTGGCCCTGCAGACTACAGCATTTCTTTGCCAACAACCACGAGCAGGAATTTGTAAGTTTGAATGCTCTCTTCCTACAAAACAATTTCCCTTACTCGTTGGGCTTGAATTGCCTTGTTGGTTGTTAAGAGTGTCAGAGGTGATAAATTAGTAATCTTTTATTATCACATGTTGTAATTGATTTGTGTGGATTGTTAAAGAGCAAAAAAGTTTGTCCAGATCTGTTTTTAACACTGTTTTCATAATGTAGGAGAGTCCTTCTAGAAAAAAGTGGCGCCATATTTGATGAATGAAGAGAGATCCATATAGATATAATACATGCATACAGACAGTCAAACACATGGGTCTTTCACTCCTGCATACACACTCCTATACAGACATATCAGAAGAACAAAAGGCCAAAAATAATGGGTGAAAGATTAAGCAAAAGCTAACCTAGAGAACTTAGCTTTTAGTGATTGTTTAAAACAAACCAGTCATTTGGCTGACCTGATAGGCCGAGGAAGGCTGTTCTAACATTTGGTAGCTACAACCTCAAAAGCATGATTGCCTCTTTTTTTAAAATAAAAGTGTGGAACAGTTAGGAGATGCTCGTGCTTCTTGTAGCTCGCTGCAGATTCTCAAATCTGCTTTGGATCACAGACCTGTTGTAGAAGCCAGATTTATTTCTGTTTCACTTTACTGACTGGCTGCCAGACATCTGTTTCGAGAATTCCTGACACTTGGTGCTACACAGCTTCAAGTCCAAAAAATTTCCTCCAAATCAGCTCTATCCTGTCCAGATGCTGCTCTTCATATGATGTCATATCATATCACATGATACGCCATTCATATGCGATGCCTATAGTTTCTTCCAGATCTCGAGTGTCAAAGTTCCCTTTAACTGCCATCTGTCACAAGGTGGAAACACCAGGCAGGAAGCACTTTGATATCTTGCTTTTGTTCTGCGTTACCATGAAGGCTGAAGGACCAGAGAATTTATCAACTGTGAAAGTCTTAATGAAGATTAAAGACCTCCATCATAACATCTAACACGTTAATGAAGTCCTGGTTGTTTCAGAAGTAAGGGGATTCCCAGATATTTACACATGCCAGTGTGAGAAACCAAAAGCAGACATATTTTCTTACTTTCACTTTACTTTACTTGTAGATAATATGACTGTAGATATACCTTCTTATGTGCTGTGATTACAATTTGCAAGTTTAATAATTAGCCACATCACGACCGAGGATCAACAGGTAGGAAAGAATTACCACACATAACTAATGCAGCGAGTTCATCACGAGCAAGTAAAACAATAAATAAAGCAACCAAAGTTCCAGCGAACCGAATGACCCGGTGGAAGAGAGAGGCTGCGAGCTCGAGCCCACATTTATAGACGAGCAATAAATCTATTCCCATATCCAAACAACAACACGAAGAGGGCGTCTGTGATTCCCGCCAGTTAACAGATGTTTAAACATTTACAGGTGTCTCACCTCATTACCATCCGCCCAGATCATTACCAGGTAAAGCACATTAAAGCCTCCTCCAGGCTAAGGGGTAGAGGGGGTGCCTCAGAATTCCTGTCAGGATTCATTAACCTGCAGTTCAACAGCAATTTATGGATCAACGCTAGCCATCATAACCACAATACTAATGAAAAACTAATTAAGGCTGCATAAATACAGAGTCTGGAGAATAATACTCGTTTTCAAATGTTTGTAGCTCAAGTTTCATTCTTTCAGTCCCTACCAATAGCCCATTTAAAAATGCAGTTTGAGAATAGCTGTTATGAAGCATGGGGGGGCTATGACACCGAAGTGTCGCTGTGTAAGTGGTAACATCAAATTCAGATGGCTCATTAAGCTGCTTTTATATTGTATTAATAAACATCCTGCTCTTCGGTACTGTATTTCTTCTTACAGCAGCCTGTGAATATCAGACATCTTATTTAAGCTCACATTGCATGCTGTAAATCAATGGATTGTGCTAAATTTAATGTATCTGCCACTTTACATCTTATCTCTTGTCATAACCTTTATAGAACTTTGAAGTGTGAATCATTACAGTTAGCTGGAAACATAATTATCTGGAGATCAGTGTGGGTTACGCTCCAGGGCTCGTCAGCTCTCAATTATCCACGAAGGTTAATGCACATCAAAACAGATCATGTTCACCTTTACTATTGATATTCTCTCCTTCTTCTTCTTCTTGACTTTTTTCTTTAGTAAAGAGCAGATCATTATCAGGAGAAGCTCTCTGCCTTTGCGTACTGTAGAGTTTGATATCTCATTTGATCTCCTCTTCCTCTTAACCCTCTCTCAGGAGCCGGCCAAGTTGTATCCCCCAGTTGCAGCAGAGAAGAGGCAACCAATCAGAGTCCTCTCTTTATTCGATGGCATTGCCACAGGTGTGTAAGTGCTGAGCGGCAATTAACCACTATTCTCATCATCAATAAATTATTGATTAACAGGTTAATATGATCCTTTATCCTTACGACTTGTGCCATCATAATCGGGGTGTGTTGCTTTAAATAAGAAACAAAAAGAAATATAAAGATATCCTGTCACATCCTTATTCCACGCAGTTTAAGTCGCAGAAAAAAAGTTTGGTGCAGCTCACGATATTCTCAGATTAAAATCTCTTCTTCATTGAAGAGCTTGCCATTGAAAATGAAATAAAAAATAATACAGATACACATAAAACAAAAATAAAGCAAGTGAATTTAATGGTAAATGAGAAAAGTGGTTAAGTGGAAGTATAAAACAGAAATGTGAAGACAAAGTAAGATTTACTTCATCCATCCCAAAGTTGTCAAAGCAGTTAAAAATGAACACGACAAACATGAACAGCTGGTATTGGCTCAGCCTGGCGTTCTGACTGTGCGGGTTTAAGTATTTGTTATAAATGCTGTATGTTATAAATGTTGTTTCACCACATTCTGTTAGAAGCTTTGAGTATTTTGGAAGGATTTATATCTATTTTAAAAGATAAACATTTATAATAAGATTCAAGATTGTTTATTTTTCACATGCGTAGTTATATAAGTACAAGACGCAGTGAAATGTGACCTGATACGCTCCATGACTGTGCAAAGAGAGAGAACATTATATATAGTGAGTGAATATATACAAAGAGGACATTATGTGCATGCAGTAAGTGAGTGAGTTATATACATTATATAAATAAATAAAATAAATAAATCTGAGACCGTACATTGTGTGAGTGGGGTGTTAAAGTGTCTTGTGCCGTAGTGAAGCCAGAAGGATCAGGAATGATATGCGAATGTGGTAACAATGACTCCTGTGTCACTCGCTTCTCTTGAGCCTCTCTGTTTTTGCTCGGATGGCGCGGAGCCTTCTGCCTGATTGCAGAAGTCGGAACAGTTTGTTGCTGGGATGGGACGGGTCCTTCAATATCTGAGCTGCTCTGGACCAGCATCTCCTGTTGTAAATGTCCTGAAGGGAGGCGAGAGCAGCCCTGCAGCAGCGTTCTGCTGTATGGATCACTCTCTGAAGACCTTTTTGGTCCTTAACAAAGCTCTTCCCATACCAGGATGCAATGTTCTGTGTGAGGATGCTCTCCACAGCACCTATATGGAAAGTCCTGACTTGAAAGTCCTCAGTTGTAAGGCAGTAGTTATGCATTAGGTAACAAAGCAATAAATAAATAAACAACTAAAAAAGGTGCATAGTCTGCGCGGAGCAGTCAGGAAGGCGTCTGGACGTGGCCGCGCCATCTTAAAACCTAAACCCTTAAAGAGTTTTTAGCATGATGTTTGTGTGTCTGTCAGGTCTTCTGGTGCTGAAAGATTTGGGCATCCAGGTCGAAAAGTATGTTGCATCAGAAGTGTGTGAAGACTCCATCACTGTCGGCATGGTTCGACACGAGGGACGCATCATGTACGTGGGAGACGTACGCACCGTAACTCGCAAACATGTAAGAGAAATCATTATTGCTCCTCAAAACCACAACGTAACCAGAAAAATTTCCTCACATTATGTTAAAGGCAGTAAACTTTAACGTGCTGTGTTTCCACCGGCAGATCGATAAATGGGGACCATTTGACCTGGTGATAGGAGGAAGCCCCTGCAACGACCTTTCCATAGTCAACCCTGCAAGGAAAGGACTTTATGGTAGGAAGCACTCGTATAATCATTTACTTGTTGCTCGTTGTGCTAAATGAAATAAGGAGGCTGAACTTTCCCTGTCTTCCTTCAGAGGGGACCGGCCGGTTGTTTTTTGAGTTTTACCGTCTGCTGCATGAGGCGCGGCCAAAACCCGGCGACGAGAGGCCGTTCTTCTGGCTGTTTGAGAACGTGGTCGCTATGGGAGTCAGCGACAAACGGGACATCTCCCGCTTTCTAGAGGTACGGCAAACAAACCCACAGCAGTTATTCTGTAAGTGAAATTTTAAAAAAGCCCCCCAACTACATCCCCACAGGACATTCTCAGTTGTGGTACAGAAGGTTGTTAGGATCCATTTATCCATCCATCCATTAGTTAGGTCAAAAGTAAGTCTTCAGGGCCGTGGTGCAGTATGACATAACATTCATATTCCTCTTCAGTGCAACCCAGTGATGATCGACGCCAAGGAGGTTTCTGCTGCCCACCGCGCTCGCTATTTCTGGGGAAACCTGCCCGGCATGTCCAGGTGATACAAACACACAAACACCACAGGTTTGTTCACTTTATTTCAGTAAGGAGAGATCATTTGGAAGAACTGAACATGATTTATTGAGATACAGAATTCAATACAGTTGTCTGGCGATTAGTCTCCGATGACCCATCGTAGCAGAACAAAATCTCAGTAGTAGCAGGAATTAGAGGACAGGACCCCCCAGAGTCTAGACACTGGTGGTGGTGAAGATGGAGGCTTGCACGGAGCTTTGAGTCACCAGGATGAGGCGGAGATGGGGAGGAGGTGGGTTGCACTAATGTGCATCTGAGAGGCAAAAAGACAGAAGTGTAGTGTGAAGGGTGATTGACTTGGAGAAGGTGTACAAGAAGATGATTGGATTAGAGCAATGATGTCAGTATTGAGTTTGAAAGCATAAGAAAACGAAAGCAATTAAAGAACAGACAGCAGCTGGACACCTGGGAAAGTCAGCTGCAGGGTGATTACGAGTTTTCCTTACTGAATTGAAAATGCAACTCTTCTTTAGGTTGTGCTTTTCTAAATACTGCAGGCCACTGACACCGATGGCAAACGACAAGCTGGACCTACAGGAGTGCCTGGAGCATGGCCGCACAGCCAAGGTATCCACTTGTGTGTATGTGTGTGTGTTTGTGTGAGAGAGTGTGTATTTGTGTGTCTGAATCACAGAAAGCTGCTGTTGAAAATGAGAGTAGGCTGTAGGATTAAAAGGGATGCGTGTGTTGGTTTGTTTGTTTGTGTCTGTCTGTGCGTGTTTGGTTCTGGATGCTAATTCCAGTTTGAGAAGTTGCGTACGATAACGACACGCTCCAACTCTGTGAAGCAGGGGAAAGACGAGCATTTCCCCGTCTACATGGACAACAAGGAGGACATACTGTGGTGCACCGAGATGGAAAGGTACAGGAGCCGCGTGTTTGTGTGTGTGTGTGTGGTTTTTTATTACCTCTTAACATCCAGCAGGTGACTGCAGACCTCTAAGGGTAACGGTTAGATTTCATTTTGACCATATGGGTCTTCTGTATTTACATTTAGGCTTACCTTAAAAAATGAAAAATCCATATATACATACCTGTACAGGTGGATGTTAAGAGGTTAATTGTTTTAAGCATGTTCTTGCATGAAAGTGAACTTGTTTGAATTATTAAAAGAAGCTATATCCTGTCAAATGGTCACATGGTGACATAGTAGGGTTGAGATTGTAATTCAAGCATGTTAGACCTGAGATCATGTACGTGTCTCGCCTCACCCTCAAACGGTCGCATCAAATGGCCGGCCCTCCCTGATCTTAGTTCTGCTGGAGGTTTCTTCCTGTTAAAAGGGAGTTTTTCCTTCCCACTGTTGCCAAGTGCTTGCTTATAGGAAGTCATTTGATTGGTGGGGTTTTCTTTCTCTTATTGTAGCATCTTTGTCTTACAATACAAAGCTCAATATGAGATTAATTGGGCTAAAAACTTGTGCCACGTGTTTAACTAACAAGATTTCCCATTTCATGAAATGAAATTGTGTCTCTGCTTTACTATTTGGTAATGAGGGACTAATATTTGAGAATTTCAATATATGTAAATTGTAAAATGAGAAGTGGGGTTCATATAAAAAGAGGGGTGATTACTAAATGAGACACAGGTGGAAGCAGTCAAATTCAAGGTAAATGAATAATTTGACCGTGTTTCAATGGAGGGAAAGAAACAAAAGCAGGAAGTAAAACATTAAAACAAAAAATAATCAAAGCAAATGAAAAGCAAACATTTAAGACACATAAACACTCACATACACATACTGTAAAGGACTACTTCCTGAGATCCCTTTTAGACCACTGGCTGACCTTCGTCAAGACCACAACCATCATCCCTCTTCCCAAGAAAAGCCAAACCACCTGCCAAAATGACTATAGACCAGTTGCAATCCAATCATTGCAAAGTGCTTCAAGAGAGTGGTGCTGGCCTACATTCAGAGCAACATCACAGACACTCTGGATCCCCTGCAGTATGCCTACTGGCCCAATAGGTCCACATCAGACGCCATCGCTGCTGCCATTCACTATTTCCTCTCCCATCTGGGAAACAAATACTCATACATCAGGGTACTTTTTGTTGATTACAGCTCCTCCTTCAATACAGTCCCACACAAACTCACTCACAAGCTGGCAACACTCGGCCTGCGCCCCACCCTATATGACTAGCTACTGGACGTTTTGACTGGTAGGGCCCAGTCCGACGACACTGCAGTGATCGGTCGCATCACTGGAGGGGATGAAGCGGCTTACAGGAGAGAGGTGGCCGGTCTGGTGTCATGGTGTGAGGACAACAACCTCACCCTCAACACTGAAAAGACAAAATAGATGATAGTAGACACGAGGAAGAAGAGGAGGCATCACCAGCCGCAGTTTATCCGGGGCCTTGAAGTGGAGAGGGTGAGCAGCTTTAGATACCTGGGCGTCTACATCTCTGAGGACCTCACCTGGACACTGAACACCACACAGGTGGTCAAGAAGGCTCAGCAGCAGCTGTATTTCCTGAGGAGGCTGAGGAAATTTGGTATGTCGGCCAAGATCCTCAGCAAGTTCTACAGCTGCATTGTGGAGAGCACGCTGACCAGCTGCATCACTGCAGCAAACGCCTGCAGAGAGTAATAACAGCTGCTGAGAAGATCATCAGGACTCTGCTGCCCTCTTTGCAGAGCATCTACCATCACAGAGTCCAGAGGAGAGCTGCCTCCATCCTCAAAGACCCCACACACCCCCATCATGGACTGTTCACCTTCTGCCCTCGGGACGAAGGTTTAGAAGTGTGAAATCCAGAACATCCCGACTCAACAACTCCTTCTTCCCCACTGCTGTCAGACTCTTGAACAGCTGAACTATTTTAACAGTAATAATTTTGCACATCAGGTCATCTTACATATTAAACCAGCATTAAGCTCAAAGCTCTTTTGCACACCAATCTATTTAACACTTCAGTTTTTGTCTCCATTTATTTATTTATACTATTTGCATTTTATCTGTTCCAATTTTATTTGCACATATTAACCAGCATCTGTGTGTGGACAGCAGAGAAAGAATTTCATTGCACAGAGAAATGCTTTTCTTTGTCCTCATGACAATACACTTTTTGAATCTTTGAAAGACAAAAACTAACAAATATAACAAATTCAAATGAAAAAAAGAATCTTCTTTTAAGTTTAGGATCCTAAGTGATTTGAAATATTTCTTGGCTTTGCTTCACAGACCTTTTTCTATTTAAAGTCTGAAGTAATGATCTGTGTGGTCTGTTTCAGGGTGTTTGGTTTCCCCGTCCACTACACCGACGTGTCCAACATGAGTCGTCTGGCCAGACAAAGGCTTCTGGGGCGTTCGTGGAGCGTCCCTGTCATCAGGCACCTTTTTGCTCCTCTGAAGGAGTATTTTGCCTGCAACTAGTCACACACACCAACTCCCTCCCACGTACAGACACACACATATAAACAGAAACAGACACTGATAACCATACACAGTGTACAGTCAGTACATGAAGGTTGGCTGACGCAAAATGAAACAGATGACCGGACATAGACACACAAACACTCACATACACACTCTGTAAAGGACTGCTTCCTGAGATCCCTTGTAGACCACTGGCTGACCTTAGTCCCCTGGTGCTACCGTGCTACCACACACACATACACACACACACACACACAGGTACAGTTTTCTGTCATACACAAACTTCCTGTCCGACCTTGAAACTGATGTCTTCTGGCTTTACTGTGTCGTATCAGCTGGAGTTCAAACCTCCAGGGGGCGCCAAACTAACACAGATGCCCTGCCTTTTTTCTGTCTTTAAGATCTCTATGAATACGTACAAACAGACCAATGAGTCCCGCAACACTTTACTGTATTCATGTGTTGTGAAAACAGAAAGAGACACAAACACACGTAACATTCGTGGTGCTGGTCAGGCAGTGATACAATCGAAATGGTGCCACTTTAATACAACACTTTTACAGATTTTGGTGCTCTTGGAGACTGAATGGTCTCTGCTTGTTTCAGTCGCTGCAGTTTTGAGTTCAAATAGACGAGCAGGTGGAGGCAACAGCAGGCAAAACAGGTAGCTGTGAGGTTTAAGGATTGAATGAGGGTGCAGGAGAGTGTCCAAAAGGAAGATAACGCAGCTTAGATTTCTTGATGCATGCTCCAGGTAAGGAAATCCCAAAAAGTTGATTCTGGACATAGCGCTTTCAATGGGAGGAACGTTTCGCTCGAGTGAACAGCGGAAGTGGAAGAACATTGTACCACAAAGGCTTCAGTAAAGCTGGGAAGACACCTAAAGGAAGCTCCAGGCAATCCTGGAAGGAAGGACAACTGCTACCTAAGCAAAAATGTTTGTTGATCTTTTTTTTTCAGGAGTAATAGAACAGCTGAGACGTATTTTCTGTAAACACCACGTCTCGGTAGCTTTCAAACCCTAAAACACCCAGCGCCAAAAATTGCTCCCCCCAAAGGATCAGGTCCCCCAGCACAAACAGAGTAATATAGTTCACCCTGTTAAGTGCCAGAAGGATTGCCATGATTCCAACATTGGGGAAATCAAACAACCTCTGGCTAAGCGGATGGCATCTCTGAATTGAGGAGGACGCCTAAGAGTTCATCTTTTCACTTTCATGCTGTGATTGCAGTCATTCCCCAACTCTCTGTGAATGGTATGGCAATTTGCATGTTTATGATCATGAAACTGACCTCACAGTCCATTGTTACTCACTGGTGCTAGTTTTAGTCATTATGCAAAGGTACTGTTTATAAGGTTGGGGAAACCTGCAGTCAGGTGAGACTGAGGAAGTCACTGAAAATGCTACGTCCAGATGAACAGAATCAACTTTTTGGGACCAGCTCAGATTAATATATAGATCGTTTTTCTTAGTGTGACTACAGCTTAATAAGACTATAACCTTTAAATGTTTCTTAAAGGAGGAGGATGCTCTTGTGCTACAAATAATCCTTGCAGGTGAATTTATACCTCAGTGCAAAGAAAAGAAAGAAAAAGAGATCCACTTTTATCTAAAGCAATATGAAATAATAAAATAAAACAGAATTTTATTGGGATGCAGCTGTGGTTTGAGGAGTTTATTTTACTTGTTAATGTTTGATTTTTGTATTTTTCAGTAGTTTCTTGTGTCTCCAGGGTGGACTTACTATTATCACTTTAGTTTCAGTGTTAGTTTTACTTCTCCTTATTATGAAATGTATGGTAGTTTTTTTTATCATGATGGAATAATACAATACAACAAAACAAACACAGAGATGGAGACATCCTGGTGTCCTCAACCTGGTTGACAAATTGACTAAAGCCGAAGACAGTTGCTGTATAGTTTAATATTTTATATAGTTTTGTAAGTGTTTTGGTTAGTTTTCGTTTTATTTCAGTGAACTAATTTGTGGTTTAGTTTCAGTTAACTTTAACAGCCTTATTGTAAGATCAAAATGCTGACATATATAAAAGCAAAAAACCTTCTGAATGTAAACAAAAGTTATGAAATTTAAAACTAGTACAGTAGAAACATCCTTGCTGCTGTCTGCATCCTCAGTGTTTAGAGTGCCCTCTAGTGGGAGACAACCATACTTCATACTGCAAATGTACTCTATACACCGTATATAAAACACAAGCTACTTCTACTTTCCTCACAACAAGCAAACCATCTCTTTTTTTTTTTTTTTTTTTTTTTGTAAGAAAAAAAATAAGCAAACCATCTCTGTACTGTACTGATTACTTCCTGGTGGTTTTCAGACACTAGGTTCACGAATGCTTTTAATAATGAAAATATTTCCTCGTGTTTCACTTACGCTGGGATGACAACTGTTAAATGACTTTGGTGCTCATTTTCAATGTAATATTACTCTGATGTCACTCAGCTGATGATCATCAGGAACAAGTAGATGTCATCATATTATACCAAAGTTTGCCTCGTTAACATTATTGAAGGCAGAAGACGACGTTCATTGGATGTTAGGTTGATAGATTTGAAGTTAAATTCAAGTAATCTCAAATTTAACTTGATTATCTTTTGACTTCCTCTATTTCTTCAAGGTATTGTTTAGGGCTAATGGGAAATTTCTGTAAAATGTTATGCTAACAACTCTCCAGCATCATAAATTCCAAACATTAAGTAATGTGCAAAATAATTTAGTGTTTGAGTGGATTTGAGATCATGAAATGCAAATATATTTATTGTTTAGGACTTGGCATAGTGTCCTCCAAATGTGTACTAACTGCACTAACTCCAATGCTTTTGTTGTCTGTTTTTGAACTGGCATTTGAACATAAGATCCAAATACTGCCAAGATACCAAAGTAGAAACTGGATTTAGCTTTTGTTTCATTCTATTCATATTTTATTTTTTATATGTACAGTGAACTCAAATGTATACTAACAGTATTCCGAGTTTCATATGAAAATCTCACCTCAAAATAGAAGTGAACAGTTTTAATCAAACTTTTTTTTCTTTAAATTGACATCAACTTAGCAGAAGAAGGTCTAGATCAGCTGATTTTGGCAATTCCTTAAATATGTTAGAGAGAAATCAGCCGTTGGTGAAGTAGGACCATGTAATACCACTTTGTACCACAAGATAGCACATCAGGTTTATGTATTATTACTTAGGCTGGCAGTCTGGCAAATGAAAGGAGTAAATGAATGAAAGGCCTCTTGAGGAATAAAAGCAAATATCAGAGGGTAAAACCATATCAACAGAGCCACATGGAAAACACTGCCCCCTGATGGTGAAGGATTTAGTTAAAAGCTGCAAACAGCTGCAAAAAGCACCTTTAAAGAGAAAGCCCCTCGAGGCATTTATTTGGACAGTTTTGAAATACTATCTAAATTAGCTTTAATTTCAAAGGTCACTGGGACATAAGAAACAGAAATAAGAAAAAGAAAGAAGGTATTTTTCCCCTGGAAGTTAAACTTCTATCAACATAGCAAAATTCCCAGGATCTCAGTTCAGGGTGTCTGTGTCTCTGTTTATGTGCTTTCAATCTCCAACTCCAACCATAGGGAATATAAAGGACAGGATTTTATCCATCAACTTAAAATAACCAGTAGTCTTTTCTTGCATTGCCCCCTGCTGGTCATTCAAAAAAAAATCCAGGTTTAAGGCACTTCTGTTTTTTACAGAATGAGGTTAAACTCATTCTGCAGGATTATTTCTGCCTGCAGAGCACCATCGCCTCCGAGAAGCATTAACCTAAAACATTGGTGGTTAGAAGTAGAAGACATTCAGCATCCTCTTCTCAGCAGTATTTTACGCTCCCTCCTCTTACAATGCAGCTTCTTTCTGTGCCTCAGCTCCACTGTCAGTTAAGTGACTAGTCTGCCATCCCCTTGGCACTCGTTCTCCCCCTGTGCTTCACAGGGATCCAAAACGTCCTACAGTCACCGTTCTGCGTCGGCTGAAAGCAGAGGCCGACTTTACTCTGTGGACAATATGCTGGCTTTCTACTTCCTGTGACTGAAACAGATAGCCCTGTATAAATAAAAAGAAGCTTCCTTATGTAACACAGGTTCAGCTGTGTGAGCCTTCTTGGGTGTTTCATCTGCCTTTCACCCAATGCATGCTGGGATGAACTCAGCTGCTCTGTGAAGAGGAAATGTCATCCAGTGTAGTGGCTGTATTTATTACACACACACACACACACACACACACATGAGAAACAAGTTCATATGTATGTTTTATTTAGACAGGGCTGCCTTTAGAGAAAACACTTCAGTCTGGTGCTTTTGGTCCTCGGACGACCATCTTTTCCAGGAAGCCTTCCGATCCTCAGACCTTCCTCAGATACCAGCTAACAACTGGACACATGCAGTCTATGCCGTCTCACACACACAAACACACACACAGACCTTCACACAAACATGCACAACCTCTCATAGCCACAGTAAGCCAGCAGGTTCAAAGATTTTGTTCCATCGTGTTTACTCTCCGTTTCTACAACCAACCTTCAGGTGCTTTTTAAACTCTGCTCTTTTTTACAGTGCTCTTCCTGCAGGTCTCACACACACTCACACTCTCATTTGCTGGAAACAACCTTCACGCTTCTCCTTTCGCTACAGAACACCCAACACCGCTACACTCACACATGCATACACACTGTGTTCTTGCCGGCCGCCTGTCCGCCATCAGGCTTTCCGCAGCGCTGCTGGCTGTGACATCATCATGGCCCACGACGCTTGGTGCTCCCAAATCCTGCCCACCCTTACCCTAATCTCTCCCTCACTCCAATAACCCCACCTCGCCCTGCCCTGCCCCTCCCCAGGTGCTGCATGTCAGTCAGTCAGTGTAATCTCCGATTCCATGTTAGATTAGGGAGTAACGATAATAATAATATGGTAATAATAATTACAGTAATAATCTGTTATTGTGTGTGTGTACTGTTCCAGGTTGGTGCTCAGTTCAGTTCAGTCTCAGCCTAGAGTGGAGAGAGAGAGGCTAGAGAAAGCATATATTACAGTTAGTATAGTGACTTGTTCTATTTTAAATCGTTGAAGCTATGAGCCGCGCGATGCTCTCAAACAGAGACGGGTTGAGTTAAAGCTGTCTGTAAAAGCTGAATTTCCACTGGCACAAGGCGGTTCCCAGTCTGGAGGTCCTGAGACTTAAGAAACGTATTAATAAAATACATGAGCTTCACAGAATTTTATCATTTCAGATTTATTTAAGGCCGTGTGCAGATCTGATCCATGCCAAAACATTTAAATCAAATTTAATAACTTAGTTCCTAAAGTTTTGGTCAACCGGAAATCTGAGCTTCTTCAGAAGCTGTTAAACAGTTAAATAACTTCACAACTTTTAGATGGGGATATTTATATCTAGATGTATATACACGCCAAAGTAGCCATAATATTAAAGTACCTGCCTAATATTGTATAGGCCCCCCTCAATCTGGGAAGTTTAGAGGCCACATCCAAACATCAGGCTTGTTGTTGCGTTCCTCGAGCCATATTTGTGGTGTGCTGAGGGAGACCACTGCCATTGGGGAGTGCCCTTGCCATAAAATGTGTGAGCTTGACATGTAAGCCATTGCTTGGTGGGCGTTTTGTGACAAAGTGACACCTGACTGTACGCCAGGATCCAAATTTCTCAGCAGAGCATCGCATTAAAAGCGTGATCACTCACTGCAGCTGCCAGCGGTTTAAGTCTTGGGGCTCACCGGCGTTTGTTATATTTGCTCTGGAGGCTGCTGGTTCAGCACAGGCATGACGATTTTCAGCCTGTTTACAGTTTCCAGCTGTTTATTTTCCTTTTCTCCAACACGTCTCTGTGTGAGAGCTCCATGGGGGGGGAAAAGTGTGAGGAAAGGAGCTGACGTTTTTAAGTGATGGATGATACGGTGATGATGTTTCTGTTCGCCTATCGACAGCTTTTAGGCTGAGTGATGCGCTGTTTTAAACACTGATACACTTTCAAACACACACATACATACACAGACAAACACACACTGCTATGACACAGAGCAACCGACGCTCACACGCAGAGATACATGCACAACACCTACAAATACAATGCTGTGGCGCATGCAGACACTCATCTCATGGACTAAATGTAAGATGAGCTTTTAGGAAAAGGAGGACCTGTTGGTGTTTCAAAAGGTGCTAAAATTTTATCTGAAAACAAGAAAAATTTATTGTTAGGAGTATAAATCAAGTTTGTCTTTACATTTACTGTATTTATGTTTGCGGTAGTGAAGAAAGGCACTATTATTATTTTACTCTTGTATGAATATGAACTAATTAAAAAGGCATTTTAACTTTGTACTTGAACAGTGTAAGAAATGAACCGTGAATAAACAAGAACTGTTTATTGTGACTATCTGCTTAGTGTGTCTACCTATGTGGCATTTGGGGGTGCTATGTCTTAAAAATCTAGATGTACAACTACAGAATATGTTCTGGATTTTCATGGCCAAAACTGCCCTGTAATTATAAAATATAAAGTTTTCATTAATTCACAGAAAATGTGCTTTGTTCTGTGAAACCACACAAAAAACAAACAAACATACATTTCTTTAGCAGATAATGAACAAACAGGAACTTTCTGTTGTTTATCTTGTTTACTTTGGTGTAGTATAAATGACAATTACATTTTCCAAAGCTGTCCAGTGGGCTCGATTGCTCGGCTGATTCTGGTCACCGGGGCCTACGTTTGACACCCCTGGTCTAGCAGCTTATTTTACTTCTCTGATGTCAGTTTTCCACATCGAATCAAACCAAAACTGCTGACCACATTTTTCTCATCACATGTTGGAGAGGAAACCCTCAAGAATGAGTCTGCAAATTAATCACACTGGTCCACAGCCAAAAGGTTTGTGAAATTATAAAATATTTTCCCAGTTTTGGGTCTGAAAGTGAAGAATCTGCAAGTACTCCAGCTCCTCCAGAATGATAAACATAACCTACAACAAAGTAGCTTAAAGAGAAAAGCTCAAAACAAATTAGACCAACAAAAGATAAAAGGGAAAGTAACTCAGTTGAATCTAAAAAGTGAGGTAAAATAAAATCTGATAGAATACTATATGTAAAGCATATAAAAATCTATGTAAAAATAGAAATGGCTCTCTAGTTTCAATAAAGTGAACGATTACTTCAAATGTTATGAACAGATTAGTGGGAAATCTATTGATCTGGATCCATTTACTATTTTTCTTCACATCTATCTGCACAACTAACGCTGGCTATTATTTACAGTTTTGTTATAATGACAACAACCAAAAAATGCCCATAAATAAATAACAGCAAAGAGCTTAATGAAATATAAAGAACACACATTATTGACTGGAAAGGTCTCGTGAACCACAAGTATTTTTGTTCTGTGTTGGGGTTTGTTTGTTTTTTGTTTGTTTTTGTTTGTTTTTGTTTGTTTGTTTGTTTGTTTGTTTGTTTTGGGGGGGGGGTTCTCCCAAACTAGAGCCCCAATAATCATTAAAGTACAGATATCACTTACATGAATACTATGAGGTATTAAAGTTCACTATTAATTATCACATGAGCCAATTTGGACATAATTTTGTGCTTTGGAAAGACTTGTGAATGCCTGACCTGTGAATCAGCTGGGGTTTTTTTTCCTGCAGGTTGATATTGCAGGTGTATTCAGTATATATGTGCAGGTCACAGGCTTGTGGTTCGACTGCTGTTAATTAATTCTTCTGAGTTCCCACCACAGCGGCTGCAGCCAGCCAAGCTGCCAAAGAGGGCATCCCTGTCTCCACACTGTGGCACTTCAGCTCCATATTGTTGCATTCAAGTGCTCAAAGTAACCTCTCAACGCTGTAACTGCCCCGTTCGAGTGCACTGGGTCAAAAGCAACAATCACACAAAAAGCCCGTGTGGGCCAGCGTTTATCTTTTCAGAGATCATGTCTAAAGATTAAGCAGCAGAAGATAAATAAATCAAAGGTAAAATGTATTTCTGCCATTATTT
>NW_005187475.1:1429184-1432545 GCF_000239375.1 Pundamilia nyererei | reverse complement strand
TGACTGCAAGTGAAGGTATCACGACTACAGCAGCAGAAGACACGCTCCTTTCCCAAGAGGAAGAGGAAACGCCTTCCACAGACTAAACTCCCCTCCCATTGGTCGGTTTTCCGGTTTCTCTCATTCGAACGGCCCCTGATTGGCTGCTGCCGGACGGTCGCCGAAGAAGCGTCTGCTGCTCGCGTTGTGCCAGCTGTCCTCGCGCACTCGGCCAGTGCTGGGCATCGGAGACAGGCTCCTGCTGAGTAGGATCACGGAATCTGCGAACCGGGTAAGAAGACAGAAAATCTCACAAATGAGAGGACGTCAGGCTGTAGAGCTGTTGACCAATCGGTAGATTTTATCACCTATATCATAATTAGAGGCGTTAAAATCCCTCTTTATGCCATTTACATTGGTAACGGCATGGTTATAACGAACATGAATCAGTCTCTGTAAACGAAAATTAGGCAAATTTGGCAGATTTTCTATATTTTGTTACATTTTTGCAAATCAGTGACGTGTTTCTGCGTCTAAATTAAAATGTGAATGAATTAACTCAACGTTTTTCCTCCCAGTAAATGAATGAAAAAACATTAGTTTCGCTTAAATGCGGTGAAAAAATGGAAAATTGGCGGTGATGTCGTGAAAATGGCATCGTGTGGTTTGGGGCGATGAAATATGGGTGAGATGTGTGTGTGTGTGTGTGTGTGTGTGTGTGTGTGTGTGTGTGTGTGTGTGTGTGTGTGTGTGTGTGTGTGTGTGTGTGTGTGGCGTGCCATCAGTGCTGCAAGGCTGTGTGTTTGTTATGTAAGTCCCTTTTAGGTTATTCTCTCTTCTCCCAAATTTATTGAGTCACGGTACTGATGATGATGATGATGATGATGATGATGATAATGAAGGGGTCTGTCTGTAGCCGTGGACACTCGCTTGTATGCACGATGTGTGAGCGCGCATGTGCGTGTGCTTGGAGTCCTTGGTGTGTGTGTGTGGCTGGGTACAAAACGCGAACAGGTGATTTAAAATCCAGGTTGTGCACATTATTTGGTTGGAGGGTATTCCTGGGTGCTGCAAATCCTTCAGGTACACCACATTGATCTGAATAAATCAGAGGGCGTCCTGATTAGATGATGTAACTGCTGCCCTACACATGGTCTGTTTCCATTAGGAATGCAATGGTTGTCTTCTAGTGTGTAACGTGTTAATTAGGGTGGTGGTGTAGCCTTGCCTCAGCTAGGTTTCTGAGTTTGCATGTTCTCCCGGTGTATATAACAGCCCTGTTTTCATGTAGTGGTTTACTTTTCTCTTATTGTGTATGCAGGCAGACTTATACAAACGTCACGCCTACAGGGCTGATATGAAGATGCCAACAGTGATTTATGTACCAGATGGTAAACATCCCTTTTAATGCTCTAATTTTGGGTATTCCTAACATGTAAGGGATTTCCTTGGAGGTTGCTGCTTGGTTCTTATAGGCCCTTACAGTCAGAGCTGTTGGTGTAGTCTTTGGGTTTCGGCTGGTCATGCATTTTCTAATTTTTGTATCCTTGATTGAGGCACAAATGTGCAATTCTGTCAGTTTTTACCACCATTTCAATGTGCAGGAGCTCAAAGTTTCCCACGTTAGAGAGGACGATGCTTTAGATGCTTGCAAAGCAGCAAAACTAAACAGCTTCTTCTCTCTGCTTTGTCTGAGTGGCGACACCTATTGTTCAGGATGCTGATCAGTAGAGTGCAGCAAGCACCCCACCCTCTCCTTTGGTGTAACTGGTGATAAGGAGGTGATGATGTCCTTTCGCAGCAACTGAACCTGATCACTTCATTGTCTAGTGGTCAGGTTTCCTGGTTTTCACCTGGGTTTGACTCCACGTATAGCAACTTGCATATAAGGACAGACATTTCAGGAAGAGGAAGTAAGGAGCAGCTTTATCTAATAATGGCCCTGTTGCACCTCCCACCTGATGAATGATGGTGTTGCCACTGCTAATTATGCACTTTCATAACCTGCTGTTGCTAGTTTGAAAATGTGTTTACTGCCACTTTAATGACAATACCAAAGCTCAGAGATTCACAGTTTATACTGTTGCAACAGTTTTCAAAAGACTAAGCCATTTCTTTTACCTCCAGTTTTGACTTCTTCTCCTGCTATACCAGCTCTGATGTGAGGTATTGTCTGAGTCGCTGCACGATTCAGGAGAATACTGCAGCTAGTACCTGTGCAGAGGTCACTCAGAGATTCTCAGGTTATACAGAGGAAGAAGCTTGAAAAACTGCACAACTAAATACCTTCTGCTCTCTGCTTTGTCTAAGTAGTGACAGCAATATTCAGGATGTTGGTCAGAATTGTGCAAAAAGTACCCGCGACTGGGCAGTGTTGATGTCACTGTGACAACCAATGCAGTGACCAAACTGGTGGCTCTAGCAACAGCTGAATGTCCAAGTAAGTGGCCAACACAAGCAGTCCCATATGTTCTAGTGGATAGGATTCCTGGTTTTCACCCAGGTGGCCTGGATTGACTCCCGGTAGAAGAACTTAGATTTTATGAACAAACATTTTAATAAGAGGACATAAAGAGCATAGGTTGGTGCATAGGAGTGGAGGAAGGTGCACACAGGTGTACTCCATATTATGCAGAAGGTCTTGATAATCTAAGATCACCTGCAGATGATGTATGGTTTGAGGTGGGACAATGGAAGATGATAAGCTTTTTATTGGGCGGGAACACGATGGAAAGGATTAGAGATGAAGACATCAGAGCGACAGCTCAGGTTAAGTGTTGTGGAGACAAAGTCAGAGAGTGAGGCTGAGATGGTTTGGGCATGTGCAGAGGCGGGGTAGTGGATATACTCGGCAACAGATGCTGAAAAGTGAGTTGCCAGGAAGGAAATGTAAACAATTTCACCTTCAAATGAGAAGAGGAAAAACTTGAAGAGTAGGTCAGACTGAAGGTCAAAGGTCAGACAGAAAAAATACTGGCAAAATAAATTTTATGTACAGCTCTTGGCGTTGAGTTTTTTCTAAATGTATAGTGTGATTAGGGGGCGTGTAGAGACAGAGATGCCCCTAATCCTCAGAGTGATGCCCCAGTTACCTTATTGTCTGTTTATCTGTGTGTGATTCAGTAATGCTTATTCATGCATGAACCTGCAGCAGTACACACAATTCTTCTGTGTGTGTGTGTGTGTGTGTGTTTAGTATCTATTCCTATCTTCAAGTGGCTGTAAATTTGCTGCATGTTGGTTGGCTTTTTAAATAGCTCTAGTTTTCACACATGCACATATGCAAGGTAATCCAGACATACACACACACACACACACACACACACACACACACACACACACACACACACACACACACACACACACACACACACACACACAC
>NW_005187475.1:1426123-1429164 GCF_000239375.1 Pundamilia nyererei | reverse complement strand
CACACACACACACACACACACACACACACACACACACACACACACACACACACACACACACACACACACACACACAGACATGTGAGCATGTCAGCAGCTACCATGTGAAATGTAACAATTTATAAACATTTTTAAACAACTTTTTTCATCCTTTCAGCCGTTTAAGCCAAGTTTGAACTTATTTAGGAAAATGCTAAGTTTAAATTTTTTTATTGGTTATTAATTATTTTAACGCTCTCACCACACCATTTTTATCAGTCGATAAGAAAAAAATTAAAAGAATCCAGACGACATTTTATGGAATTTAAAATCAAGACAAACTCCCTGTTTACATATTTTCCATTAAAAAACAGTACATTTCCGTACAAAAGAAAGTAAATCATCATAGCATCTCTCCTCATTTTCATCCCTCCTGCTCATACAACTGCAGTAGAAACACTGGTTTAGCTTTTGTACATTTTTATCCAATAAATAATTTGCTTTCTAAATGGTGCCTCCAGTATAAGAGTTCGGGTTTTATTCATGCTGTGAGGTAGTTGTGTCTTTGTATTACCATCGCCAGTCCCAACTCACTCAGCCTGCTGCTCCTCATTTATTATTAATTAAGTCCCCCATTAAAAAAAGTTTGGATGGAGAGGGGAGGAAACTAGGGTGTGTCTCGCTGTGTTAGACTGTGTGCAGCTGATGTTAGTGTTTATCTGTCTGTGTGTGTGTGTGTACAGAAGCAGCTGGTCCCAGGGTGCGTGAGAAATGCTGCCTGGTGTGTGTGTGTCTGTTATACCTGCTGTGACACAGCAGAAAGTGAACACACACACACACACATTGAAGATGTCTAAAATAGATGCTTTTTTTCCTTTGAATGCAGTTAGCGAGGAGCATTAGAGACGACCTCAGTTTCTCCTGACGATTTTGACTTTCTGTGCACACAAGGCCTGAATTTCAGATCTCCCGTACTGATGTAAAAGCACAAGTCTCGTGTTTCTGTGTGAAATGGAAATCAGCTTTTGAGAGCAGATAGTGTTAAAATGGGCCAGTGGCTGCTTCCCGTCATTACCCCTCACATTGCATCATGTCACATCGCAGCTCCTGACTGTGCTTTAAGTCTCATCTCCTCGATCACCTCATGTTGCATCACATCTCTTCAAGCTGCTTCATGTTCTCCATAAAAGTCTGTTTCATACATAGAAAAACATCCTTTGTGGCAGCACATGGAGCAGATAGGACAGGGCTGGGCAATTTATTTTTTACAAATTATGTCCTCTAAGTCTCTGGGAATTTGGACAGTTATTTAAGTATTATCTAAATTAACTTTAATTTCAATGCTCATCAGGACAGAAATGCCATATACTGACCCCCACCAGAAAAAAAAGGCTTTTTTCTCTACACAGTGTACTTTAAACATCGGCCCAGAATTTCTCAGGAGTTGCATCCTGACTAAACCTGAAACTAAACCTTTCACAAAATCTATCAGTATTATTATTATTACTATTAGTATTATTATTATAAATCAGGCCAAATATTTAAAGAGTAAAAAAGTATGTGTATGTAACATAAAAATAACAAAACCATGAAGTAAAGTGGACACTCAGGACCAATTAACAAAATTACACATATATAAATATTTTTTTCTTAGTTTTAAGAATTGAATGTTTATATTTCAGCTGAGCTTTTAGCTTTTTAGTAAAAGTAACACTTTTTGCAACCACCGTTTGAACTATATGGCAGGAATATGGCAGAACTGTATTAATATAGTAAAGTAAGCTATTGTCAGTTAGGGTTGCAGCTAAAGTAGGCTCCGTCAACTCTGTTACAGGTCAGATAAAGCAGCCAGCCAGTATTTTTTTTATATATACTCCATTCCTTGAACCTTTGGTGAACTTACTGTTAATTAAAGGCGTTATTTTCATTTTTGGAAGTTTAATTTCCTCTGTCCTCATATTCCTACAAACACACAAAGCCACACAAAGCCTCCAGTGTCCAATGCAGAAGTCAGCGTTCCCAGTCCCACACCCAGTCCGAGTCTGCAGTCTGTGTGGGTTTGGACTGAGCTGACTAGAAAATAGTGACAACAGCAGCACCAAGTTAAGACATGTAGACATCACTGTCTTTTTCTCTGTCAGCTTAACTATTTCTTTTCCTCACCAAGTCATTTTCTGAAGTTTGGGGACTGGTGTTTTGATGGTTTGTCCTTTCCAAAACAGATGGGACACTGTCTAAAATCTAAATTAAAAAAAAAGAACTGAAGCATCTGTGAATCATCTGAACCCGTGTATTTAATTAGAGGCACCACACTGTCAATAATTTCCTTTTTTAAATTCATATGTTCTGACGCATATGAAACGAGCATTTTTAGTATTTTAGAAGTAACTCTTTGAACCACTGTATGTGAAACATTTTTTAAAAATTACAAATATTTTTTCTCAGTGAAAAGTAACATAATACTTGGAAATATTATTGAAGATTCAAAGAATTTGTTTGATGACGTAACGCACCTTTAGCACCAGGTAGCTAATCATATTTCGACTAGTCCAACTTCATTAACCTTCTAAATGTGTCGTTTCCTGTCTTTGTTAATGTCCAGAGTTACTGCAGTGGGGTTTACTTTCGTTTTTTAGAAACACTTCAGTCAGGGATAAATGGTGTAGATGTCATCTAGCCTAATGAATTTCTAAATTCAGTTTTTCATTAATTCCTGAATGTTCAGCTTCCTTGTAACACTCTGACAGCCACATTGATCATATTAGTACTTTATTCGAACCAGCGCTGCCTCACTAAAGGATGGCTAATGATGCCAGACTTAACAAGCCAGTGCCAAGCTCCAGTCTATACATATTACACAATAGGACAGCTCTGTAGTAAAAAAGGGGCCAAGAACCATTTAGTAGCTAAAATCTTGAGCGAAAAAACTATGATAAAAGACGAGGCAGACGTAAAGTTTCTGTGTGAAATACTGCAAAGTATGTGTGTATGTGAGTGTTGACTTTATACCAAGTGGAATTCAAATGATAAATCAGTCTTGATGCTTTAGTATGCCTCACCGT
>NW_005187475.1:1419401-1426103 GCF_000239375.1 Pundamilia nyererei | reverse complement strand
TGTGTGTGTGTGTGTGTGTGTGTGTGTGTGTGTGTGTGTGTGTGTGTAGACGCCTTTTTTCCGCTGAAGGATCTCCAGTTCCCGTCTCCTGGGAAACCACTCTTTTAATCAGGCTGCCAGGGCTTTAGGGCACTGCTTTCCATACCGCACAGCGCTCCACCATCGTGTTTACCACTTTATCTTTCATCTCAGCACAATAAGCTACTTCTACTCTTCTTCTCTTTCTTTGGCCATTGTTGTAAATCTCTAGTTTCTTTTTTTGTTTTGGACTCCATCTTCTCTGTACTCAACTGGACTATGATCTGATCCCAGACGATTTCTGCTCAGCGCTCCTACAGTAAAGCCAGACAGTATGAATGAATATTTTTCATAGAAATAACAATATATTTCAGAAACTTTCCTTAAATCTATGTTTAAAGCTTCTTGTTACCCCCAGGCTTCATTATTAGCAAGCTGGCAAAACCAAAACATTTCTCTTTCCCATTGGTCCAAATTTCTCCTCATCCAGTGGGGGTACAAATTTCTCTCCTCATTATTCTGTTCACTGTTCTCTTCCTTCCCCTCTCTCCTTCCTCTCTCTATTCTCCTCCATCTCTTTGAGTTGATTCTGTGTGACTGGGGCTCTATTGTGTCTGGCCATCAAACACATTGCATACAGCCACCCATGCAGAATACACACATACACACAAAGACATGCTTATTGGAGAACCTCTCAGTTTGTTGATCCTATTAGGTTTACTCAATCTACTTTTTATTTCAATGATCATCTGAAAGAAGAACATAGTGGACCACAGATTGCAAAAGCTAATAGTTAACCACACTGTTTTGATGTGCAGTGTAATTTTAAATATGTAGTGAGTGTCGCAAAGGGGGAAAATATATTTAAAACAAAATAAACAAATAAGTTGTGATTTGTAGAAAGCGGATATAAAAACAAGTCAAGTTTAAAAGCCAAAGAATAAAACATGGTTTTAAAAATGTTGGTGGTGATGAAGCCAGCTGTTTCAATTTTTTAGGCTCAAAGAAACAATCTCCCCTATGCTTTAAATATGTTTAATTTAATTCAGAAAAGGTCAGATTTGGTGTAGTTTGGAGGAGAGGCAATTTTAATGATTAGAATTATTGAGTGGTGTAATATATTATTATATATCTTCATTTTCTATATAAAAAAAGAGTTCATCTGAGAAATCTTCATCAATATTGGGCATCAAGTGTTGCTTTAGGGCTTCTGCGGCAGTAAAAGACAAGCAATCAAAATGACTGGCAGGTGGTGTAGAACAGCGGTCCCCAACCCCCGGGCCTCGGACCGGTACCGGTTTGTGAGTCGTTTGTTACCAGGCCGCGAGGGTTGAGGCTCAGGTGTGAAATTTATGGTTTTCAGGGTTTTTATTGGTTTTTATCTTTATTTTTTTTTAAATAGTTTTTATCATAACCCGGTTTCCTTTTTCCCGTGTGTTATGAATATATCTTCTGTTTTTTGGTACCAGTACTGGTTTTATTTTGTTGTATTTATCCGCAACACCTTAAAGGCCGGTCTGTGAAAATATTGTTGGGCATAAACCGGTCCGTGGCGCAAAAAGGTTTGGGGACCGCAGGTGCAGAACATGTAATATTCAGTATAACCTGCTGATATGTTTTGAAGCTTCAACAGTTTTTAAACCCAGGGGTATACATGGGTATACATGAGCATTAAGATTTGTTTGTAGTCCATCTTCAGCACATCATAGTTTCACCACAACTGCGCTTCCACTTGGCTCAGTAATTTGAGCCAAGTGGAAGTTCGATCTTCTGAGCGCTGTGTTTGTCTTTTCCTCCTTAATATCTTTCCCATCCTCCCTGTGTCGTTTTCCATTGAGATCAAGGAAAAGTGGTTTGGAAAAGGTATAGGAGGTAATTTTGGGTCTGTTCAGCCATAGCCTTGGTTTGTTAGCCATGGCTCATTGCAGAAAATTACAATGTGGTGATTACAAGTGGAAAGTTACATTAAAGCCAAAACCATTAATTTTAAAGAACATGTATTATATATTTTTCTATGGTGATAAAGAACTCCACACTGCTTTCCATTTCCCTCACTTAACTAATATAAAATAAATCAATCAAAGGATAAGTAAATAAAAAGACACTTTAAAACCTCACAGAGGATCAACTTTACTGCTGTAACTGGAAAAGACTTGGAAAGGAAACACCAGGATCCTACCATGAATAGGATTCGATGAAAAACACAAACTGGGTGTACTGGGTCTGCGTAATGTAACACAACCTAGAAATTATCATAGCCACAAGTAATCATTATGCACACAAGGACCACCGGGCATTCATTTTGTAAACTGCTCATACAGCACAAATGCCTGAAATTAGGTGAGTTACATGTCTGCTAACCACAAGGCTGGATCATTAAAATTCACTTTGCTGTAAAGGGAATATTTGAAGAACGAAGCGCAGGAACGTACTGTAACCCTTGTAAAATTACCGATTAATATACTCATTTCCTTTTATAATGCAACAATCAGAAAATAGTGAAAAATGTGTTTAAGTTTTCCTGAAATACTAGTACCTTTATTTTATTAACTACTGTACTATGAAGGTCTCATACTATGAATAAATTGTTATAAATCATAATAAATTGTAATAGTAACAGACCTGTTGTTCTCTACCGGTTGTTAGTTGTTAGTTCCTGATCCTTGAAGAAACATCTGCTTTCCATCTGTCCTTGCAAAGTGCTGATAATCTGTTATTCCTGCAGATACTGTAATAGATTTATAAATTATAGATCCACTCCTAAATATTTTATAGACTGAGCTGACACACTTTAAAGACGGGAGGAAATGCTTCCCAGAAACTGTAACGTGTAACTCAGCACAAAATACAGAACACAAACTTTCATTTGTTGACTTTGGTTTTACGAGTAGCGGTTGGTTGCAGAAGGACTCCACACTGGATTCCTGAAGTTGAATAGACCAGTACAATGCCAGGGTTTAAGTATTGCTGTGTAAAGCAAATTAAACACTGGATAAAAGCAGTAGTTCCAGCTGAGAGCTGCAAGATTTCAGTTAGTTTTGTTCAAATCAAGCAACTTTTTCTATTTAGAACAATTAATTTCGCACTGCAGAATTTAATTTAAACTGTTACCACCAAAAGGTAGCACTCGACTGGTGGGTGTGTTAAGATACTTTGGATCTGAGCTTCTGTTTCACTTCTGATATTTATTTTTAGTCCTACTCATATTTCCTTGAGTATTTAGTAGTTTAGTTAAATACAAAACAAACATTACTCACTGCACCACCTTATGGTAAGGACTGGTATTGCGCAACGTTGTTAACATGCTAAATATCGTGTACTTGAATTTACTTGAATACCTTTTATCTTGTAGGACTATGGCTGCTAACATGGGGTCCATGCGTATCCTCATCAAGGGGGGAAAGGTGGTCAATGATGACTTCACCCAGGAAGCAGATGTCTACATCGAGAACGGCATCATACAGCAGGTAAATCACTGTTATGTACACATGTTAAATGTGCACATGTGTAAATGTATTTCTACTTGCAAGCACATTTTTCCACGTGTCATACAGTAAAAACTTTTCATCACTTTCACACTTTCGCTGTCCAGTATATCTCCTCCAGCTGTTAGCATGACTCATTTCACAGTAATAGCATGAAGAGAACCACTCGGTCAACTCTGTGGCTCCAAACCATGGTACTATAATTATCTCACACAGTGTTGTCATGGAGATAAGCATCGGTTTATGTGGCGAGGACGCCTTTGAATCAGCTGTACTGAAACGTTCCAGTGTTGCTGCAGCTGTTGAGCATTTACACACTCTCTGTCAGTGCTTACTTCCATCACCACTGACAACAACAGCTATTTTTTTGCAGTATTTAAAGTGTCGAAGCTGAGCGAGTCATACTGTAACCAACACGTTCTCAGTCCCAAAGCGTAACACTTTACGCTAACAGTTCTAATATTAAAAATGGGCAAAGTTCTGAATAGTGAGGTCAGCGTGTGTAAGCATGCAGCCTGATCTAAGCTGTCATACAAAAGGGGAACATCTCAGGCTGTGAGACCTTTTTGTGAGTTTGTGCCAATCAGAAGAAAACCACCTAGAAGTTGAGTTAAACTGCAAATATGCACAGCTCCTCTGGTAAGAAGAAAAGATTACCAAGTGTACTAATGTTCATGTCAGCCTGTTTAATTGTCAGCATTATCACAAAAACAGTTACCAAAGTAATTAATAGTCATTCTCTATGGACTGTGAAAGTATGTATTTCAGTGTGGATGAAAATGTCAGATTGGCTAACAAGCAATAGATGACACATTCATGCTTAGAGCTATAAAATCAATGTCAATTTTATTTATATATCACATTTCACACAGTTATAAATGACCTCAATTCAGCAGGCAGCTTGTTCCAAAGAACAGGACCACAGTAATTGAAAACACCCTCAGGAGCACATCTAATTCTGCACCTGATTACCTAAAAAATAAAAATCTGAAATTAGTTTGGTTTAATTTACCAAACAAAATCCCTAAGACAAAGAACCTTGAATAACCTTAAATTTAATGTATTAAACAATAATTAATGGATAGTATTAAAAGTAAATGTTTGTTTCCTTACATCTTGGCCTGATATAGGCCCAGAGTTTGGTGGTAACGCAGGTTGCAATTAAAAAATATGTATCCCCCTACCGGGGGCATGGAAAATAGCTACTTGAGGTTGCTAGGTGAAACTAATTGTAAAGAGATAAAGAGTGATGTAATGAAAACCTCCTTGTTATTGCTTTCCTCACTAGTAGATTGCCACAGTTGCAGTCTGCATGGAAGACTTTCTCTGCAAACACTCGTCATTTATGGCCCTTTTATGGTCGCCGTTCTCGCACGAACTGTACTGTACAGCAAAAGTGAAGTCGCATTCCCTGGCACAAGCTGCGTGATTTCTTTGCTTCCTGGTTTTCCCTTCTTCTCGTCCTGTCCAGCGCTGATGTGGTTCCGTCTGAGTGACTCTTTGTGTGCGAAGTGACTAATATGGCAAGCATAAATGGGTCCTTACGCTCCTTAACAAGAAAAACAAAACAAAAATATTAAAAAAATATAGCAAGCAAGAAACTAAACCCCAAGTTGCTTCTGATGTGTTCATCAGAGTGTATGATCAAAGGCTTTTAGACATAGAGTAATAGTAGCTCAAAAGCACTATAAAAGAACCAGTGCTTCAGAAAACTTAAAAAAGTCTGGCCTTTTTGGAAGCAAAATAAAAAGAAATTTGCACAGTGATTTACATCTTGGTGACCAGTTTCAGCTAGAAACGATTACTGTGTAGCTGGGCCTTTAATAAAATAAAGTGATAATAATGTGAAAATAAAGTACTGTAATTCGTGTGTTTGTGTTTTCTGTGGCAGGTTGGAAAGGAGCTGATGATACCAGGCGGAGCTAAGGTGATAGATGCCTCTGGAAAGCTGGTGTTACCGGGCGGAATTGACACCAGTGTCCATCTGCAGGAGACCTTCATGAACGCCACCATCCAGGACGACTTCTACAGTGGGACCAAGGTACACACGCTGTAAACACACTGCTCAAACACACTCACACACAGGGCTTTGCTGTGAGCAGGCTCGTCAGCATGCCTGTGATTAAACACATTTCAAGTCTGCAGACAGCTGTCATGCTTTCTCTGTGACTCTGACGTGTCTGCAGTGAAATACTGAGTCCTGCTTTTAGCTTCATCAGGACTAATGACCACATGTTTTCTCACATTGGTCTTTCAGGAAGCAAACACCTGTCAGCAGTTTGTGGTTGAAAGCAGAGACTTATCTTTTTCAGACACACATTCACACAGCTGTTTAGTTTTCATCTGTTCTGGGTGTATTTGTTAATTTCCTATGAATGTCCTGCATGTTTTCCACTGAGAGCCCGAGCAGCGAGGATGATTTCATAATTAAGAGGTTAAGAGGTGTTATTGTTGCCTGCAGTGGTATGCATGTGTTGGAGGATGTTCTCAGCTTGTCTGTTTAGATGCTGCTTGGCATGCCTGACAGTTTTAGTCAAGGGCGTCAGCTGTGGACGCCAACAGTACAGTATCAGCAAAAGATAGTCATGTGACAAAAAGTCAAAGTATATGTGTGTGTTGTTGTAGGTGATTGCTTCATCAGACACATCTAATAATATATTACATGATAAATGTAACGTGGAGTCCCCAGAAGATGATGAGTACGTTTATTTTTTGTTATTTGGCTCTGCTAGTGTACATTTGCATGATTCACAGTTCAAAATGACCGTATGTACAAATGGATAAATACAAATGTGTCTTTCACTGGGCCTTTGTTGAACCCTTCTGCCTGAAACAATCCCCTTTGCCCTGCTTCTGATTGGCTCTCCCTTAAACAAAAGCTTGGAACAGTAGGCCAGAACTGTGGCTGAGACCATATTAAGGATACATTTACATCATACAGAGCAAAGAGTAGAAAAAACTGTCTGAAACAGAGAATTTAAATCTGAAATCTGAACTTACGGCTCACTGGGATTATTTAGGACTGCGCCAGGTGTCACTGACAGTGGGCTGATCTATTTGAATAAATCTGTGTTGTTCTGTGCTCACGTGTTCATACGCCAGCAGCAGTGACCCAGCTGATAGCAGCAGAGCTAACGTAGCACCGAGGAAGTTGCAAAGGGTCAGCAGTTTGGAGGTTTTTCACGCCTCTGGGGCCAAC
>NW_005187475.1:1408940-1418689 GCF_000239375.1 Pundamilia nyererei | reverse complement strand
TTGCCGGCATGTTTGGAAATTATGGTGCACATCATAAAATAGCGGCGGTGACTTTGCTGTGCTGTAAGAGGAGAGAAATGAGGCTGAAGACTGGTGACAAACTGGTGCCAGTTCTCCCCCAGCCCCCACCGCTGCTCTCGCTGCCATGACAACTAACCCGCACTCTTAGCATGGAAATTTCTGTGTGTGTGAGAGAGTATGTGCACACATGACCGTGGTAGTATTGTGTGGTTCCTATGGTGACTGTGTTACCGCAGCAACTGCTCGTGTAATTGTGATGAACCCCTAAACTATTTCCCCCCTCTGCATCCCTCTCTCCCTCTGTTTTGTAACTGTCTGCTCCCTCTTCTGCTTTACTTCCTTCCTCCTCTGGTGCCTCCTCCTGTTCCTCTGCTTCACCCCGATTTATATAACACGCTGTAATGGTGGAAGGTCAAGAGGAAGAACGTGCTGCCCGGATAGGAATGATCTGGAACTGATGTTTTAGCTTCTTTGACATCATGCTGAAGTCTTTTCAGCCATTCTTAGCTGCTTATCCAGGTGAAGGTCACCAGACATGTAGCCAGTCCATCATCAGAACCTTCTTTCTGTGTCTGCCATGGACTGTATATAAAAGATCTGTAAGGTCTGTAAAGGGAAGCCAATGATGACCAGCAGGGGGCGATGCTGACCACTGCCCCACATATGTAGATGCAATATTAAAAACCGTGAACTCTTTAAAGTTAAAATAAAAAGGTTTCGGCCTCAGGGGCATCACACTGCCTGACAGGTGACGGGTTTGAACAGTTAAAAAAGACTTCCAGGCGATATAAACTACAATCGAAAAGCACAGCTGTGTCTCTGTTATTAAATACTAACAGAATAAAGTGTGTGATCTGCTCTCACTGTTATCCACAGTCAGTCTTTACAGTGTAACACTGATCAATCACATCCAGCTAAGCAGATCTGCTTTTTTTTTTTTTACATAAAGCCTGAAATGTTGCCTGAGCTGTATCTGTCACAGCAGGCCTGGCTGAGATCATTTAAACATCTCAGCAGGCTGAACTGTAGCAATGAAGAGAAGGAGGAGGGTAGTGGAAGAAGGTGAGGTGCTCGGCTGTAATAAGAAGTACGAGTGGAGCTGATAGAGGCTGATCAGAGGGCTGGAGCAGTAATCTGTCTCACACTGATAGCCTCTCCCAGAGTCTGACACACTCTCTCCCCCTCACAGTCGCTTTCATATGTAAAGGAAGCTTCAGGCACTCATGTGACAGGATTTCTGTGTGCTCGTTGGTTCTTCTTGGAGGAAAAGTTAACTCTTTCTTTTGTACATTAAAATCTTCACAACTAATGCTATTTTTAAATGATTGTGTTCGGTGTGGTTTCAGAATGAATCAACTTAATAAAAACATTTGAACTGTTATTATTAGATGTAACTTTCTCTTGGTGATCTGTTAAAATAATCCAGCTTTGCAGTTTACAGTTTAAAATCCCAAAAGTATTGTTATTGATCTTTATTAGTCTATAGATGTTCTTCTACTGGGTTTCAACTTCTTTTACTCCTTCCTTCATGCCTGCCGCCCTCTCGCCATCTCTTTTACTTTCTATGCAGGGGATTATCTTCACAGTAGGGGTTTGGGGTCTTTAATGGAGCAGGAGATTCATATTACGCACCGCTTGTGGTTTATGTGTCAGTATGTTGGGTTGACAAAAAGAGCTTTTAGGTCAGATCCACTAAGATTAAACGATGTTGGTTGGCTGAACACGCTGTCTTTCTCCATCGCTGTTTATGTTTTGGTATGTTTAAATTAAAGAGTTGAAAAACGATCCACATGCTTATATCACTGCTCTTAACCAGATGTTAAATAATCAGTGCGCACTGTGTGTTGATTTGACCTGATATTCTGGTATCTTTAGGAATTTATAATCTACAAATCTTCTACTTAAGTTATGTGGACACATTCACAAAGCTGTGTAATGATGTCACTGGAGGGACGACTCATTTTGTTGTGAAATATCTGAAAGCTTGCAAAAGGATGCACAACTATCCTGGGCTTAAACATGCACCCGGCTGGTATTGTTGCTGTTGCCAGCAGATATGCTCTGTGCTGTCTGCAGTGAGCGAGTGATGCTGTGCTTCTTGAGTCTCCACAGCAGGTTTGTAATTTAGAACAAGCTAAAATTGGATGTTGTTTCGAGTGTTTGTAGTTGCAAATGTTGCTTGAAAACAGCATGAAAAACATCTCAGCTCTCAGACAGCTCCTTTATTCCAGTTTGACAGAAAAGTCTCAAACTGCCCCTGAATCAGTTCACACTGATTATAGCAATGTTAGCTCATACTGTCGTGTGCGTAACATGGATCGGTAAAGATGCAGTGATCAGGGATTTCTTTTTCCCTTTACCTCCTGTTTGCTCGCTTGTTTTCTCCGCTCTGCCCTCTGGGATTTTTTAAAGAAGGGGGCCGGCAGTAAATCTTAATTGAGGCCAAGCAGACAGACAGCCTAAATCCCACAATCCCCAGCTGTGCATCTGTGCCCCCCGCTTTCTCTCTCACACGCACACATGCACACAGTTACATGTAGTGACAGTGATCAATGACATACACTCTTCATGCACACATATGCTGAGACCTTCAATGCTGACATTGCACATCACTCGGACTGGTTTCTATGGTAATGAGAAATCTGGTAGCTCTCTGGCCGACTGAGCTTACGCTCACAAGCAGGTGACCCCGCCCCCGTCTGTGAGACACGTCTGGAGCCCGAGGCAACGGCTCCACACTGTCACAGAAACGTTCTCATGTAGTCACATTTTATTGAGGTTAGGCTGCAAAAATGATGGCGGTTTAACGTCACTTTGATTGTCGATGATGACTAAAGAGCAGATTACAGCTGTTTCACACCCCACCTCTTCATTTCCTGTTTTATATGCGATTACAGACGTTCTCCCATCATGCCTCGGTGTGATATTCCTGTTAGAGGATATTGGATGGGTGAATGTTTGCGCAATTTTGGATGGAGAGAGGAGGACAGGAGGAGGAGGAAGAGGGTGGGGACGTGCGACAGGCATGGCTGAGCAGTATCTGTTGTCATGGTTACACAAAGGTGCATTCACCATTGTAGCGAGGAAGACGAGTCACTGCACACAGCTTCCTTCACTTCTTCTAGTCTATCGTTGTTTCCTCATCCTCTCTTTTCCCCCCCATCTGTAACTTTGCTTCCTCTCGCCCACTCCTCTCCTTCATTAGTAATTTCATCTCTCATCTTCTCCAGTTCTCTGTTTCCTGTGGAGTAGAAGTGAGGGAGCCACATTTAGCAGCAGGAGCCATATTCAGAAAGCTTACGTTTGTAGTTTTTGAGGTTGTGAAGTATTAAGACGTTCACACGTATAGCTACAGTAATGTGAAGCCTTTTGTCAAAACTTAATGAAACCAATGTTGTCACACTCTTGGAAGGAAAAAAGCCTAATCTCTCTTTCTGTGTCAGGCTGAGATATTTCTATAGAGAGGATAAACCAGTGATTACAGTACTAAATAAGGGCATTTAGACTGAGAACAACACTGAAAGGAAAATGAAGCAGTGGCTACAAGAGAGTCAGTGCAATCAATAAAGAGCAGAGCATATGATGAACAGTTGATAAGGAAGGACTATTGTCACCAGACAAACAGAGTCTGTGCTGGACATTGGTGTTATTGTCCTCTTTCTAATCAGTCTTTCTTTTCTCTTATTCTGCCCCCCTCTCTGTCACCCCTGGTCACCCTCTTACCTCACCCAGGCGGCTCTGATGGGTGGTACCACCATGGTGATGGCTCTGGTTCTGCCTGAACAACACTGCTCCCTGCTGGACGCCTACGAGAAGTGCAGGGCTCTGGCCGATGCCAAGGCGTGCTGCGACTACGCTCTGCACGTCGGGCTGACCTGGTGGGGACCAAAGGTAAATTTAAAAAACATACCACCAAAGAGCTTGGAATTACGTTGGTAGCATATATCATTATTTATTTTTGTGCTCTTCTGGCGTTTATCATCGTTGAATGAATAATAACGCAGCCAGCCGTTTGTGGGTGAAATGTGTAATGACCTAGATTAAACCCGCACAAGAACTGGGTTAACACACGTGCTCAGTGGGCACATTAGGCAGATTCTATGAGTCAAGGTGCCTCATTCAGCCTTTGGCTTTAATGTCTGTCCTACATCATCTGCTGACTTTGTGCATGTGCCCAATCTCATTGCATATTGTTAAACGTTTCATGCCAGAATGAGGTTTAATACAACACCTGTCCAGCAGAAAGCTTTGACTGGTAGTCATTCTTGTTTAAAAAATGTCAACACAATGTTTCTTAACACATTTCAGGGTGTGTGTGGTAAAGAGAGAGGACACAAAGGCAGAAAAACAAGGGCGAGCCAGTATCTGGCTAAAAATACCCACGAAACAATAACCCAACAGAGCTTGGGCAGAGAAAGTGAGCCTGGGCAGACCTTCCAACAAAGACAAACTTGAAGACAGATAAGACAGGGGACTAATTACACAAAAACAAGCTGAACACCAGTGAAAACAAGCAGGGCGGGGCAGATAATAATAAAGGAGGGCAAAAGAAAAGAAAATCAAACTAACACAACACAAGAGAGAAAACTGACTATCAAAGTAAAACAAGGACATGAAGTCTTAATTTATACTTTTATTTATACTTATTTATACTTTGAATCTATGTCGAGTCTGCATGGTAGTCTATCCTAGTGTCCAAAACCGCCATCACCCAAAGAATGGTTGGCAGAAGGTTTCTCTCTTTGAATTGATTTGGACAATGATGACAGAGGTAGCTGAAAATATGTAGGAGAAATTGAGCTAGTCACTAAAACGCTGCATCAGCACGACGTGTGGTTGCAGTTCTAGTGGAAGTGATGTTACAGCATAGCTTTTTCAGAGGGCTTTACCATACAGTGGATGATCTACAGCATAAATTAATCCAAATGTATAAATCCTGATTAACACTAAACAAGGTGTCAGAGAAAAGGAAACAAAGACACAGAGGCCGGGTCCACAGACAAGGAAACACTGCAGAGAGAAACAATAACAGGAGAGAATAATAATGATAATGATAAAAAATACTCAAACTGTCATGAGCTGTAAAAGTAGATTAATCATTATGGAAGGAAGTAGTTTTGCTCCTTTCATCAATACTCCATCATGACTATGACGTGACCTTTATGGCCCATTCACCGCAGCACAGTTCAGCATTTTAAACACTAAACTGTCTAGTTTCCTTTTACTGCTGTTTGAGTGAATGAAATGGATTCTTCTCAGCGGGGCTGTTATAGTCACCAGTGTAAAGGCAGTGTGATCTCATTGTGGCAGGTTTCCAAGCTCATTTCATGCCCCACAAAACAAACACACACACACACAGTTTCTCTTTCACTCCATGCCCACATTCCCAATGCCCGATGCACTAACTGCCTTTACATATATAAGCTGAAGCTTTGCAAGCACTGAACTGTAATCCAGAAACATGACTGCTGACCCTGAGACCTCTGAATCGTCCTTAGGTGCGTAATGAGATGGAGACCCTGGTGAGGGAACATGGAGTGAACTCCTTCCAGATGTTCATGGCCTACAAAGACATGATGATGCTGCGGGATTCAGAGCTCTACCAGACTCTGCAGACCTGTAAGGACATTGGTGCCATTGCCCGAGTCCACGCTGAAAACGGAGAGCTGGTGGCCGAGGTGCAAAGACAAATTTTCTTTTCCTTTAACGTCGAAGTGAAATCACAAACCTGTTTTAAAATGAATGTGTTTGTGTTGTTAGGGTGCCAAAGAGGCTCTGGATTTGGGCATCAGTGGGCCGGAGGGAATAGAGATCAGTCGACCAGAGGAGGTAAATATGCAGTGGACAGAGGGGTGGGGGGTTTCAGGAGGTAGCGGTCGTATCCTAATCTAAAGGTCAGAGGATCAATCTGCTCCTGCAGTCTACATTGGCACTGAACACTTGGACTTACGCCCAACACATCCATTAGAGTGTGAGCGGGCGTGATATTAGACTAATGTGGGACTATGTGAATGTGGCTTGTAGTAAAAACTCTTTCTAGTCTGATGTGTGAAAAAGCACTGATAAAAGTCTAAAACATAACAGTGGAAAATAAAAGTATTTTCCTTGATGTTCCCTTAAAATGCTGATAAAACCTAATTTTGAATATTCAGTAGAAATATTTAGGGATCTTTCCTATAAATGTAAAACAAAACCAAGTAATCATTGTGGCCTTGAACTTTTTTTTTGTAAGATATTTGCAATAAATATTAAAATGTTTATTTATTAAAGTTGTTATTTTGTGATTTTACTCTGTCTTCTTGTCTGCAGCTGGAGTCTGAGGCCACTCACAGAGCCATCACCATCGCCAACAGGGTAAAAACATTTTAATATCC
Organism: Pundamilia nyererei; assembly: GCF_000239375.1. Lineage (NCBI taxonomy): Eukaryota > Metazoa > Chordata > Actinopteri > Cichliformes > Cichlidae > Pundamilia > Pundamilia nyererei. The sequence continues at coordinate 1,412,294 of NW_005187475.1, read as the reverse complement.
AGTCTGTATGCAGTTATTGATAAGTAATTAAAGGACTGATTAAAATCTTTTGTGTGACCACAGGCTCGCTGCCCAATCTACCTGGTAAATGTGTCCAGTATGTCTGCTGGTGATATGATCGCTGCTGCTAAGATGCAGGGTGAGCTTACTGCCCGATGAAGACAAACTAACAGTCACCGTGACGATGGAGAGGATGAAAGCTGACTTTTCTTCACTTTTTATAATTTCAGGTAAGGTGGTCCACGGGGAGACTACAGTTGCTCACGCAGTGTTGAATGGGATGCAGTATTACCACCAGGATTGGGCTCATGCCGCCGCCCATGTCATCGTCCCTCCGCTCCGCCTCGACCCAAACACACCCAGCTACCTCATGGGCCTGCTGGGCAAGTATGTGTGCTGCACTCACATCAGCATGCTGTACTGCTTCGAGTAAACTGATCGCAACAGCAGCTCAGTGACCGGCAAAGGTGCCGTGGATAAAAACGCTCCTCTAAACTAAACGTTGATATCTTGTTTCCTGTTTCAGTGACAATCTGAGCGTGGTGGCATCAGAGCACCGTCCGTTCAGCACCAAGCAGAGAGCTTTGGGCAAAGAGGACTTCACCAAGATCCCTCATGGAGTGCCTGGAGTCCAGGACAGGATGAGCGTCATTTGGGAGAGAGGAGTGGTACGTACACACGTCAAACGCACACATAAAAACCTGAGATCAGCCATGAACCACACAATTTATCATCCACAACCAGTGGATGTGGAAGTTCTTAAGTCTGTTTTGACACCATGTTGGTAAGTCTTAGTTTTCTGCAGTTAAACAGAAATAAAACTTACTCATTAAGTTTTGTTTCTGTTTATAAAACTTAATGAAAAGTTTGAAGCTTATCATAATATGACAAGCACTGGCGATATCTTCTACCATTAGCATCCACATGAGGCTCAAAGCTTGTATCAGTTACTGTGCCAAGATATTTCCTCTACTCCACAAACTCAACAGTCTGAGAGATTGCTCAGTTTTTTTCCAGCTATTTGCAATAAAAATTAAGTATTTCTCCAGTGAATGAACTCATACTGCACCATCTTGAACTGCAGCTGGTGATGGATGTCCATGTTCTGCTCTGAAGCCTCTATGAGAAAGACCACTTTACCAGCACATGAAATAGATCTTCTGCTCTAGCTAGAGTGGCCATGCAGCTCTCAGCTGATCTCCAGAGCACCATCCAAGACCTGGAGTTGGAGTTTGTCCAATACTGGGATGAGATTTTCTCTGGGGAAGCAGCTGAATGACATCATGGTCTACCACAGTAGCGACAGAAATAAAGACGTTTTGTATGATCGGATGGGCTTTCTGTATTTTTAAGGTTACAGGGAAAATGGATGAGAATCGTTTTGTGGCGGTGACGAGCTCCAACGCTGCAAAGATCTACAACCTGTACCCGCGCAAAGGCCGCATCATCCCCGGGGCTGACGCTGACGTGGTGGTCTGGGATCCAGATGCAACAAGGTACACAGCTGTAAATAAACAGGAATCACCTTTATTACTGGACTCAGCCCGAAGCATAGGGACACACATCCATCACTTTCTGTGTGTGTGTGTGTGCAGGACAATCTCTGTGAGCACTCAGGTGCAGGGCGGAGACTTCAACCTGTACGAAGGGATGCGTTGCCACGGCGTCCCTCTGGTCACCATCAGCCGGGGGCGTTTGGTGTGTGAGAACGGCGTGTTCATGTGCGCCGAGGGGTCCGGAAAGTTCTACCCGCAGCGCACTTTCCCCGACTACCTCTACAAGAAGATGGTGCAGAGGGAAAAGGTGCGTTCACTGTCATCACTTTATTAACACTGATTCCAAACCTGCCTCCGTGTGTTGTGAGTGTTTCCACTGATAATTAAAACTCCAGGGCAGGACAGCGAGATCCAGGCTGAGCTCTGCTGTGTCAGCTGACAGCAAACCTGCCACAAACACTCCCATCATGATGTGACTGACTCCACCGATCTGACAGCCCATATAAAGGATTTAATGCTCCCTGTGGAAGCCAGCAGTGTGTTTTCCTGCTGCTGCCCCTGTCTGTGAAAGCCCCCCATCCCAGCCTCTCTACTCTGTTTGCTTTTAGACCTTTTTATCTCAATTTATTTAAAAAACTTGTCACAAAAGTACAGAAACTGTTTTTATAAGAACTTATATTTACAGTTCAGTTCAATTTCAGGTAGTTTACAGAGTGAGTATGTTCATTTCTAGTTTCAGAACACATGTTTTAGTACAAATAAAAGTACTTGTGCCTTTTAGTTTTAGTTTTTATTTCATTTTAATGATTTTTGTGAGTGCACAAGATCTTTTTATTTTTTCTAGTCAAGCTTTTATTTTAATTCCAGTTTTTTTCACACCTTGTTTTAATTTTGTGCTTCTTCAGTGGAATTTAACTTGGTTACTTACATGTAACAAATTTTAATCAGTATCAATCTTGCAGCAGCAGCTCAACTGGCTGTTATTATTAGGTTAAAAATGGCTAAACATCCTAATCTTACCTCTCACCTCATCGTGTTTCAGACTCAGGCTTACAAAGGGGTGGACAGGGATCCGTACTCTGGTGATGTGGCCAAGGTTGCGAACACCATGAAGAAGGAACTCGGTTTGGGCCCCATAGATGGAGAGACGCCCAATAAAGCCTGCGGTCGAGTGCACTCCGGAATCCGAGACCTTCACGAGTCCTCTTTCAGCCTCTCAGGTGAGCTGTAATAAAATCGTCCTTGATTATGGTGACGTTACACCGAAGTCCTCGATCAAATTTAATAGTCCGTACGTGTTTTTCCTTTCAGGGTCTCAGGTCGACGACCACATCCCGAAGAGGTCCTCGGCTCGGATCCTGGCCCCTCCCGGCGGCCGCTCCAGTGGTATCTGGTAACCGCTGGTGTTGGAGCTTCATCCGTCCGAGCCGCCGTTTTTTTGTACATTTCTGAACAACCAGAAAAACTGCACTGATTTTCAATCACAGGATAAAAAGTAAAGATGGCAAAAAAATTTCAAGCACGCGTCTGTGATTGGTGACGAAACGCCGATGATCAGAGATTCTAATCTGTGTCTTAATTGGAGCGACTGCTCTGATCGAAGGGCTGTCTCTGGATTTAAATTGTTCTGCCAAAATCGAGCTGATCATACTAACTCTGATAAAGTCCGCTCATTATCACCCTGCCTGTATCGTAAACTGTGAAATGTCAAAACCAGTACAGTTTTTGATGGTTAGAACTGAAGTGATGTCGACCGAATTATTTAAAACTGTATCTATTACACCCCCGTCTCTCACACACACACACACACACACACACACACACACACACACACACACACACACACACACACACACAC
>NW_005187475.1:1406156-1408612 GCF_000239375.1 Pundamilia nyererei | reverse complement strand
TCTCAGGGGCGTCTGTAGAGCTCACAGAGTGCATGAAGGGAACAAAAACACGTTATTTAACCTTCGAGTGACTGAGTGGAGTCATTTATGTGTGACCTTGTTGTATTTTTTAATTATGAAAATGTTTCCTTCCAACTTTTTATTTATATATTTTTTTACAGAAATGGGTGCGCTGAGGTTAATGATATTTTTTAACATTAAAGGCTTTGATTTAAAAATCATCAATTAATGTAACATCCATGTCTTTGACTGTGGGACGAAGCCCACACAGGCACAGGGAGAACATGCAAACCACACAGAAAGGCTCCAGCTGCCCAGGGAATCTGACCCAACATCCCTTTTTTCTCCCTGTGAACCTGTGGTGTAAAGTAATATCTCATACATGGCAGAAACAGTAGAGGCATGATAAACACAAATAGATCCACTATTAACAAAAAGCTCTCTTTAATAAAATATATGATCATGACTTGATCATACAGGTTATTCAAAGGTTTTTTTAATAGTGGCCGAGTCCAGTCCGGTGCTTCAGTCACTGAAACGTCTCGGTCGCTTGAGGGTTAAACACAGAACTTGAAGGTGTGGAGAAAACTTAAAAATACTCGTTTACTCCAGGACGTGACTCTTAACTTACAAAGCTGCAGTTACTCTTTAATTATGTCCTGTAAACATGAGTCCGTCAGTACATCCTACAGCCTTTCTGCGACTCTTATTGCTCTCTGGGTCGCAGGTTCAAGTAAATGATTAAACCAGCGTCTGAACATGACTCAAACTTGAGTCTATTTTCATGCATTTAAGGCTCTGTTAGAGCAGCAGGATGCTCTCTGTGGCTCTGACTCTGACTTTCTCTTTTTATTAGACCGTGAGCTCCAGCACAGACGCTCTGTAGTACACAGTAATAATAAAGGATACGTTAATAGCAGGAAAAATGATAGTAAGGGCAGCTTCTTAGTGAGAAACATCAGGTACAAGAAAAGCTACCGTTGTGACTCTTTGAGGCAAACAAGTAAAGGGCATATTTTGGATTATGTTGTGTGTCAGCTCACTGAATATTTTCTGTGCACACTAATGAGCCTTTGCACACTTTTCACACTGCAGTCTGAACACACACCAAATACCTGAGACCTCAGAGTGAGCAGAAATCAAAGAGTGTTGCTGAGACTGAGAGGCACGTCGTGGACCAGCTGTAGGAACATACAGCGAGATGTTTCCAGAGCAGTGAGTCTCCACAGAGCAGGACGATTGAGCTGCACAGGCTGACGATAAACCACTACTGATCCTCTCATTCCTGCCTACCAGTATTATATTTATACATGATCACGTCTTGTTGTCCGTGCACTCTATATATTTAGGATGTTTGTTTTTCTATTCCTGTTCAAATGTGCCAACGTGAATCACCTGTGCCACACCGACACCCATGCATGAAGAGCACCACATGAACAGGTGAGGAGGAGGAGTGAAGCTCCCCCCGATCACCGCAGCTTCACACAAACTGGTGCTGTTTTTCTACAATTACCTACGACGACGGCGTTGTTTTACTGTTGGATGGTTTTGTTGTCCTGAAGGCGCTGTGGCGGCTCAGTGGCTGTGCGTGTTTGTAGATTCTCATTGTGTTGGGAAGTGAACGTGTTGAATCTGTAAGTGGCTGCTTGTTTCTTACCACAAGAATAACAGCAAAAGATTAAAGTGAGAAAAAAGGACAAATCTGGGTCATGTGTTGTTTTTTTATGTGAATGTTTTAGGTCAGAGTTGTGTAAATTAATTCACAGGTACAATAGAAAGAAAGAAATTTCATTCCTGAGATTTCAGGGATACAGGACCGTAGCCTACATGTACACATAGTTACATAAGTATAAGAAATGAGCACATACTGTACAGAACAGGAGCGTCTTTACTTTAAAACATAGGTATAGAACATGTAGTCCATTGGCCAAAGCCAGAGGATCCGGTCAGGCCCACTGGGTGCTTTTGAAAAATGTGCAAATTATTAAAGTCAGAAAAGCACAAAAACTGTTCCTGTGTGAAAATATATGCATGTTTAAAGTATTTCATCTGAGCTTTTGCATATATAAGCACACCTTTGTGCTTTTGCAGATGTATGAAGTTTAAGACAGGTGTAATGAGAGTGTACTGAATTTTGTAAGTTGATGTTTAAATATGACTCTTGTCAGAGTGTACATCTTTACCATAACTACTTTTGTCATTTGCCAAAACAGAAAAACAAACATCACTTAAAACAAACACGACTTTAGTGTTAGTAACATTACTATACTGTGTTTTATTTTTGTTTTTTACTTCTTTTGGTCTTAATAATCATTGCGTGAAATTCTGACATTTTGACAGCCCCATACAAATTTACAAAATGACTGTAATAAACTCTTTTCTATACCTTTTTATTCAAACAAACAACAGGAGGACCCACTTTAATAGATAAAAGAGAAAGGACTAAACTTTATTTA
>NW_005187475.1:1403419-1405130 GCF_000239375.1 Pundamilia nyererei | reverse complement strand
CTTCATCATGAGCAGATTATCAAAGGTATCAAAGGCGTCAGTATACCATTTGTAAATCTTGCTACCCTACATGTTGAAATGAACAGCTTTTGGGGCTGTCAGGCCTTTAAATCCTTGTAGCTTAGGTTTTTTTTTGTAGCTTGGTCGATGGTTGGATGAGTGAAGAAGAAAAAGTTATTTGGATAAATTCAGAATTTAGTTTTGTGCTATAAATCTGTGCACTGTGTGTAACACTGAGTAATGCTGTGTCATACTAATGGGCCATGTTGTCGAAGCTTCTCATGTTTTCTAAAGCTTGAACATCAGACATAAGTTTCCTTTTGGGAGGTGTTTGTACATGGCTGTGTTGTACGTAAACCTGATAAACTGCATCCTGCCATCTTAACAGCATTGGCGTCATCAGCTTGCTGTCAGGTGATAGAATATATAAAGATGGACCATCGCAGATTCAGAAATAACACACAGCGAGGGTGTCCAATATCTTTGGCACTATTTTAGGGTAAAATTGCTGAAGCTTTTCATGTCTTCAAAAGTTCAAATGTCTGACAGACACCATTTTTGGATTATAATGAGAAACTGAAGAAGCCATTTATTCTAAAAAAAAATTCTTTTTTAGAATAAAATATTTTTTGTAGTATTTACATGTAAAACAGTCACATAAATCACAAAAGTCACATAATTCACTGATGCTCATTTCTACTCTCAGTTTATGTTACTCTTACAGTGTTATTACTCTTACACCACATTAGTGTTATTGTTGACTGCACTGTTTTTAATAAATAATACTTTTGCACCTTTCAGAGATAGATACTTTGATTATATGTCTGTGATCTTTCTGGCATTGTTTACTTTTGGTGTCACTCTTCTGTTTTCACAAATTTACTTTTTAATCCAGATCCTCAATACATTTCAGCTTGGGAAACACATCCATCCATCCAGTTCAGACTCACAGGATCACTCTGTCACTATCCCAACCGCGCTCTTTGACTTTGAGGACTGTGACGAGGCTGAGAAAGCAACACAGCAGAGACCTGCGCATCTGCAATTCAGAACCTGTAGAGGAAACATCACCGAGTAAGTAAAGGTTCTCACGACCACGACTTAATGGTCACAATTTGGCCTAATGTATACTGAAGCTACATCATTAACCCAATGACACAAGTCTTTCTCTGTCTGCATGAGCTAATAAATGCAAATGACTCCAAAAATGTTATTGAACCTTACAGGAAACCTTATGCAAGGTGCAAGTAAATAAAAAGAAAGTACTGATGAATGAATAGATCAGAGGGAGGGGTGCAAGAACAACTAAGCCAAAGCCATTACTATTGTTCATGCGCTTTTAATAGCTCGCTTGAACGTTTAGATGACTTATTGTCATGTCATTGATTCTAGCTGCTCATTTCCTGATATTACAATTGAAAAGTAAGCTATAAAAAAACAATCTAACAAAAAGACACAAGATTTTTTAACATGTATTCATGTATACACCACATTTAACTCCAAATAACCAAAATGTTTCTACCCTCCAGGTGAACCGAACCCACAGAGCTCCACAGCTAAAAGGCAAGCATCAAGTTAGAGTCTCTGAACATCAACACTACCTTCAGGTTAGTTTACTGTCAGTCAGATTATAAAATAAGACACTAGTTTGACTGAGAACAAACTTTAACTAGGCTGATAACGAGTTAACATATGTTTGATCACCTGGGTT
>NW_005187475.1:1400506-1402988 GCF_000239375.1 Pundamilia nyererei | reverse complement strand
GTTTTCTCAAATCTGTCTAATATAGAAATTATCTGGGCTGACATTTACCTGCCACATACCAAACCAGTTTTAATAGGATGTTGTTACATATCAAAAAAATCCGATTTTAAGTATCTTGAAGGTATGGAGATATCAGAGACAGACCGAACAGAAAAAGACATTCTCTTGTTGGGTGACTTTAACAAGAATTGGGCTGAAACCAAAACAAAACAAAAACAAATGAAAAGAAAACAACAAAAGGACAAAAAAACAAAAGAAAAAAAAGAAATTGAGTCTTTTTCTGAAAGATGTGGCCTAAAACAGATTGTAAACTGTCCTACCAGAGAAGAAAACTGTATTGATCACATCTACACGAATATTCCAGAGCGTTGTGACATTCCACAGTTAATTGTCACAGGCTGTAGTGATCATAATCTTGTTTATGTTGATGTAACAGGAAAAAAAGTACCCCAAAGAATAAGCATTCAGAGGTCATACTCTGAGTTTGATAAAAACAGTTTCATTCAGGAAATTAAGAGAACATCATGGAGTGAGGTAATGGAAGAAGAAAAACCTGAGAATGCTTTATCCAGGTTTATTGAAATCTTTATGGCAATAGCAGACAAGCATGCTCCATTAAAGAAGATTACAACCAAGGATCATCCTAAACCGTGGTGGTGGAATGACAACTTAATACAGTTAATACAAAAGAGAGATGAAGAGGGCTCCACAAGTAAAGCAAAGAGTATGCATAAGGAGATTTTAGACAAGTTCAAAGACATAAAGAAGACATTTCTCTTTAAATCTAAAGAGGCACCTAAGGATCCAACAAACATGTTAAATGTGTTTTTTCTTGAGCGTGCCCAACAAAGGCAGGAAGACCTGCCTTTGTTGGGCACGTTCCAGGAAGACCTGCCTTTGTTGGGGTCGAGTGAATCTAGGCTCAATTTTGTGACAGTTAACAACAGCAAAATTGAAGATTTGTTAAAGTCACTCCCGGAGTCTTTGACTCCTGGTACAGATGAAATAGATGCTAGACTGCTAAAAGTTACTGCTCGGTACATCTCTGCTCCCATACGCCACATTATGAACCGTTGCATTGCCTGTGGTGAGTTTCCATCTCAGTGGAAGAATTCCAAAATATTACTAGCTTCACAGAGCGGAAACGCTGATTTCAGGCCAAAACATGTCCTTCCTGTTTTAAGTCAGATCCTGGAGAAAATTCTGGTGGAGCAGATGACGGAGCACTTTACTAACAATAATCTGTTTGCTCAGCATCAAAAAACTCTTCACAAAATGACACAAGACTTGCCTACAGAATCTAACAATGGTGCAGAAGGAGCTCAAAGAATTCAAGAAATCAAAGAAGGATTAAATTCATTCCTTGACACAATCAGTCCTGAACTGCTGATTGACAATTTAAAATCGAATAACTTCTCACAAGATGCTGTTACTATGATGAAAAGCTTTCTCTCTGACAGAAGACAGAAAGTGTACTACAACAGCTGCCCTTCTCACTGGAGAAAGTTAGACTGTGGGCTTCCACAAGGAAGTTGCCTGGCTTACTTCCTGTTCTCTGTTTATACAAATGACCTGAAACACCTTTTTAATCATATCTTCAGTTGTTATGGAAGGCAGTTACTTCATAATACATCATTCAGCTGATACCTATGAGGAGTTACAGAATATGTGGAGAAATGAATCACAAGCCCTGAGTCACTGGATAAAACAAAACAAGGTGGCCAAATTTATCCAGGAGGTAATTGATATTCATCAACTCCTCAGATCAACACTACACTTGCATGTGAATCAATTTTTTCACATCCAATTTTTAGAAGTTGAACGAGCATATTTCCTGGTCAGACATCCGCAAGAAAATAAAAAACTGTTTTGGTATGATCAGGTAATGTTCTGTCTCAGGGGAGGTGGGTAATTTTGTTCTTTCATTAGTGCTCTCTCAATAATAGGACTGACGCCGATGTACCGTCCATTGCTGACCACACACACCTTGGTTTTCAAGTTGCTTTTGCTAGGATTTATGTTTGAGTTGTGGTTTGCTGAGCATTTTGATGTTAGCTTAGGTTATGACAATCACTTTGTGAGTGTCTCCTTGTTCATGCTATGACTCATGTTTTTGTGTTTTTTTTTTTTTTTTCCTTTTTTACCCCTTCACCCCAATTGTTTTTTAATTGGTTGATTTTTTTTTTTTTTTTTTTTTGTTTTTGGCTTCTTTGGTTTTTTAAAGTTTTTTTTTTTCGGTTTTCGGTTAACTTTTGTTTTTTTTTTTTTTTGTTTTTTTTTTTTTTTTTGTTTTCTCTGAACTCCATTCATGGTCTGTAAACTGGCAATAAAGTATTTAAAACGTGTCCAATGGTTACACGAGTTGTATTCTTCTAGAACTTAACATCATCCACGCATCCAACAATGGCTCAGAATTTTAAAACAGGGAAGTATTAGGAATTTTTGGTTTTAGTTCATGGTATTTGAATATGCACAACGAAAT
>NW_005187475.1:1389195-1399718 GCF_000239375.1 Pundamilia nyererei | reverse complement strand
ATGAGTAGTTTGGTGTTAAATTTGTCTAGCTTTTATATAGCATTACAGTTTCTGAGTTAAAAATATACTGTTTTGCTTTAATAATCAGTGGCACAATTAATCCAGTGTATTCTCTCCAAAGGCACAACTTACACACTGGGTGCAAGTTGTGCCACAAGACCACTTTTTTCAGAAAGCAATATTTCTTAAAAACTATATTTCAAATCCAAAGTGATTGTTCCCAGGGATGCACGACATCCTGATATATATTTATATATTTTAGTTGGGAGCATTACTGTCATGGCCTCCCTTTAAAGTCACTTTAAGTTAAAAACTGACACAACTCACCCCACTCTCCCCAGTATGTCTTTCTGTATTGTTTTCTGCCATTTTAACAACACTGACATGACTGAGTCAGATACAACACAGACTTACCTGAGCCAGGACATCCTATCTCCTTCACACCATTTTTAGGTAAATTTTGTTCAACAGGTGAAGACTCATGAAAAGGCAAAATATTTGTTTTATTTCTGTGTAGATGTATTGATTTTGGACTTGGAAATACTCTGATTCTTGGTGCCATGTTCTCGAAGCTTCTTGTGTCTTCTAAAGCTCAAACGTCAGACACACTTTTCAATTTGGGAGGCGTTTGTACGTCAAACTATGTCATATGTAAACCTGACAAACTACATAAAGATGCCGTGTAGTTGAGTCAGATACAATACAGACGCACCCAAGACAGGACGTCCCATCTCCTTTGTGCCATTTTTAGGTGAAGTTAATTCGACTGGTGAGTCAAAACTATCAAAACATTTGCTTTATAAGTAGAATTACTGATTTTTGACTGTGAAGAAGTGTTGGATTGTAATAATTCAGTGTGAGAACATTTATAGAAGTAAAAGTCCTGAAATCAGAATCATGTTGTTGCCTGAAAGCTTCATCATGAACAGAGTATCAAAGGTATCAAAGGCGTGAGTATACTTTGTATATTTTGTAAATCTTGGTACCTTACATGTTGTAATGAACAACTTTTGGGGCTGTTGGGCCTTTAAATCCTTCTAATCAAATGTAGTTTAGTTTTTTTTTATCTAGCTTGTCAATGACTGGATGCGTGAAGAAGAAAAGGTTATTTGGATACATTTAGAATTTAGTTTTGTGTCATTGCACAAATCTGTGCCATGGAAAGGAAAAGGTACGTCTGGTGTTCAAGCTTTAGAAAACAAGAGAGGCTTCGAGAACATGCTGCCCTAGCATGACACAGCAATATGCTCAGTTACTCAGTGTAATACTGTAGGCAAATTTGTGCGTGGTGCAAATTGCTGTACATAACAAAGTGTTGAGTAAGGCAGATTGTTGTGTCATACTAGGGCGGCATGTTCTCGAACTCTCTCGTGTTTTCTAAAGTTTGAACGTCAGACATACCTTTCCTTTTTGGGAGGTGTTTGCACATCAGTTTGTTATATGTAAACTTGATAAACTGCATTTTGCCATCATATCAGCAGTGGTGTCATCACCTTGCAGTCAGTTGATAGAATATATAAAGATGCCCTGTAGCAGATTCAGAAATAACACAGAGCGAGGACAACCGATCTCTTTGGCACCATTTCAGGATAAAATTCTTAAAGCTTCTCGTGTCTTCTAAAGTTCAAATGTCAGACACACAACCTCTTTGGATTTTTCTCTAATTGTCATCATTTTAAAGAAAAACTGAAGAAGCAATTTATTTTAAAACAGATTTTTTAAAATTATTTTTTAATGTAAAACAGTAGATTGAAAGTCACATGATTCACTGAGGCTCATGTCTACTCTCAGCTTACATTACTCCCTGTATCACTATTATTCTTTTTATCACTCGCACAGCGTTATTTTATTATTCCTAGTACCACATTAGTCTTTTTGTTGACTGCACTGTTCTTGATAAATAATAACTTTGTATAGTTCAGAGTTTGATACTTTGATTGTATGTCTGTGGTCTTTCTGGCATTGATTACCTTTGGTGTCAAACTTCTGTTCTCACAAATGGACTTTTTAATCCAAACCCTCCATGCTTTTCAGCCTGGTAAACACATCCATCCATCCATCCAGCCAGCCAGCCAGCCAGCCAGCTCAGAGTCACAGGAGCACTCTCTGCCTATCTCAACTGTGATCTCCGACTTTGGGGACTGTGACGAGTCTGAGAAAGCAACACAGCAGGAGCCTGCACATCTGCAGTTCAGAGCCTGTAGAACAAACATCACTGAGTAAGTGAAGATTCTCGTGTCCACAATGTAATGGTTACTGTTTGGCCTAATGTTGACTGAAGCTATGTCCTTAACCCTTTGACACATTTCCACAAATCTTTCTACGTCTGCACGAGCTGATACATGTATCAGATTGCAAAAACTTTATTAATCCTTACAGGTAACTGACTTTATGCAAGGTGCAAATAAATAAAAAGAAAGTACTGATGAATGAAGAGATCAAAGGGAGGGTTGCAAGAACAACTAAGCCAAATGGCTGCTTTCCATTCAGAGGAATGTAGCCACTGCTATTATTCCTGCGCTGCAATAGCTCGCTTGAACATTTAGTTGACTCATTGTCATGTGATTTATTCTAGCTGCTTGGTTTTTGAAGTAACAATAGAAAAGTAAACTGTAAAAAACATCCATTAAAAATACACATGTTAAATTGCACTTTAAATTTCTTCTATGACAAGGACTGTGTCAGAAATGAATTCTTACTTCTCCATTCATTGCACTGTTATGGGCTAACAAAAGAGTCTTTAGTAGCATCAAAAGAGACCACAAGCTTATCTTTCTTCCACTCCAGCTCAGCTCTTGTTAAATGACATTTACATGTGCAATAAACCATCAGAAGATATATTATATATAATATATAAATATAAATAATATCAGTCTATGATTCTATATTTTATTTAAGCCTAAATAAGTGGGGTTATTTCTATCTCTACAAGAATCACCAACAACTCAAAACACTTTTTCAGAGATAATATCACAGCTTCATTGCTTCTCAATGACTCTCCTCTGTGACAAAACAGCATAGTACATATTTACATCTATACACCACATGTGACTCCAAATAACCAGAATATTTCTAACCTCCAGGTAAACTGAACCGATAGAAGCTCCAGAGCTAAAAGACAAGCTTCAAGTTAGAGTCTCTGAACATCGACACTACCTTCAGGTGAGTTTACTGTCAGTCAGATTATAAAATGAACCACTCTCAGTGCGCCCCAGGGTAGCTGTGACTACAATGTAGCTTGCCATCACCAGTGTGTGAATGTGTGTGTGAATGGGTGGATGACTGAATGTGTAAAGCGCTTTGGGGTCCTTACGGACTAGTAAAGTGCTATACAAATACAGGCCATTTACCATTTACTAGTTTGACTCAAAACAAACTTAAACACGAGGGACAAATCAAAAGAACACCTTTAGCGGACATAATGGCATGCTCCCGATGAGATGAGGGATGGTTTGAAAATGTCTCAGTGTTAGTTTTAGCCTTTTCAATAATTTTTTTGTATCTTTTATTATTGTGTGGAGGTCATCTGTCAGAGGCCAGCTTTAGGAAAATCAGTAAATGTATTACAATAAAAACCATAAACCTTTTGAAAGCAGTTGACTTAGTGTTGTAGACATCCACAGTGTTAATAAACAAGTTGATTAATTACTCAGCAATATGATATGGTATGATATATATGATATGATATGATATGATATGATATGATATGATATGATATGATATGATATGATATGATATGATATGATATGATATGATATGATATGATTTTATTGGATTTTTTTTTTTACCAGACTAACTTTTACTAACAAAAATCTTTTTTACATCAAGTTTTAGATTATATTTTCGTTTTAGTTAACTATAATAACTTTGGTGTTCAGGGAGCTCTACTCCCAGATCTACATCCAAAATAAATTCAAACTTGTACCCATTGCACCCAATTATTGTTTTTCCAAGTCATTAAAGATCCATGCTGTACAATCATTCCACCCTGGAATCAAACAGATGAAAGAAGTCAGTAAAATCCCCAAATTACCATGACATTCATGCCCATGATGAGTGTATATAAACTTCTGATGACAATTAGTTAATATATATTTGATCACCTGGGTTCTCCGGATCTTAGGTGATGATTTATCATGATTTAGATTACGTGAATTCATCTAACAATGTTTCAGTGCTTTGTTGTAATAACTGTGCTGTGCGTGTGTTGCAGACTGAGCGTTGACCAGGACAACACAGATAATCAGGCCTGACAACAGGAGAGGAACATGGCTGATTTGGATCCCACAACTGAAAACTTGCGCATGGCTCATCTGAACATATGCAGCCTTAGACATAAGATTCCTGACATTCACCGCTTTTTAGAACGTTATAAAATACACGTGCTAGCTGTCACTGAAACTCATTTAGGCATAACTGTTAGAAACTCTGAACTAAAAATAGATAATTACAAGTTGTACAGAAAGGATGGAAAAAAGAAAAACAAAGGAAAAAGGGATCGGGGTGGTGTAGCTCTCTATGTTCAAGATCACATTAGCAAACACATTAAGAAACTGTTTGTCTCAAATCTGCCTAATATAGATCTGATCTGGGCTGTCATTAACCTGCCACATACCAAACCAGTTTTCATAGGATGTTGTTACATATCAGAAAAATTTGATTATAAATATCTTGAAGGTATGGAGATATCAGAGAAAGACCGAACAGAAAGACACATTTTCCTGCTGGGTGACTTTAACATGAATTGGTACTTAGAAAAAGATAGAAACAACATTGAGTCTTTTTCTAAAAGATGTGGTTTAAAACAGGTTGTAAACTGTCCCACCAGGTTAGAAAACTGTATTGATCACATCTACACAAATATTCCAGAGCTTTATGACTCACCATGGTCAGTTGTCACAGGCTGTAGTGATCATAATCTTGTTATTGTTGATGTAGAAAAAATAAAAGTACCCCAAAGAATATCCATTAGGGATCCTAAACCCTGGTGGTGGGATGAAGATTTAATATGTTTGATAAAGGAAAGAGATGATGTAAAAAGGGATTTAACTATAGTAAAAGAAAATAAAGAAAGTGACACAAAAAAAGCAAAGAGTTTACGCAAAAAGATTTTAGATAAGTTCAAAAACATAAAGAAGAAATATTTTCCCCAAATTCAACCAGAAGATATCTGATATTCATCGACTTCTCAGATCCACATTGCAATTGAATGTGAATCAATTTAATCACATCAAATTCTTAGGAGTTATAATACTGAACCAGCATGTTTCCTGGTCAGACATCTGCAAGAAAATAAAAAAAAACTGTTTTGGTATGATCAGGTAATGTTCTGTCTCAGGGGAGGTGGATCATTTTGTTCTTTCGTTAGTGCTCTCTCAATTGTAGGACTGAGGCCTCTGTGTCATCCATTGCTGACCACACACACCTTGGTTTTCAAGTTGCTTTTGTCAGGATGTATGTTTGAGTTATGGTTTGCTGAGCATTTTGATGTTAGCTTAGGTTATGACAATCACTTTGTGAGTATCTCCTTGTTAATGCTATGACTCATGTTTTTTTTTTCTTTTCACTATTTAACCCATCGACAGAAATAGGTTTTAAATGACTGATTTTTTGTTTTGTTTTTCTGGTGTTGGCATACTGGCATAAGTTATTTTTGTCAGGTTTCAGCTAAACTGTGGTTTCTTTTTCTCTGTAGTTTGTTTTGTTTTTGTTTTCTCTGAACTCCATTCATGGTCTGTAAACTGGCAATAAAGGATTTAAAACTAGGGCTGGGTATTGTCACAGATTTCTAGAATCAGCTCAATTCCAATTCACAAGGTTCGATTCAATTTGAATCGGGGAAATTTTCCCTCAGACAGTCAGAAATATTATAATTCTGATCATTTATCAGTACATATCCATATTGTTATATCTATGAAAAGAAAGCTGACACTTGTGAGACTATCAGAGGTGTAAGCGTCACAGCAGATGCCTTTTTGTCAAATTAACTGAGCATAAAACACAAAAAAGCACGAAGGAGATTTTCCTGGCCTGGCTTTTTATAGCAGATAATCACCTTAAAAATATTCTGCAATAAAACAAATACGGAAGAAAACCTTGAATCAACATATGAACATTACCTGATGCTGCTGAAGTGAAGCGCATCAAAGTTACAGAATCTTAATTAGAGACACAGCTAAGCATTTTGCAATTTCGCATGATTTTAAAAAGTTTAAATTTCTTCAGTATTGAACAGCAGAAATGAGGCTTTCTTATCGTAAGTCAGTTAAAGTAAAAATTTAAAAAACAACAACAACAACAAAACAGAGGCCGACAGGGCTGTACATAACAGTAGACTGGTGGGTAATAAGCAAGCGGATAATGCAGAAAACAGAGATTTTTAGATGGAAAACTACCCTTGAAGTAGGGGAGACCGGGGATAGTTGTAACATTCCTGACATTTTTGGCTGTAGCTTTGAGCTCTTTTAAGGTAGTGGATTCAAAATGCAATGCAAAGTTTTTACATGTCTCTATGAAATAGTAGAGCTATTTTTTTCTGCAACACAGTTACTAATTGCATGGTATGGTCTCAAACACAAAGAGAGAAATGTGACAATTAACCCCATGGTCTGGGTAATGTAATCATGTCATCTTTTTTATTCAACACCTGAATGCACTTATAAAAACTGATGTAGCTACAACTAATATTTGAACATTATAATGAAGCTGAAAAAATGTAGTTGTGCACCAGCTTCATCAACTGCACTGTATGTGTTTGTGTCAAGTTTTTAATCACTATCAGAATCACAGTGATGACAGATGTATGGCACCCTTTGAGTGCAGGCCTCATGAGCCCACAGACTATAGGTCAGGCACTTAACCCAAGCTTCTGGGGGAATGTAAGCAAAGCAATTCCATTGCTCTTGCAGAAGTCAATGGCTGCAGTTGACAGGTGTGAACTGTGGTTATCCTTGGGAAGAATCACTTTCTTTACGGCTGACCTTGGTGTGGTTTGCAAAGTGCTTCAACTATAGATGAGGAACTCTGTTTCTTGCATCCATCCTGATTTATTTCCACTATACTTCCTACTGAGAATCTTTCTGGCCCAGTCCTCGAGGATTTGTCCAATGACTTTGGATATTTACATCCATGTTTCACTGCAAGCTGATATGCCAGTTCTTTTACCTGTAATTTTAATCACAAAAAATGTTAGTATTTCTGCTATACTATATTTTAAATGGCCACCATTACAAATTTCTAACTTTTCCCTACCTTATCCTCTATCAATTCCTATTGGCTTACCTCACATGATCATAGTCAATAAAATGCATCTGCAGCCCTCATCAGGTATTCTGTTAATTCTTTGTGAAGACCTTCTTTCGACTATTCAATTCAATTTCAATTCAATTCAATTTTATTTATATAGCTCCAAATCACAACAAAAGCCACCTCAAGGCGCTTTATATTGTACAGTAGATACAGAGAAAAACCCAACAATCATATGACCCCCTATGACCAAGCTCTTTGGCGACAGTGGGAAGGAAAAACTCCCTTTTAACAGGAAGAAACCTCCAGCAGAACCAGGCTCAGGGAGAGGCGGCCATCTGAAGGAAAACAGGATAAAGACATGCTGTGGAAGAGAGACAGAGATTAATAACAGATATGATTCAACACAGAGTTCTGTTACTTTTTTTCTTAAATTGTCTGTGTTTGTCAAAGGGTGCTAATTTTTCACATGTGATAGAGTAACTGAATTGGGCATGTACAGGATGAATCAGAACGAAATTAACATCTTATAGTTTCTATCCTATCCAGCTCTTTCTAAGAAGTCAGTTTAATAGGCATAAGGTTTAAATTGATCTCTCTTATCCTCGAACTAAAATTCTTATGTGTTTACATAGTTCAGACCCACTTAGACTGTAGTTCAACAGGGTGAATACAATGTTTAAATGCCACAGTGAGGGCTTCTTCCAGAAAAAAAAAATGTGCCGAAGTCACGCTGCTAGCGTCCGTCTCCATCATGGCCGCTCAGTGGACACAGTTTCACTGAAACTCCTGTAAAAATGTAGACACTGGATCGCGCATGCGCATTGCCGGTGGCTTAGTGGGTCGCAATCTCGCGCAACTTGCTTGGGCGACAGTCGGGGTTATAGCAACGGAAAGCCCATCAGCAGAAGCAGCGGGACGGCGGAGAGAGAGACGGCGGTAGCTTCAGTGAGTAACAAGAACTTTATTAAAAACGGCCTTCCGCACGGCCCAGTCCGTGCTGTCTAAACCACTTTATCACGGGATAAAGACTCCAACCGTCCCGTAGGTGACAGCCAGTCGTTGGCTGGTAAGGTGCGTGTGTATTATCGAAAAGGCCTCCAGAGGGGGGTAACGTTAGCCTGTAAAAGTCGCGTTTTCAGTTACACTCGGATGTGTTAAAGTTAGCGGATACAAGTGTAGGGAAATATAATAAGCTGGAAAAACTGCTTATTTAAAACAACAGTAGCCAAACAAAACACCCACGGAGCCACACCACAACCTGCGAGGGGCGAGCAGTTAGCCGGGAGCTAGCTGATCGGTCTGAGCAGCGCTGAAACGTCTGTAACGTCAACTGTCAAAACACCGAGCCGTGAACGAAGTTCAGCCCTTAACTGTCCAACAAACCATGGTTTATAAACTATTGCATTACCAAACTTTTCATAGCCTGCTTAGATCAAACTATAAAATGCAAAATTACCTCTGCTGATAAAGAAATACAGTTTTTATCAGATTGAGCCCCTTATCTGATTAAAAACCTGTTGACAAAGAGCTCTTTATAACTGCTACAATACGATATTATTTCAAACTAAGCAGAAGTGTCCTGTAAGTCTGAATTTTTTGTCAGTCAATTTTAACTAGTACATCTTCTTTTAATTAGTAAATTGTATTCTCTGTTATTTATTTATTTACTCTTGTTTATTTCCCGACAGTACGTCAGACTTTACCAAAAAAAGAAAAATACTATCACTTTATAGGTCAATCTATCAGCATGATTTATTAGTAGCTTCATAATTAACCCTTTAAATGTATAATAGAAAAATATTTGCTAATTTAAGCTTTACATTAAATGTATGGGTTCTATTAATAAAAAAAGAGAGGACAGCTGTGTCAGCCAACGATTTTTTACAATAAATCTGAAAATGTATCAGGACAAACCAAGCAAGTTTTTACTGGCACACATCATGTCTTTAGTTGGAGCTGTGTAAAGTACCAAATATAACATATGCATAAATAGTATTTTTGAACCAGCAAGGTGATTCCCTTGCTTAAAACTTGACATATCTCATCATGGTGTGCACAGTGTGCTTTTTAAAAGGAAAATCAGAGTACAGTGGATTAGTGGAAGATGAAGTAGAAGTGGTAGGCCTATAAAATTATCTACAGCAGATGAACAGCATTTTTAAGAAACAGGAAACAATACAGTAAAGACCTAACACAGGACCTGAGAGAAAATGCTGAGATATGCCAACTTACACAAGAACAGGACTGAAAATTAGTGTCAGTAGGTCGCATGTAGTGATGAGTCCAAATTAAAAATTTGTGTTTCAAATCATCATCAATATTTACAAAAGAGAATGAGGAGAGAGGTACAACAACGAGTGTCTACAGCCATCTGTACAACATGGTGGAGGCTCTGTCACGTTTGGGCTGCATTTCAGTCAGTAGTGTTGGAGATCTTGTCACATGTATGAAAGGTATTATAGAACCAATTTTTTTAACACTCAAAAATTGCCTTTTTAAAAATCTGTAAATTATAGTATTTTTTTTATTTTATTTGTTGTTGATTATTAGGGTTTGTTGCTGGATGAGAAAGATCCTTGATTAGTTATACTAACACGTTCAATCTGTTATCTTTTTTGTGAGTAATTTCTGAATTTCCCATGTTACTTTTACTCTGAAAAACAAAAGTGTCTTTTATAATTATTGATGTGGTTTGTTTGTCATCGTGATCATGAGCAGCTATCATGTTCAATAATGAAGACTGTTCAGTTGCAGAGCTTTGATCTAAAATTATTATATATGTATTTTACAGTGTTTCAGTGCTGCTGGGTCAAATTCATTGGTCCGGTTACACTTTTTATGAACATAGTTTTTTTGTCTATATTGTAGAGAGTCTCCAAAACTAACGTTACACAAAGCAAAACACAATCAGGAGCTGAATAATGTTACATCACTTTATTTATCATTCAGTCTGTACTCACATTTTGATGGTTTTTCATTTAATCTGAAGGTTATCAAAGTGTTAACCCTGTGTTCCTATCAACATAAAATGCTAATAACATTTAAAAGAAGACCCAAATTTATATTTGACCTCAACAAGTGAAATAATTCCAGAAACATTTGGCTGATATGTGTGGATGGTGTTTGAAATTTTCTGGAAATTAGAATCATAATAGAAGGGAGTTGTGGGATTTTTCTTTGGTTTGACTTGGACATTTCTCTGGAAATGTCTGGATATTTGTTTTATGTTGCCTTCATTTCCACACCTTATATCCTGAATATATAGTACTCCCCCC
>NW_005187475.1:1361965-1389175 GCF_000239375.1 Pundamilia nyererei | reverse complement strand
TTATGTCACAATAGTTTAAAAAAACTTGTGATATTGATATTTCTGGTGGTATAAAATAATCGAAACAATGTGTTATTATTGCTATATATAATTGTTATTATTCTAGCTTGCAAGTAGCAGCATTTATACGTGTTAGTAAATGAAGATAATTTTCTTTCCTTCTTTTCCAATGAACTACTGTCATTGATGACACATTACCTAATCTGAAGTGTGAATCTACTGAAACAAGGTGCCAACAACGGCAGCATTTCGCTGTATTAGCAGTGACACAGCATAAGTTTAATGTAAGAACAAAAGTAGCGTAGTTAGTATCTTCCCTGGAATTAAGGATGGATTAGGTAGAAATATATTATAAATTTTCTTGGCTTAAAAAGAAAAGAATCACTGATTGAAAAGAATCAATCAGTGGATCAAAGTCCACACGCAAACCTGATTGAAATGCTGTGGTTGGATCTAACAGAACTGTGTATAGATGAATGCCCACAAACCTCAATGTACCAAAGCAATGTTGTAAGGAAGACTTGGCCAGAATACCTCTACAGCAATGTAAGAGACTGATAAAGTCAGACAGAAAACAGCTACTTCAAGTGCTTAAAGTAGTCCTACAGACTATTGAATCACTGAGTGTATTTAGTTTTTCACAGGACTCCTGAGAAAACTTTCTTTTTCACATCACTGCACGTTGTCATCACCTACCAGTCTGATCCAGAAAAAAGGTTCTAAAAACCTACTAAGTTGAAAATCCATGACAATCCGTGTCCTTATATGACCTGAAACTTGTGGCCAGCTTGGGTGTTATTTTTGCTGTGCTGATAAGAAATAAATACAGTTGTGAGTTGTTGTAGTACCTTGTCACTCTTGAATAATTTGCCTGAACAGTCGCATTGACCTGAAAGTTGTTTGAATAACTGTCAGCTTTGCATCATGGGTGGTTGAAAAAGTCATAGAGCAGACTTCATTATTTAACTGCTTGGAGTGAGGACTCTGTGTTCAGACACTGAAATACTGGAATATTTGGCAGATTCACTGGCTGCAGTCAGGAAGTGATTGTTCAGCACAACATCCTGTATTGTGTTTATTTTGGAGGACGTCAGCTCACAGGAAATGCTGTGGTATTGTTGGATTTTTCTTTATCTCACCTGTCAGTGTGATGCATCCCTGCTGGGTTGGTTTTTATGTTTGTCTGATGCACCTACAGGCGGTCTGAACTGCGATGGGCAGAGCATGTTAAACCTGGGCTAACAGGATTAACTGGGCAGAGATTAGAGGCCCGGCCTCAGGTTTTCTGTGGCATGTCCCTCTGTAACCCTGGCGAGGGGTAAACCTCCATGACCTATTTTTATGGTTTGCAGTTTATGTATTTTCTTGTTTTGCATTCAGTTTGGTTTCAGTCAGTTTCTATTAAGAGTTTACTCTACTTTATTTTTATTTTTTATTGTTTAAGATGTTCTTATTGAAATTTCACTGATTATTTGTTTGAGACCTCAGAAATTTGCACATATGTACGTCAGAACTGAGTCTCCCATGTTTGCAAAATGTAGCTTCACTTACAGCATTTTAATAAAGTAGCCACACCACAGTGTTTCACATATGTTTATGAAATTATGTAAACACCTCAAATATCCAAAGATGTAAAAACAACGGATCTAGGAGCTGTGCCCTAAACTCAACAAAAAGTCAGCCAGTTTGAATTTCTCAGTGTTTTAGTAGAAATCAGCAAACAGATTTAATCACATGTATTTCATATTTGGTCAGCTTGAACTAAAGACCTTAATGTTGCTATATTTTGTTGGTTTTGAATTTTCTTTAAAGGGTTAAATCATTGTGACTTGGGTCAATTTCAGTGTTTCAACATAATTCTAAAACTTACTTACGTAAACATGTCCCCAGACAGTTAAATTAGCACTTTTGAGTAGATGATTACCTTATGTGAAGTATAAACTGTAACCGGACTGATACTGAACATGATTCCGGTTTCTGTCTCCAGGTCTTTGTATAAGTGGTCAAGCACAATCCAGTTCTCAGCAGTACGCTCCAACACACACCCAGCACAGGTGAGTAAATGTGTGTTCCCATATGTTTTATTACAAAGCATGCAAACTTAAATAAACGTAATAAAACATGAAGATAAAGATGTAATAGGTTATTCAAAATTACCAAATGGTGATTTAAAAAAAAGGTAAATAAAATAAAAAAGATCATGAATTCTCTGTCATTTAACACGCTCCTTTTTGCCATGCTCCTGGATACACATATTCTTCATTATGTGGAGTCGCTTACTTTTACTTTATATAGATATAAACACATTTTCATAGATTAATCAGACTTATGTGTCAGTGAAAAAAGATTGTCTGGAGCCTTCAGATGTTACACTGATGTTAATATGTGCTTGCGTGTTTGTGGGTGCCTAGCAGGAGGATGGCGGTGAATGTCTACTCCACCTCTATGACCATAGAGAACCTGAGTCGCCATGACATGTTGGCGTGGGTGAACGACTCTCTGCAGCTCACCTACACAAAGATTGAGCAGCTGTGTACAGGTAAACACACACTTCTCGAGAAAAAGCTTCAAATTAAAATAAATGTTTTTCTTGACTTTGTGCTCCTGTTCTGTTTTTTCAGGCGCAGCTTACTGCCAGTTCATGGACATGCTGTTTCCAGGCTGCATATTACTGAAGAAAGTCAAGTTCAACGCAAAACTGGAACATGAATACATCCACAATTTCAAGGTCTTACAGGCTGCGTTCAAGAGAATGACCGTTGACAAGGTGGGAACAGGGAAACCAACTGCTTTTTGTTCTTATTATCCGAGGTGTCATATCTGTACTTTTATATTAGTTATAAGTAGTTTATATTAGTGGCTCCTCCCTTGCTGCTCTAGCCTACATGCCGAATAACCTTGCACAAACTTGGACTAACCCTAAGCTCTTAGAGGCATCCATCAGAGTACGAATGTTTAAGTAGAAAAAGCATAGCTAAAACAGCTTGAGTGACGTTGTATATAAGAACCACTCTGTTGACTATTTAAGTCGGTACAGTTAAAGTACTGTGGCACAGTCTAAATTGTTTTTAACTGTACTGTAGATAAAGTTGTCTTTAAAGTTGTCATTCTATTATTACGAATGTGCTTTTTTTTAGGATCATTTACCTTGACAGAAGGAAGCAAGGTGATAACATGCAGATCATCTTAAAGATGGCTGCTGTTACCCCAAAATGACAGTTATTGGAGTATCTAATCCCAAGATTCCCTTTTCTGACATTTCAAGAATGTTTTTTTCCTGCTATTTAAAAACATTTCAGATCATCCCGGTGGAGAAATTGGTGAAGGGGAAGTTCCAGGACAATTTTGAGTTCCTTCAGTGGTTTAAGAAGTTTTTTGATGCCAACTATGACGGGAAAGAATACGACCCTCTGCTCACACGGCAGGGCCAGGAAGGAACGCCGCCTCCACCTAATCCAGGTACAACACGACATAGTCAGCTGTGCGTGAACCTAAACCCTTCATTTTACTTCTCTCACATCTTCATGCTACCACATCCCCACCTCTAACCCAGGCAAACCTATTCATCATAAACCTAAAAGACCCACTCGCTCAGGTAACATCCCCTCCATGCAGCATGTGTGTGTGCAGTGTGTTACTCAGTTTATGGAGTGCTCTATCCTGGCTGGTTGTGGGCAGCACTAGGGGCTCTAATTATCTGTCTGCCAGCTCCTTCCTATTAAGTAGTTCGACTCTCATATTACAATTTTAGTATTTCTTCTGCATTTACAGCATTAATAATTTAAAAAACTTTAAGGAAATATTTAAGACTGTAGGTCAAGCTTCTTGAATGCAGTATTTTTCCAATCTTTGAAAAATGCTGCTTTCGTAAAGTTATTGTCCTGTGAATAGGCTCAGTTTCCTATTCATAGCTGACAGCAGTGGTACTCAGTGTGGTCTATGACTAGGCATTCTCTCTACTGTGACATCGGACATCAACACTGCCTTTTCATCCAGTATTTGCCCTTTTTAAGGCCAGTTCCTGTAAACTCTAGAGATTGTTGTGAGGGAAAATTCCAGTAGATCAGTTTCTGAAATGTGTAGTTCTGAAATGGTATAACAGCCCATCGGCCACCAACAAACATGTCATGTTCAAAGTCACTTAGATCATCTTTCTTCATCACTTTGGCTCTCAATTTAAACTTCAGTAGATGAAGTCTACATGCCTAAATGCACTGAGTTGCTTCCAATGATTGACTCATTATTTTTTAACATTAATGAGCAGTTGAACTGGTATACCTAATGAAGTGGCAGGTGAGTGTATGGACGTGAGTTCTGATTCAAAGCTGTTAAACATCAGAGCTGCGCAGCCCGTGTTCTCTGAGTTTTGGTATTTTGTAGTGAGTCACAGCATTAAAAACAGAGGCGTACTAACTGACAGTAATATACCTCAAAGTGGAACATCATGTGGCCTTTAAAGTATCCTGAATACAAATGGGAGGATTATGTCCCAGCCCTGCCCACAAAGAACCAATTACCAGGTGAAACAGGAAACACATTAGCCAGTTATGCTGTTTCACTGATGCATGCACAATATAGTTTCATGGCAGTTTGTGGTGTCTACACGCTAAAATAAAAATGTGTACTGTTTCCTTTTCTTTGGTTTACTCAGTCAATGTTATGAATTAGCATGGTATGTGTTCAGTGTTCTCATAAGATTTACTGAACAAACACCACTCTGGATTGAGCCATTAAGAGATGTGATGTTTTGTAAAAATATAACTTTCTGGGGAATTAAAAGGATCTTATTGTATTTTTTAGCAAAATTAGCAAACAAGATATTATCAAAATAGCTCCTGATTAGTAAACTTACATCAAGAAGGATTTTGCTGTGAATACTCAGACATACTTAGCGGCTGACCAACTAAATAGATGTATAGATATGTAAATATGTGCTTCTTTCATATAGGCCCCATGAGAACATCTCCCACAGCACCAAAGAGTGTCCCCACCCCGCAGAGGCAGATAGCATCAGCCCGCAGGAACCCTCCTGTGACACGTAATGGAGGAGACGCTGAGCTCATAGAGCTCAACCAGCAGGTACCGCTGCCCTGATAACTTCTCAAGAAAACCCTGTAACAGAGGTCCTGTGCAGCTCTCACATCAAAACTGCATAATTACTCAAACCCTTCAGCATTAATGAAGTTGGTAGTGGTTTGGAAGCTTCCCAGATTTCTTTTTTCAGTGTGAGTACTGGTGCTGGATTCTGATTACTACTCTTTAAGAACCAGCCCACATTTCTGCTGATCTGCTCTGTGACACAGAGTTACTAACAGACCCAGGAGTACTTTTGGATGGAAATCTCTTAAGTCACTCTGCAGTGTCCCTCTCATAGCTACACATGTCAATAGTTTCAACTTTGGACATAGAAATTTTGTGCTGCCACCTTTTTGGCAGTGGAACCAGTCTTGGAGCTGGTTCCTTGTTTCTGTACCAGGACTGTGTCAGTGGGAAAAATGCAAGAGTGGTACAACAATTTAACTTTGGAATGTTTTTCTGACTCACACAAGTCAGGCTGAAAACACTGAAAAGGTTCTGATGTGACCAGCTCAACAAATCTTCACATCCTGTTAGTTGACTGTGGACATTAGTACACAAAATTTATATGTAGCTTTTTTCCTTAAAACGCTGCAGCTTTGTGAGCATGTTATGATATAATTTCTTCTCTTTTGTGTCTTCTATTTCTTTGTTTTTATTGTTGAACAACATTGTTGTTTCAGCTGCCTCCCTCATCGTTTTTTTTCCACGGTTGTTTCTGGTCATAGTTGCTCGATCTGAAGGTGACCGTAGACGGGCTGGAGAAGGAGAGGGACTTCTACTTTGGGAAGCTGAGAGACATTGAACTCATCTGCCAGGAGAATGAAAACAACCCAGTTTTGAACAAAATCATGGACATCCTGTATGCTACAGAGGTAAATACAGGCCAAAAATGTTTACTTACATTCAGCAATTACAGCACAGACCAGGAATTTGGGGGGGTGGACTGGTCTCAGGCTTTCATAAAATTTCTTGAGATATTACAAGAAATCAGACGATATGTTTGTTGGTTGTTAGAACGTTTATTTCCCACAGTATTCAGATTAATTCCTTTATCCCCTGACTTTACTGAAGGCATCACATACAGTATTTATGTCATCTGCAGGCTGGTGAACATTTGAATAGTCAAATGTTCACCAGCCTGCATTCAGAGTTACATGCTCCACACTGCTTGCAGTCATGCACATGTTTTCAGGTAATGAGCCAGTTATAATTCCATGAATTCCTGATTATGGAATTTTAAACATTTTAGGCTGATCTGAGCCATGAGCAAAGTCCAGTTTGTTTACCTTGTTTGATCACTGTGACACGGTTCATTTAGATTCAGGCATGTGGTACGATGCTAACAGTGGCTGAGCATAGACCTTTGACACATCTGAAACTACAGCTGCTTCTATGACATAATAATAGTAAGACACAAGAGAGGACAGCTTGTCACTGCTTCCAAAAATGGCTCTAATTAAACCACAAGATGCATAAAATCACAGACCTTCTGTGTTCTCTGTGAGTGCTTTTCAAGCACTCCCCAAAGCTAGCAAGTGTGAGGCAGGAGGGGTGAGGTGCTGGGACAAACTCAAGAGTACTCTGGTACTCTTTATTACGTGCATTATGAGTGGAGACCAGCGAGGGAGTGGAGGTGGGTGATGGTTGTACTTTCCATGGTACAAGACCCATGTCAGAAAGATTCAAAAATGAATTATACATTTATTTAAAGTGTGTTTGTAATATTACGAGGAAAATCCCATATTCCACCTGCCGTACGTATCTCATGATTATTATTTGATATGGCTGCATTTTACTACTTTCTGTAATCCATCACAGCATTTTGCAGCCTTTACCTAAATCTGGTTAGATTACCACAAAATTAGAAATCAGCCTGTCAGTAAAGCAATAAAGCACCTCAGTGAGGTACAGAGACATCTGAGTGAACAGCTATGTGTTTTAACGTATTGCTGCAAGGAGGAAATCTTTAAAAATACTGAGATTATGAACAAATGTAGCAAAAAATTTATGAAAGATGACCTGCAGCTGGTAAAGCCTGAAACACTGATCTTATCTTTTCCAGGAGGGATTTGCACCACCAGAAGATGATGAAATTGATGAAGGAGCACGAGGAGAACACGAGGAGTACTGAAATCTTCCTCTCCTCTTTATCACCGTCACCACTCCTCCACCTCCCTTCCTTTAATCTGACCTTAATTGCCATTTTTGCCCCTTTTTGTTTTCCCTCTAATTAGTTTACATTTTACAAACTCCCCTTACTTCGCCTGTCTTGTCCACGGCTGTCCATCTCACAACATGTTTGTTGTACAGCCTCACTTCCTTTCCAAACTCTTACTAGTAAAGGACGCTTAACCCGGACCGGTCTGGACTCGGACCCAGCAGCCTGGCTTGGCTTACTCGACTTGTTCTAACCTGATGGGACAACTGTGCTGCGGGGCTTCTCATCCTGCTGGTGTGTCGCAGGTTTATAGTTAACAGCAGTAAGATGACAAACAGCTCTGGAGTGCTATGAATCTGTCTGATGAGTCAGGTCACTTTCTCCCATCATGCACTCTGATTGACCACACACAGACACACATATTGATCGGGGTTCTCTGCAAAGTTTATACATGAAACCACACAATGTTTTCCACATAATGTGATCAGCTTTAGAAGATTTTGGCTGGAAGTGGCTCAAAGTGAGATTATAAAAAGGCGTTAAGCCTATCCAGAGAGCAGCATGCACGCTGCACACGATGACACATGTGAACGCCAACACAGACATATCACAGACTCTGAAATGCTCACATGTATGTCGTAAAAAAGTAATCATTCTGAGGTGAAGCATCACAGATATGTTTTTATTCATTAAGTCGTCCCAGCACAAAGGGTTTGCTCATGAAACTGTCCAGACAGCTTGTTTAGGAGCCATTAGATGTATTTATGTTTTTATTTATTTATATTTTTTAATCTGCTCTAAACAGTTTCTGAAAAAACACAAGATGGGGTTTGTAGAAACTGAAGGTCTTGCACTAAATGTAGCAAAAAAAGCTGACTGAAATGATCCAAAATGCCAACATGCAGTGACTGGCTCCAGCCAGAACGACACAGAAAGATGCAATTTTATATTTTGTAGATTTGTTGAAAAAGACTTGTTTTTTTTTGTTTCCTTTGCATTGATTTCTTCAGTGGCCAAGTCAGAGGCATAAGTTTAAACTTATTTAAATGTCAGGCTTTGAATTCTATCAATGAACAAATGTAAAAAAGAAGACTATAGAGGACACTACTAAATACTAATGTTTGACCGTTTTAATTGAGTTAAACATTTTAGCTGCTATCACTACACTTCTGTTGTTGTATTTAATTGAATTTTCATAAGTCGCATAGCGTTAACACACCACAATGGCTGCCATGGAATTAAAGGTTTGTTTTTTGTGATTGACAGCCAGGCTGAGTGTGATTGCCATTAGTTGGATCAGTCTGAGAGAAGAGAACATCAGACCCTCTCTCACCTTGCCATGGCAGCTGTGTGATAAACTTGCATCATTTGGATTTACTGCTGGAATGAAATAAAGCTATGAGTTTCAAGAAAAGTAACAGACCTCATCACTGTGTGCTGTCTGCTGCCGTGTTTTTACAGAGATATAGACTTTATTTAATCCCACACTGGAGAAATTTCCTTGTTACAGCAGCACAAGGGACAGGAAGAAAAGGTAAATTAGAGACATAATAGAAAAAAAACAAAAATAGAAAAAAATAAATAAGAAAAATAGTAAACAAAATAGCCACAATGCACACATGGTTACTACATATAGTAAAATACACCAAGATTTTACTTTTTTATATGTGCATAAAGCGCAGTGGGAATGATAACAATATACATGCATTTTTAAACAGTATTTCTCCTGTCTGGGTATGGTACAGCCTGACTGCTGTCGGGATGAAGGACCTGTGCAGGATCAGTCCTACACCGTGGCTGTTAAGTATACTACTCAGAGACCCCACAGTCTCATGTAGTTCCTGTTTTCTATTCATTAGGAGCAGCGTTTTCTATTTACATCATTTTTGCTTATGCAAATCAGCAGCATACTGATCACATCACACACACAACAGTCAGGCCCAGCACATGTTTGCTAAATGTTGCCTCCATGCGCCTCCGTAGAAGTCAAGCAGTCAGTTGCATTGATATCTCTTTGGACCTCATATTGAAAGTTACAGTGAAAAGTTCAACAGTTTGAATCAACTCCAGATCTTTTATCGGCTTAATCTGAGATGAAATAATGAGGGAACGGCCTCCTCAAATATTTACAGGCTCACATACTGGACATAGTTCTACAACAATGCATAGGTCTGCTACTATGTTGCCAAGAAAGCTTTCACACATGGAAAAATATTTATGAATCAGTAGTGAGATGTTTTCCGACCTACAAAAGAGCAAGACACACTGAGACGTCCACTCAGTTTCAGGATTATGCTTCCACTTACAGTGAGTGGAGGAGGTCTGCTGAGGGATTTGGGAGGTTTGTGCCAAACACTAAGCGACGCTGCAGGATGTACTTGACCGTCTGTTCCACAGAGATGGCAGCCAGACAGAAAACTGCAGCATGCTGATGGTTTAATTGGACCTGGCAGTTATCAGTGATGATAGCGTAGAGGATGAGATAATGAACTTTTCACAGGCAAATGGAAATGAGCTGAATGTTTTTATTCAAAGCTGAGCAGTAGAGTACCTGATGTTCAGCTTCCTGTTCACAAAATAGAAAATAAGCCTTTGAATTTTACCTGTTTGCTGAGCCAGGAATGGATAATAATGGACAGAGGCAGTGATTCAAACATCACAGTTTGAGTGGGATTTTTTTAAAGCATGCAGCTTCATGATAGAATTAGTTATGTGTCATATTTAGGATTTCAACTATTGGCATATATTATTATAATCCATATATCTTCAAAACTCAATTAAAATAAAATAAAATAAAATAAAATAAAATAAAATAAAATAAAATAAAATAAAATAAAATAAAATAAAATTTGAATTTGAATTTGAATTTGAAAACGAAACGTCAAATTTTCTAGAGGCTGCGATGACTACAAATTATTTGTTTACAAATTATTTGTTTTGTCAATTATGATCCAAAACAGATAATTGTAACACTTGAAGGTAGAACCAGTGAGTTGGACTAAATCTAGAATATCTGATGCTCTAAATATGCTTTAGAGATCATTTTCACAATTAGGTAATTATTGATTAATGAAATGACATTAAATGCCTAATATTGTCTGACTACTAAAATAAGGTAAAATAACAAAATGGTAAGTTGTATGGGTGAGAGGTATGAAAGAGGTGTGGTAGAGATTGTGACCGGAAAAAGAAAAGGTACATAGGTGGGAGAGTGGAAATTGTGGACAAAGGATGTTGGAGTTGGAGCTCTCGGGCAGGATTAAAAGAGGACCACTGTACTCTATAGAATCTAAAATGGCTCAATAATAATTAATATAGTATGGCATAACAAAATAGATAAGAGATAACCCCAAGGATATTAATTTTGGTATTAAGTTAAAAAGTATTGAAATGTAAGTTTTGCGCTAATTCTTTTTAATTTTTTTGAAAATTTAAAAACAGTTATCAGCAGTTGCTGTTTATTTTACAATAAATTGTAGATTTTTTAAAATGTATTTTATGTTTTTTTAAAACCGAACTCGTATTATTGTTGTATTTAGTTGTGTTTAAAATGAATCGGGGTCGTCTATGATTCCGTCTTGAAGACACGTTTAATAAATTCCGTGTTTAAACTTGTTCCGTTCGGCTACGAACACGAAAGTTAACGGTCCAAACACATCACTCTGACGTCATGCCGACATAGAGACGTGGCACGCGGACGGTTAAACGCTCAGAGCAGTTTACGCAACGTCCTCTCGTTCATTCAGCAGAAGGGAGGTAGGAGGCAGGAAGTCACGGTACCGAACTAATAACAGCCCATCTGGACCCGGAGACATGGCTTCAAATAACGGCTCGGTCGGAAAATGGGAGGTGGTGAAGAAAGGCAAGAAAAATAGCAACAACTCCGGCGGAGGAGGCAAGGTAGCGGCCGACAAGAAAGCCAGCGGAGAAAGGAAAGCCCTGGGCGAATCTAACCAGCCGTCCAGACGTAAGTGAACACGGCCCACTGCTAGCTGCTGAAGCTCAACTTCACGCAGCATTACTTCCTGGTATTAATTTTATCTCACACCGTCTGCGGTTTTACCAGCTCAGCTCTGAGTGGCTCTACCTTAAGTCCGTGTGTCGGCGTGAATTTTAAACTACTAGCTGAGCGGCCTTTGTGCTTCGTGCGGCTAGTTAGCTCGTTAGCAGTGTCAACAAAGTGAACGTCAGCACTGAGAGAGTCTGTCAGCATGTGTGAGACGCTTTTTGACCTTTGACCTCCCTTCAGCTGCTCTTTCGAACGAGCCTGAAGGTGTTTTTGGTCATCTTGGAGCTGATCGGTATGACGTTAAGCAGCATTAGTTTGTTTTTACCTCGCCTACAGTGATGGTTGTCATTTCTCTGGGGGTAAATATTTAACAACGTGGCCATTTAAATCTTATGCTACACGTTTAGCCATGGTTTTACTTCAGCTTTATGCCTCATAAACAGTTATCACTGCTATTATCATCGTTTATATAAATAGATTAAACTCGTTACTCTATTTTGTTATTACTTCTGACTTTATTTTCTTACTTATTTAGAAGGACTCCTATTAGTAACAATACAACTTACTGTTCCTGTTTACCTATAATCCTCGAGGTGATCAGTGTCCGAGTTATATTTTTGTTTGAGCCTTCTGGTGTAAAGGGCAAGTTTTTATAAATCAGAAGATGTAGGGTACTTTTATGAGTGATCTTTGAAAAATCAGAAACCTGGATGAGCTTTTCAATTCCAATTTCACCTTTAAGAAACCCGGCCACCCAGTCCTGCTTCTATCATCTAAACAATATTGCAAGGATACAACAATACTGACACTCCAGCTGTCACTTACGCTTTTCTTTCCTCTATTTAAATTGTCATGCACTTTTAATATGTTTCAATCAGAAATAAGGGTCTGAGTACCCCTAAGTGCACTACATATGGTACACTGTTGTTTAGCTTGTGTCTTGGTGTTCTGTCCTTGGGATGAACCGGTCTTTGAAAGTGATGCTGGATCTGAAGTGCATTGGGATGCTATGCTTGGAGAAAATGCTTGTTCTTCTTTACTTTGAACTGCATACGTTGTTTCTATAGTAAATGATAACCACAGTGAATATAAATAATATAAATAGCTAATTTTGATTTTTAAAAATGTTTTTCTGCTAATAACTTTTTATCGAGTAAAGTTTACTCAGGTTTTTACTTATGTCTTCTGATCAAACATCGAGTGAAGATTCTATTGACATTCCTCACATGAATAAAGTCACTGGAGTGTTGGATCTCAAACTTGTCCTCCTTTTAATACTATCAGTGGCAGCAGGAGAATTCTCATTGTTAACCAGAAATGTCAAAGTTGGAATAAGGTGCTAAACTCAGTAGTTTGATTTACACCTTTAAAAATTGGAAAATGAAACCTAATTCGGTAACGTTGCTATGACAAGTTTAGACGTGCAGTTAGGTGATATTAATACTGAATTACCAGCAGCTTCAATCTACCACATTGCTGAAACATTATGTCAACCTAATGATGTTTTGTTTTTACTGAGTATGAAGCCCATACTGAAGCTGGAGCTGCTAATCTACTTATTCATTTTTTTCTGCCATGTTTTAAGAACCAGAATTAATTTGTGTTTTATCAAATCTTACGTACCAAACAAACCCTGCTGTTCCCTCTGTTTAGAGTCCCGCCCGGTGTCTCCTACTATGTCAAAGACTGACAAACACCATAGTTATCTTTATCTGTGTTAGAAATTACTCTTCATAAGGTCAACATATTATTTACTGACCTCTGATCAATTTCTACCCTTAAATTGACCAAAATACTTTCTGTTCACTAAATCTAGCAATAGCAGCTTGAAGAGGCTTCACTGAGTCTTTTGATTTTTGGATGATCATCACAAAATGATCATATCTCACTTTGCTGGAGCTGTTTGTTTCTGCTTCATTTTTATCACTGAATCTTACTGTCCAAAGTCTGATCACTGTGGCTGATTCAGTGGGGAAGTGGTGTAAAGCTTTAGTCTAAAGCTTATAAGAAATAAACCTGATCTGTTTAGTAAACGAACTCTCCAACACTTTATGTGAATCATTTTATTAACACAAACAACATAATCACACATTCAGAAAGATATTTTGCCAAATCTCAGTTTGTTTCTTAAAGGCTTTCATCAGGACTTGATCATGAGGCTGTTACTTTTGGGTCTGTGGTTTTGACACATAAAACTGGAGGATTTTTTTTTTTTTTAAACTTTAGCCTGGAGGGATTACGTATGTGGTTGAGCAAGAAAAGTGTTGCAGCAAAATCAGGCATTATGTAAGTGTTCAACAGATAAGAGCGTGAAGCTTGGATCACAGAGAAGAGTGGTAAATGTCTCTGCCTTTACTGTTTGCATTATTTAAAAAGCCCTTTAAATCAGTGATGTTTATGATTGGGCGTACCTGGCCAGCGACTGCAGATGGGAATTAGCTAGTAGATAAATCTGGTACAAGACATCTTTTCTCTTATGAGGTCAGTGTTTTGGTCCCTGACAAATAAAGAACTGCTTGTATGATAACCATGTTCGGCTTTTTGTTCCCACATGTCTAAACATGTGAGAACCACAAAGCTTGAATTTAAGGAAGCTTAAAAACATCATCTCAGCTATTATTGGCTTTTAGTGGCCCGTGGATTAGGGCAGTAAAATTTGTTCTTTTTGGTATTTTGTCTTGATAGAAACTATAATCTGAAAGCTGTCACACGTTAATGATTTCTGCTAATATGCTTCTTGTAGTAAATTACACCAAAATGATCCCAAAAACTGTTGTTTCTTTGAGATGGTTTTAAATAGTTTCATAAAACTGAGATGAAAAATCTACTATCAAAATGACTAGGGAGTCTGACTGTAGACAGTAAAATGTGAGATCCTGTTAGTTGTTGTTTCACAGTGGAGCTTTTGAGCCCACTCATAATACTACAGCTTATAGCTGCCTACCCCGCACCAGCCTCGAATGTAAAGCATAGGGTGAATGACTGCTGGAAGTCATAGATGTTACATTTAGGCTTATGTTTGAAATACTAATTACATTGCAGTGTTTCCCACTAATAGAATTTACTCAAGCGACACACTCAAAGATTTGAGTCATGAAAATATATTCTTCGCTCTTATTTTGAAAGTTTAGCTAGCTCTGATCCATCACATGTTTTGCGATTTGCTAGCTTTGTTGTCAGTTCTCTCCTTGAAATCTTTCAGCTATCCGGAGTCCTTCGTCTCAGTCAGGCTAATTTTAACACCACTATCTTGGGCTTCAGCTGGAGACATTAGTCCTCTCTGCTGTGGAGAACCCACATAAGATCCAGAACTAGAACCTGCAGCAGGTGAAGAACTGGTCACTACGCTGAGCTGACCGAGTTTGGAGAGCGGAAAAAGGACTGCTGTCATCAGCAGCAGTCCAGTGTGAGGAAGTTACTAGAGAGCCAGCAGCACAGTCTTGTGACAGTTCATGAAATGGTCACAACATTTAATCTGTGGATTCATATTTTGGGCTCTCTCTCGTACTGACTTGTATTCATGTACACAAAAAATGAAAAGAATATTCCCAGTTTCAAAGAGGGGAAAAAGGTGACATTTAGGCTACGTTCACACTTCAGGCGAAAGCGCATCAAATCCGATTTTTAAAAAAAAAATTTTTTTTATACCCTATGCGACCCATATCCGATCATGGTATGACAGTGTGAACGGCACAAATCCAATATTTTCAAATCCGATCTGGGTCACTTTCGTATGTGGTACTGAATCCGATACATATCCGATGTTTTAGAAAGCGACTGCTGTTTGAATGGTCATGTCGCATTAAATCCGTCTTTTACGTCACTGACACAAGACAGACGCCAATTATCAGCGCCAGAGAAGCGCCCGAGAAGACATCGCGAATACTTCCTGGCCATCCAGTGTAGATGTCAGTGAAACTGTTGGGAAGACAACGTTGGAGAGCGTTTGCTGTCACATTTTTTCTTTGTAGTGTGAACAAGCAGACAAAAAAAATCTGAATTGAGCATTAACACCTGCACCTTAGAGAGAGCGGGGGTTGAATAATTTTACTGCTCACACCAGAGACCAGTTTGAGTCCCACATGGGAAACATTTTTACACTTCAGTTGGATTATATTAATTGTGTTATTTAATTATTTTCAGAGCTCAATGTTCGTCCAACTCCCTAATCTCAGAAACATACAGATAAAAATTGAAGATACGGCATGATTCATTCAGAAAAATAAATGATCAGTATGTTAAACCTTCTGTAATCCAACCTTCAAGTTAAATTTTATTAGCTTTTTGCTTCTTATTGCTCTAAAACTTTAGAATGCCTTCCCTCTTTGCTGAGCGAAGTCAGTCACCCATGCTTGTAAAGCTTGTGCACAAGAATTTCACTGGCATGTTCTGTACCAGTGTACCTGCACATGTGATGTGACAATAAAAGTGACTTGATTTGATTTTGATCAGGACACTTCTGTCTTTGTTTTGAACTGTTTGTCATTTACAAGGACTGCTGGTATTTTCCCAAGTCTGCAGTCATGTGCTTCTTTTTTTTTTAAAAACAGATGTTAATTGGTTGGTTTTAAGGAAACCAACCACTTCGCTTAAAGTTCCCTGTTCACTTAGACTTTAAGTGATTATCCACTGCAGACAATAGTGCACAAGGTCCCAGATAAGGTTGCAAGGATTTCTGAGTCATATGATGCCATGAGAAAAGACATTTCAAGCTCCACATTTTGTTAAAACCTCGATAATTAACCAGGGAGTCTACTGTTTCAGCAGAATCATTCCATGAAACATCAGTTTCATCAACCTCCCCCACCCGCCATCACCCTCTCAGAATCAGCTGATTTATTTATTGGGTGCAAAAACATTGGTATATTTGTTGAAGCCTTGCATAATTTCACCTCTATATTAATGTATTTTCAGAGTTATAGGTCTGTGGTGGGCTGAAATTCAGTGTTTTATTTTATTTATTTTTATATATTTTCCAGTATTTTTAGGCCTCATACAAATTTTTTTGTTTTTCATTTCCCAGCTGAAAAAATACAGATGAAACTGCCATGCAGGCCACAAGAAAACAGCTGAGCACTAGATACCAAAGATTACAAGACTGTAAATATAGACAGGTCTTTCCATGCCTTGATCCTAAAGCTTTGATCGTGGTAACTTTCCTCCCTGACTTGAAAAATGCTATAACAATCTTTACAGTTTCAGTGATCAACACACACAAGCACACATTCATGCAGCATTTGATTGCATACTATGCAGCTCTTCTACTATCACACACACTCACATGCCTGTTAAACCTCTTCATATGTTTCTCTCGTTATATTTTGAGCTTCTCTGTAAAACATGGCACACTCATGTTTGAGACTAAAAATAGAGACATGCTGACTCTAAATCCACATGTGTGACTAAAGCTTGATTTGGTTCAGTCCAACTTCTATTTTTCTCATGAAAAAGCACAGCCGCTCAGTTATGATCACAGATAGAGTTTAAAAAGGAGCTCCATTCTGAAACGGAGTACAGGAAAGAGACAGCACTGTGACTGACACGATGGCCTGAGTTGGAGTGAAGGAAAACATTTTTCTAGAGCCAACAGAAGCAGCCCATATTACTGTGATCACTATAAATGCTTCATAGGTCAAAGGCCAATTTGAGTCGTTCGTCAAATCACCTCATTAACCAGCTTAAATTTAAAGAAAAGTGATCTTAGTTCCTGCCATCCACCCCTGGTGTGTTTTGCACACAAAATGAAAAAATGATTGATCACCAACAGAGTAAAAACTGGTAAGCAGTTAAATTGCTCTCTGATTTCCCCACAGTCTGTAAAGGTGTCAGATTTATTCCAAGCTGCAGGTATTTGATGGGAAATGAATAAAAGCAGAACAGGGTCAATTTCAATGTATTGCCACTTTCAGCCAGTGAGAGAGCTTTGACATCTTATAAATACAATTACTTGTTATTGCCTTTATAAAACATTGCAAATAAGTATTGATTTAATATCAAAGTACAGGCTCTAAAAAAATAAATAAGGCGTTCTTAACTTTGTATAGGTCCTCAAAACTGTTTACCAGAAACACACAAGGGGGAGAGCTGGAATGCTGTTGGTGCTTAACTCCAGTCCTTTGTGAATTGTATTGAGTGTGCCACAAATATTCCTTTGGGTAACAGCCCATTACACAAGGCGTGGAGGGAGGGCAGAAGGGGGTAAGCAAGACGCTGAGGAGAGTAACTTGATTTTTAGGACTCAGGATAGAGGAGTCACTGCATTTCACTGCAGCTGCTTTGTTTTGTCCTTCAGCGCCCGTGAAGATGTCAGAGAGTCTGTATGACAGCTTGGAGAAGGTGGGAAAGAAGCAGAACAAGGAGCAGGTTCCTCCACCATCCGAGCCTCAAAACAAGAAGCCCTCATCAAGTAAACCACCCAAGAAGTCGTATTCGAGCAATACAGCCTCTCCCACAACTTACAAAACCCTCGAGGAGGCGTTCAAAGCGGTCAGTAAGAGACATTTTCTTAAGTTGACTGATATTAAACTCAATGGAAATTTAGTGAAAGAAATGACCCAAAATGATCTCTAAACAAAGCAGCATTGTTACAT
Organism: Pundamilia nyererei; assembly: GCF_000239375.1. Classification (NCBI taxonomy): domain Eukaryota; kingdom Metazoa; phylum Chordata; class Actinopteri; order Cichliformes; family Cichlidae; genus Pundamilia; species Pundamilia nyererei. The sequence continues at coordinate 1,371,339 of NW_005187475.1, read as the reverse complement.
CTTCAAAGCCAACTGTCACATGCTGAAACCGATCTAGCCTTTGCTTGGAGGGTGTGTTCTTTTTGAGACTCCATTGCTGATATTTTTCTCTTGTCCTGTCTTCAGCTGGATGTTGCAGACCTGAAGCAGCAGTTGGCTCGCAGTCAGACCCTGTTTCCAGAAAACCCTTCGGTTTGGATCAAAGATCTGGCTGGATACCTCAACCTCCATTTAACTGCCCAGGACACGGAGCCCACACTCAGCAGCCACCCTTATGGTCAGGCAGACTCTTATTTTGATATGCCCATTTATTTATCGTGCGGTTAAAGCATTTCAATACTTAAGTCTTCCTGTTTGTCTTTTCTGTCCCAGACTACCCATACTGCCTTACAGGAAAAGAGCTGAGGGGCGTGATCAAAGGCCTCATCGGACGTTGCAGCAGCGCTCTGCCAGATTTCTTCGACCACTGTGTTTACACTATGCTCAGGGAGTTGGACAGGCAGTCAGGTAAACCCAGGAGAACCTCTTACATCCTTTTATTGATGCGACTTTACTCAGTAGAACATTAACAGACAGGGAAAAATGTGCCAAGATACCAAAGCTGCAGAAATCTCAATAATAAACTTAAATGTTCTGTAAGTTGAAATAATATTCTGATTGAATATAAAACATATAAAACGTTACATATGAACCAAATAAATACATGCAAATAAACAAGGGGGTAAATAGGTGGGGGGGATGTTTATGCCCAGGTTAGTGGTTGTCTTTGACCATAAAAACCATATCACCTCAATGGCAGCACAGATAGAGGTGAAGAGAAGGCCAGGTGGTCGACATACTTGTCTGCCTCACAAAGCCCACAAGGTAGCAACAGGCCTGAAGCCAACATCTGAAAGCAGATGAGATGAGAGATCCTGAAAGAAAGGCAGCTGCAGGCAATCATTATGTTCCTTCCTTGTATTCACTTTCAAAAAGCTTTTGTTGTGTCTAGATTCATCTATTGATCTAGATTGATCTTTGCACGAGCTAAACTAAACAAGCTTTTAGCGAGGAGCAAAAGTGCACTGCTGTGAAAGAAAGTGATGTCTTGTGGTGTGACTGTCTTGGCAGTCAGGGGACAAAAAACAGCAAAGATCACTGTTATGGTTCAACGCTAGGGTGGGGTCAAAACCCATCATGACTCAAACCTCAAATTATCATTATTTACCTTTTAACAAACTCTAACCAAGAGCAGTCAGCAAGGTCACCAGGATGCCTCATGAAATAAAGATTTTACCCAAGCATTGTTTCAGTTTTTAGTTAAAATTCATAAAGCAGAAAAAGAAGCCGAAAGTACCAATACCTAAAGCTTATTGTTTTTATTTCCAGGAGAACCTCTACATGGCTACAGAGTTTGCATTCAGGCAGTCCTGCAGGACAAACCCAAAATAGCCACCCAAAATCTGCCAGAGGTGAGTGTGTGACTGTCACTCCGGCAAATAATCAGCAGCTTTGCTACTCTTGTCCTGCTGTGCATGTTATTACACTAAAAGCTCAAGCTATATTTTTCCTAACATTTCTGGACATGTGTAATATTATCAAATTATGTATTATATTTTCAAACTGGTAGTTTCAGAGGGGGTATTGCTGGATTTGTCTGTTTGAATAATTTTGCATTATTATATTGTAAAACTCTCCCTTCTCCTTGTTCCTTTTCTGCAGTATTTGGAAATGTTGCGGTCAGTTCAGAATCGTCCAGTAAAGTGTTTGACCATCATGTGGGCTCTGGGCCAAGCAGGATTTTATGATCTCAGCCAGGGTCTAAGAGGTAATAAACACTTTTACACAGAGGCACACAATAATTTCAATATTTTACATTACCGCATATCCATAAAGCCCAAAACTGCTCTGAACAAGTAGGCATTTGCCCAGTATTAGTCCAGATCTGTCTGTTTTCCCCTTTCTCCCACTTTCCCAACAATGTGTGAAGACAGACATTCTGGGTTGGGGTTCACTGAAGCAACAGAGCACATTAGAGCAGTAATATTCCCCCCTGATAGCTGCTGGTGCTCCAAGTGTTATTAGTTAGTGTGACTATATTAAATGTTTACAGTGCAAAATTGCAATGAAATTTAGGGGGAAATGGTGTCTAAAATTACTGATTTAGTACAAAATCACACCCAAAGTGTGATTAAATATATTTATTTTCACTTTAACAGAAGAAAAGCTTCCTAAACTAAAGAAAATGTTATTTGTTTCAGTGTGGCTGGGCATCATGCTCCCTGTGCTGGGAGTGAAGTCTCTGTCCTCATATGCCATCGCCTATCTGGAGAGACTTCTCTCGTAAGTCTGACTCAGAAATCCATGAAATTTCTCAAATTTCTTCATCTTCCAGACACTTCCTTTCCATTCATTTGTAGTACTTGAACTATTAAGATCATTACCAGTGATACCTTTAATTTGAATGTCATGGATATTTCAACATACTTTAATTCTTTTCCCAGACTTCATTCAAACCTGACAAAAGGATTTGGTATTATGGGTCCGAAAGAGTTCTTTCCTTTGCTCGATTTTGCTTTCATGCCAAAGAACGCCCTGTCACCAAGGTAAATGTAAACCAGTGCAAACACAGACCAACAGCAAGACATATCAGACTGTTCATAATCTCTGTTTAGAAATAAAAGCATTGCAAAAATGTTATCTGCGTTCTGAGTCCTAATATATTTTTTTCTGTTTTTTATTACAGTCTGCAGGAGCAGCTGAGGCGTTTGTATCCTCGACTGAAGGTCCTCGCATTTGGTGCCAAGCCAGAGAACACGTTGCACACGTACCTGCCGTCATTTCTGTCCAGAGCCACGCCACACTGTCCCGACGACATGAAGAGGGAGGTGAGACCCACAATTCTGTATACATTACTGCTGCTACTGTACTGTTACAGCAGCCATCACAACACGATCTTTGACAAAAGTGATTAAATAAAGCAGAACTGCTCAATAAAATTGTGTTCTCACTAAACGATGTCAAAGAATACATTATGAGTAAAATGATAAAAATGAACCGCATTGTCTTCTGCTTCTTGCAGCTGCTCAGCAGTATGACTGAGTGTCTGTGTGTGGATGTTCAGAGTTTAGGAGTGTGGAGGCAGCTCTACACCAAACACCTACCCCAGTCCAGGTAACCTGTGGACCATAAATTTTTTTGTCTTTTTATTTATGATCACATCTCCACATAAGGTAAACTGTACAAATGAAGATGATTTCAAACTGATTTCAGACTCACTGCTTTCTTTCCTCAGTTTGCTTTTGAACCACTTATTAAAGTCCTGGAACATCCTTCCACCAAAGGTACAAGGGCTGTCACAATGTCTGTTGGCTCATAAACCAAACGCACCTCCCAGGGATACTGTTATTTAAACATCAAAGCCTGTGTAACCTGATTAATAATGCAGTTTTAATGTAACTTGTATTTTTATTGTCTTTTAATCCCATCACTGTGTTTTACTTGGACTTTTTTTTGTTTTTAGCTTCGGAAGAACCTCGAGGAAACGATCCAGTCTTTTAGAGTGACCAACGAAGAAATGAGAGACACCATTGAATCTCATGACCTTCAGGAGTGCAACAGCCTGTGCCAGGTGAGCAACTCGGCCTGTTCATGTTTGTTTAAAAGGAAACTCGCGATTTCAAAAAAGTCTGGGTTAGACACGAAGATAGTGTAAATATTAAATCATGAAGCACCTCTACAATATGAAAGTGAGCAATATTTATAAAGTGCTGACAGAAGGCATAAAAAGCTTAAAAAAATTAAGATATAAATTTAGGAACTAAAACTAAAGGAAGGAAGAGAAGAATATTAAATTGAAAGCCTATTAAAGAGATCAGTAGTGTTGTGATATTGGAACGACTGTTTTGGGACTTACTGGGTAGTTTCCAAGCATCAAGGGCAGAGTTACTGAACTGGAGAACCTGGTGAGTTGCAGATGGGAGTACTGGAGAGATGAATGCATGAATGAGCATGTGCAACTCCTCTTTAAAAACTTCTTCTGACATTATCCCTGCTTCTTGGGCAACAACTAGAGATGTATGGAATCATAAAGCTAACACTTGGATTATGAACCTTATTTGACATGTGCTTTGTGTTTCTCCAGAATCTGCAGGTAAAGATGCGTGGTCACGGGTTCCCCTGGTCCAAGCTGCTCCTGGTTCTGCTCGTGTTCGTTGCCGGCTTCATCGCCCACGACGTCAGATCAAACGGCTCTGTCGCAGGTCTGTCAGAGTGCCGTTTACTCACCATATTCGCCTATCTTTGTATCTGTGGCCTACTCATTGTGTTTATATTACGTTTCAGATTCCATCACAGCCAGGTATCTGCACTCCTCAGGGATCACAGCTGTATCTCAGCAGGCCTGGAGCAAAATAACAGTCTACTCAAAGCAGGGCTTCAGGTACGATCATTTCTAGTCAACAGAGCCGACACTTAAAAATGATCCATAAAATCTAAAACAAGCTTCTGACTCACTTCCTGATAACGCTCAGGCACACAGTGTTTTATTCCCTGTGGTTTGTTGGCTTTTATTTAGAATTCTATATTAATATAGATTTATTAGATTAACCTGCTGTTCTGCCATAAAATTATTTGCTTTTAAAAAGAAAATTTAAAAAAATGTATGGCTTTTTCTTTTCTTCTATTTTTCCTCTAATGAAGATTGCAGTTATGATCATTATTGTCTGTATTGTGTGTTTTGTATTTTCTGTAGCTGGTTGGAGACAAACACTCCTTATTATTACTCTGAGTGTGTCCGGGTTTTGGGTCCAGTAACGGAACAAGGTTTGGAAAAGGCAAAGTCAGCAGCTGTCTTCATCTCTGAAAACACCTCACGGTTTATTGTCTGGGTTAAAGAAACCACACCTCTTGTCATAGAATGGGTAAGGCCATGGCTACAGCTCCACCTGACCTTAAACATTTAAATGTTGAAGTACAATTGTTCTTTTTTTTGGGGGGGGGGGCTGAAGCACAGCTTTCTGGGTGTGTATTAAACAGTCCAGCTGGATTATCATTTCATCCTTTTGTGGATTTATTTGTGTTTATACTGTGTCACTTTTCCCCCTTAATTAAAATTTTGAGCATTACATAAGAAACTACCAGATAACTACCAGTCTGACTCTGATTGTGTTGCATGTCTTTGTCCAGGTGAACACCAACACCCCAGAGAGTGTGTTCCAGGCTCTGGCATATTTGAAGGAGCTCCTCATCTTCCTACATCAAAACTACATCCTGCCAGCGCTGGCGTACACATCTAACCTGCTACAGAGAGCATGGGCCAACTTAGAGGACTCTTGCAAGTCAGTACTAACAGCAGCTCTTTAACAGTTAATCTTTATTACTACATGCCTGAGTTTGGGGCAGTTAAACCGGCTGGGACTGGTTTCACAAAGATGTATTTGGTCTGTGGGGTTAAACAAGAAGAACAGCACAGCTTGTATTAGAATAATCTGACTAAAACGAAGACACCTTACCTCTGGGCTGCCTAACTATAAGAATCTGTGGCACTGCTGCAACAATGATTTAACTATGAAGCCCTCGTTATGGTGCTTGTTGGGATGAAACGTGATTCACCTTTACTTATTGCTGTGTTTTATTGAAGCCATTGAGAAATGCGTGCAGGTTACCAGTTGCACTGACAGATGTAGTGACATGCCAGTTTATCCTGCTGGAGTTTGGACCTCGTTCCTATTTGTTCTTTAAAGGGAGTCGCTCACCAGAAGTTTGGCTGATCTTTGTAGGCTTTGTCTGTGTACGTTTCTCCTATTTGCACAGTACCGTCACAGCACCACACACATTTCACTTCTCAGCAGTGTGTTCTTCTTCTGTTTACTGGAGCCAGGTAGTTGCACCCAGCTGATAAACAATTGGACTATTTTTTCCATTCATTCATCCTCTGACAACTGTCCAGGTCTCGGTTGTGAGGGCAGCAGTCTAAAGCAGAGATGCATCAGCGGCCTTTTCCTTGGCTGTTGATAACCTCTGAGGTGATTGACAGATGAACTCTGTAATGATCTGTCACTCAGTTATGAGTAGTGTAGTAGACAAATGTGTTTGTTTGTATTGTTTAAAAGGAACTAAAAGCATCATTAAAGCTGCAGTGAGTGATTAATTTTTTTTTTTTTTACTTTCTCTGTTGCAGTGGGGAGGTGTCTGTATCATGTCTGCAGGGCCACGCCTTGTCCTTTACCAACTCGACGTGGCAGCTTCTCCAACACACGACCTCGGCAATCAAGACATGGGCCCAGGATTTGCTCACTCGAGTGGGATAACGCAATACACACACAATATGCACACAGGAAGCTAAACACACCAACACACACACTCTGGCCCAGCGTGAGTCTGTCATGTCCCTTGTGACACAAGTGGATGCCGCAGGGTCAGAGGGAAACGAGCTCACTCAAAAAAGACCCTTTTTGTCTCTTGTTTTGGTTAAATTTTAAAATCAGTTTGGTGTTGTTTAGATGTTTTTTTTTTTTTCTATCAGTCTTTTTGTCACTGCTGGATACGGAGGTTGTACCCTTCTTTCTCTCTCCCTGAGTTTTATACTGCAAATTTCAGCCACTGCTTGAGCCTCTGGGTTAGGCAGGTTCTGTAATTTATAGAAAATATAGGTTTGTAGATGATTTATAAAAGTTTTTATTTAAATATAATTAAAAAAAAAAGTGTTGTGAAAGTTGGTAAAGGCAGGGAACATGTCAGAAACGTCTCCAAGCCACTGAAAACCTCATCAGATGGTCAAGTCATCTTTAACACCTGGTCCTGTGTGTGCAAACCCCTTGTCAAACCTAACTAGGGAGTTGTGTCTCCGGGCGGATTTGCTCGTCCAGAGCACGGTCGTAAACACAGTCTTTTCACATCAGTCCAGAAGAAAAAATCTGTGTGTCTTGTCTCTGCTGTTTTGTTTCTGTCCCGTTTTCTAATGCTTCACCTACCAGCAGAAGCTTCTCACCCGAGCTGCGAGAAGCACCGACATCATGTACCTGAAGGTCAATGCGTTTCTGTGTTTGTGTCTGCGTGGATCAGTTGTCATCCTGTATGCTGTAATCTGAGAAATGACATTTTACTTAACTAACCCCCCAGCCTGTAAACAAGATGATATGGAAGAGACCAATGTCTTACTTTGTAATGTAAATGATTTGTAATAAAGACTCCAACCCCACTGCAGTGTTTTTATCAGCTGATTTACCCGAGTGTGCCACAAGCTACACAGCAAATAATAGAAACCACCTTGTTAACAGTTGTCTTGTCATGACTTGGGGCTTTGCCCTCAAACTTCAATTTTGCATGTGTATGTTCTTATTAAAATATAATTATTAGATATGTGTATTCAGGGTCATCGTAAGAAAAAACAAATTTGTCTCACCACGTATTAATATAGATCAAGATGCGAAGAGTACACTGGGAATGTATTTTTAGTCAAGTGTCGCTGATTCAGCAGTCCTCTTAAAAACGTATCTTGCCCCAGTAAATCAATGCTTTCCTCTCGCATGCTTAGTAGCGCTGCCGCTTATAGAGAAACACTGTGGGGAGCTGATACCATCCCCTTCGATAGCTCAGTTGGTAGAGCGGAGGACTGTAGAGGAGTGCGATAGACATCCTTAGGTCGCTGGTTCAAATCCGGCTCGAAGGAGGTGACACTTTTTTTTTTCTTCTTCTTCTTTCACGGTGTTCAAGCGCAACGATCGAATACAGATTACACGGTAGATAGGGTTCATCAGCCGAACCAGCACAATTGCCAGCAAGCCAACAGGCTCTGTTGGCTATAGCCCAACTCGATTACATAGATATACTTTATCAGGTTGCGAGGCAACGCACATAAGGGGGATTAGCTCAAATGGTAGAGCGCTCGCTTAGCATGCGAGAGGTAGCGGGATCGATGCCCGCATCCTCCAAAGTTTTGTGTCTCGTCGGTTGGCGTGAGTTTGTTTTAACTCTCAAGTTGCAAAATGCAACCAACCAGACCAATTAGAAAATATGGTTATTTTAAAAATTGGTAATTTTGGGGGGGAGCTGAGACACAAAACATAAAGAAGATGCCAATGTCACATTTACATTTTCACGAAAGTTTTTGCGACGAATTTCACTGAAATCAATTCGTTCGACACTTCAAACTTAGGCAGTCTTTGTATAAGCTATTATAGGTCCCTGCTGTCAACACGTTATCACCTTCAAAGCCTAACATTTTAAGCTAGGTGACAAATCGTCGATATCTTACGCTTCCGGGGACCCAACATCAGCAAACAAGAGAACCGTTTGGAATGAATATACGCATGTACACTCGTTTTACTTACATCTCTTTGGTAAACACTATATAACATGCTGGTTAATGTTAGGGATAAGATTATGGTTAGGGTTTGGGATACGGCTAGGACTGGAGTACATGGCTGGAACATGTATTACCTCGGGAGCGTTATTGTACTGGATTTCATTGATAACCCGGCGCGTAGCATAAGAACGCGGAAGCTCACCTGTCGCGCTCCTCCGGAACATCGCAGGACTTGACAAATCGTCAGCATATCACGGGTTGGTACTGCGAACGGGCTGTTTCTGAAGCGTGGGGGGATTAGCTCAAATGGTAGAGCGCTCGCTTAGCATGCGAGAGGTAGCGGGATCGATGCCCGCATCCTCCAAGCTTTTTTTTGATGAGTTAAAATATTTTAAATAGAGCATTTTAAATATCCATGTGATTTAAAACTGTTTATTGTTTATGGAGAGTAATACATTTTAAGAGTACCGGGTAAATCTGTAAAGTAAACAGGAACTGATTGATTAATGATTATTTCTTTATAGCAGTGTATATTAATGAAATATGAAGTTGATATAAACAGAACTTTAAATAAATCACCCTAATTAGTAGAATGAAGAAACGACCTGAAATAGAGAATAAACTTATTTGAATGTTTATGACTCCCCGATAGCCGTAGATGTGTCTGTGCTGCCGCCTGGAGGCACAAGAGAGAAGATACATCTGCAGCTTCAACGTTTTCTTTAACACTAATAACTATGGCAGAGCACTGAATGTATAGAAGGTGGAAAGAGAGGCATTACTATGAGATAACTGTGAGGTAGATTATTATCAATTGGTAAAAAGTGCAAATGTAATCAAGCGCACATGAAAAATTAACTAGCTTTAGAGCTTTTTGTATTAAACTGTGTAAAAAGTTTACTTGCGTTGACTTGATATTCTGTGCATGGCGTTTACAATGATTAAAAAGTTCATGTGAGAGACAAAACAGAAGACAAAGAAGTCCAGACGCTTTTTCTTTCCAAGCTCCTTAGACTACAATGACCTGGATGACTGAGAATCTTCACAGACAACAAGACAAGACGGCGCAACACTAGACAGAACAGGACAATACAGAGACAAGACAGTG
>NW_005187475.1:1349454-1351100 GCF_000239375.1 Pundamilia nyererei | reverse complement strand
TTCTGTACCAACAAGACTATACATGAGTACACAAAGCCAAGCCATGGCGTAAGTGAGATTGGTGTTAAAGAATTTGACTAGCCTGCAAAGAGTCCTGACCTCAACCACACAGAGCTCCTTTGGGATGAACTAGATTGGAGACTGCAAGCCGGGCCTTCTCGTCCAACGTCAGTGTCTGAACTCATAAATTCTTCTGGAAGAACGGTCAGAAACAAACTTTCCCATTTATGTCCCTCTTTTTGTCTTCTAACTTCTCTGCATCTCATGGACAAAGATGTTCTTTCCTGCTCCTCTAGTCTTTGAATTCTCCATGTGCAAAATAGGTACAGCCTGGAAAAATTCCTCATTATGCACACGGCTAACCACATGAAAAAGGTTTCATTTTCAACAGGGTTCTATGCCATGTCAAGACTGATATTTTTTTTTTACATTATACATGCCTGCATTCAGCTATATTATGAGAAAACTGCTTATGTTACCATTGTTATGCAGACGGTACCTTGTTATATATATGTAGAAAGATAAATTTGGTCCTTGTGGAAAGTCTTCCCAGAAGAGTTAGATGTTAGATAGCTGCAAAGAGTTTGCCAACATAATATAAACCCTATGGATTAACTCTGGGATGCCACTCAAGTTCATATGCATGTTACTTTACATTACTCTCAGAATAAAAGGTGAGTCTGTGGGTATTGGCACAGAAGTGAAGACAGTTTTGAAATATGAGGAAATACTGTTTTTATCATCTTGTGATTTAGGCTATTAAATGTGGTCAAAGTGATAAAACCTAGGGACTTTATCTTCTCGTTAACAGCTATTTTATAACTTCTTACCAAAAATCATCTTGTTATATGGCTTTTTTATGGATGGCAGGAAATCAGCAGGATTTGGAGTCAACGTTTGTTTATTGATTAACAAAATAAATAAAAAGAGATTCATATCAAACTCAAAGGGAGATGAAAATTAAAGATAACCACTTAATGTGTTCTGCCACACAGCTTCAGTCAGAAACTACATTTTATTTGTCAATAAGCACATAGCAGTATGTTTGGTCTCTCATCCTTCATAAGGTCACACTGAAGCACAGACATATAAATCATAAGAATAGTGTCAAGAGATTTATTCTAAAAGACACTTCTTCAGCTGAGAGTCAGAGAGTAGAAACACACACGCTGCAGTCTTTACTTGCAAGGGCGGTCACAGAGCGCTCACACCAGAGTGGGGGCCCTGTGATGTGCGCGCTCTGTTCTTGCACTTGTCTTTATTTATACACAAAAAGAGTAATACAACAGTGAATACATTTGTTCAGTGGAATGTTGATACGTGAGCATGTGCGTATGTGGTTGTGTATGTGTGTGCGTGTGCGGTTTGTGGGAGGCAGCTCCTTTTCCCGGTAGGGAGTGAAACTGTTTGTTCAGCTCTTACTATGAGAAACTGATGAGAAAAGAACAGAACAAGTCTCATAGTGAACAATCAGCCTAAGTCATCAAAAGGTTTGTCACAATCAGCAGGGCTGACTGTGTGTAGAGTGAAGGCTGGACCCAAATGCAGACGAAAACAAAATGTGAAACATGACTTGAATAACAGAAAACGAGCCGTTTATTGAGGCTGGCAAAATAACTGTAGGCAAAAGGCAAGGCTAACAATAA
>NW_005187475.1:1347162-1349165 GCF_000239375.1 Pundamilia nyererei | reverse complement strand
GTGAACCAGCGCAAACACAAACAAAGGATGGGAGGAATGTACCATCTTAGCAGTGGTTAGAGGGGGTCCGTGGAACAGTCTATATACACAAATCACAGGGGTTTTCTACACAAACAAACAAACAAAACAAACAAAAATTTCAAGTGGAACCCCACACTAAAACACAAATACATGAGACCAAATAACACAACCCTGGGAGACAAGGCAAAAAGTCAAATACTCAAAGTTTCAGGAGACCGACCCAGACGTCGGCGGCACAACAGTCCATAGGTCATTAGTTCAGGGGGCCGACAAGGACGACAGCAGCACAAGAGTTTGCACAGTTCAGGTGGCCGACCAGGAGGCCAACGGTTCAGTAGTCCATAGTTCAAGGGTTCAGGGGGCCGGCCACGAGTCCAACGGTGGCGACGGAGCAGGTCAGGAGGCCGACAACGTGGAAAACGGCAGTGGCGAAGTGGGCATGGCTGACCACACTTGGAGAGCTTGGTTGGCTGCCGGCGGCAACTTGGGCACGTACAAAGATGGTCAGGGGGCTTGGCTGGCGGTCGACGGCAGTGTGGGCACATACAAAGGCCATCGGGCAGCTTGGCCGTCAGGTGGCTTGGCAGGTGGTCGACGACGTGGACAAGAACTGGCTGGTGGTCAACGGCGTGGACGATAGTCCTTGGATGGTTTGGTTGGTTTCCGTCGACAGACTGTTTTGACAGGCTCCGGAAACAGCTGTGCTGGACTTGGCTTGGCACGTGGAAGGAGACCAGGCTGAGGCGTGGCAGGGCCAGGCGAGGCATTGTCCTCTGGCTGGGTCGCGTCGAGACCAGGCGTGGCGACGACCTCTGGCTGGGTCGCGTCGAGACCAGGTGGCAGCATGGCGGCTGCAGGTGGTGGACCAGGTGGTGGCGCTGCAGCAGATGTTGCAGAATGCTGGATGGGCTCGGCTAAACCTCCAGCTGGCGTGGCATGAGGCTAGACGGGCTCCTCGGGCCCTCCAGCTGACGAGGCATGAGGCTGGACGGGCTCCTCGGGCTCTCCAGCTGACACTGGAAAAGGCTGCACAAACTCCAACTAAGCCCCTGGCTCCAACCTGGCCTGGATAACAGTCCCACAGCGGCTTAGCTGAGCCTCATGGCTAGCATTTCCAGTGCAAACAGTCTTATAATTTGGCTTCTTGGAAGCATAGTTCGTGGCATGATCAATGCACAGAGAAGCTAGACAATTTTGCAAAGGGATAAGATGGTCCGTGGAAGACTTGGCCGAAAAATTCTCAGTCTTAGTCATTTCAAAATCATAAACAGTCTTTTTATAGCCGGGCCCATGAACTGGTAAGGCAGTGTTAGTTTTAATATTCACCTTGGAAAAAACATGAGGAGCCAAAATATAGTCACTCACTTCAAACCTTTGTGAGGTACGTTGATGACGTGAACGCCACTTTTTTTCTAGAAGCAGTTGTGACTGAACCAGGGCTAATTGTGGGGTTTGGCTCCTCATCCTCTGACCACAACCTCGCCAGAAATGAGGCTGGAGATGTGAAATCTGAATGAGACTGTGAGGGTGAGTGACTAATCCGGGATGGCGAAGAGGAAACTGGCGAGCTGGGGGGCAGTGCCGGCACTGAAGGGAGGGGCGCTGTGGCAAATCTCAGCAAGCCGACACGGACACACTCAGGCTCGAGAGGCAGCGATGGAGATGACTGGTTGTGGGGTTGCTGTGACTGGGAGGTGCTGGAAGCCATTACATGACTCGACAGTTCCTGGGCCCTCTTCATAATAGCCTCAGTGACGTTCACCATTACAAGCTTGCTCTTCAAATCGGGTGCCGTGAGGACGCGGTTGAGGATTGCTTGGATCCAAGCCATCTCCTCCAGACACTCAGTGAGAGCCGAGTCTGCTGGGTCCATGACTGGTCAGATCGTTCTGTCACAATCAGCAGGGCTGACTGTGTGTAGAGTGAAGGCTGGACCCAAATGCAGACAAAAACAAAATGTGAAACATGACTTGAATAACAGA
>NW_005187475.1:1344350-1347142 GCF_000239375.1 Pundamilia nyererei | reverse complement strand
AAAATGAGACAAATACAAAATGAACTCAGAGCGCTGGGTCAGAGCCCCAGCCTGTGACAGAGTCATCATGCAGTATTCTATCACATGTAAACTTATATCATTAAAAGTACAACTTTCTATTGACAAATAGAAACTTACATTTTTTTATACTGTCACTTGGCTTCTAAAAGAGCTTTTTTTTACTGATTATTAGGGAGTTCTGGATAAATAGGTTATTAAAAGATAAATATGCTGTAATCTGTAAATGTTTTTTATGAGGTTAGGGTTTCAACATGACGTCAAGAACCACAGAGGTGTATAATCTGGTATAATCCCAGTATAAATGCTCATAAAGTTATTGCCAAACACCACCTCTTAAGAAGACATTCAGATGAAAGGAAAGATGCCGAATGGCAGTCAGAGCTGGAGTATTCCACTAAACCTGGTAGTATTTTCGAACTGTGCACGAGGTAAAGATATTGCCTATATGAGAGAGAGCGAGAGAGAGCATTGACCGTTTACTGTGTTGTGTGTGTATACCAGGAACGGAGACGGAGGGGCAATTCAGGGAGGGGGGGTTACGAGCACGGGTATGTACCAGGAACGGAGATGGAGGGGCAATTCTGGGAGCAGGATTACGAGCATGGGTGTCTGTCTGTTCAGTGACAGGTTGCTTCTCCCAAAGACAAGAACCAACAGACTTAAAAACTCCTTTGTCCCACACGCCATCAAACTGTTTAACTCCTCTCTGGAGGGGAGACGGAGGGGAAACAGGGACAAAGAAGGGGGGAACAACTAAGCTGTAGTGCCTTTTCATTGTGCAATACTTTTTGTTAATAACCAACGGTGCAATAGACTTCAATACTTGAAATGTGCAATTCCCTTGTATTCTCATTCCTATTTATTCTATTTACCCCTTTTGGATACTCTTTATTTATATATGTCTCTGTATTTATATATGTGTATATATGGTATTCTGCTCACATTCTGTATCTTCTTTCGGTGCTGTGCTACTTGGAAACCGAATTTCCCAGAGGAACACACCCGAGGGATTAATGAAGTTTTATCTTATCTCTTATCTTATCTTATAAGGAACAGATATGGAGGGGTAATTCCGGGAGCGGGATTACGAGCACGGGAGAAGCGTCTGGGAGGAGAACAGAATACTATCACGCACCTTTTGAGCACTGGGAGGAGGACACCACTTATAATAGACACACTCTTTATCTTCAAGAGCTCGGCGCCTGGGTTCACGCTTATCATCCACCGTGACAAAAGATACCACAGTTTCATGTAACCTATGAGAGGTAAGTCTAAACTTCATTTTCTAACAATTTTCTTTTTGCAAAAATGTGTCCTTGATCAACATCATCAAAAAGACTTAACAACTCTAGATACCCTATGACCAGGATGAAAGAGAATATACAGAAGGGAAAATCATGGTTCTTTGTATTCCCATATGGAAAAGATATATAAAAATCTTATAAAGTTCTGTCTTGTGTGAAACTTGTATGAAAAGCATACAAGAGTGAAAACAGATATAAGATCCCTTGAAAAATCATATAAATGAAACTTGTATGTTTTGGATACTTACTAAAACATTATATGAAAGTAATGAGAAAGTGGCCTGTTACATGAGTAAATCATATAAGCCTTATATGATTCACTATATGAAGTAGGCCAAATCTTATGCAAGTCTTTTATAAGTTTGTTCTATTTCTTTTCCATATGGGTTAACTCAGTGAAGTATGCATTGTTTGTCTATTTGACTCATTAATGTCAAAGTATTATTTTTCATAGCTCTATATTAAGTAAATATTATTTTGTCTTTAGGTTTATAGAGAAGAGCACAGAGGAACAACCAGATTCATGAATGATGGACACAGAAGACAAGACTCCAGGTACCATACACATTAATGCTGTTATTGTCAACATTTCTGATTTAAAAGGTATTAGATTTTATATTTGCATGTATTTATTATTCATCTAAAGTTTTATCATAGTAGTTAGTGTTTGCCACCATGAGAATAATTTCAACTGTTCAAAGGATTAAATGTAATAATTTTCTTAGTATCATCAACAATCAATTTACTTTTGGTAAAAGAAAAGCTTCCAGGGCCAGTTTAATGTTTTAAAGTCAAAGGGGACCTGCTAAAAAAGTTGATTAAATGGAAAAGGAAAACAACAATAAACAAAATATTAAATCCTATAAATTAATTAATGTAAATTCAGAAATTTAGTAATTGTTTTTGGTCATTTTGGTCATCTAAGGTGGCAACAAAACAGTGGTTGGAGCTACACACCACAGTCTGCCCCAGAATTAGTTTCTACTCGACACAACTGTCATGCAGTATTATCACTATTTCCAAAGTTGTGTCACCTGGGCAATTTTAACAAAATAGCCAGTTGAGTTTAAGTTGTGCTACAAGCAACAGTAACCAAACACCAGTTATTGATTATTAAATGGTAAATGGCCTGCATTTATATAGTGCTTTATTTAGTCCCTAAGGACCCCAAAGCGCTTCACACTACATTCAGTCATTCACACATTCACACACTGGTGATGGCAAGCTATATTGTAGCCACAGCTGCCTGGGGCGCACTGACAGAGGCGATTTATTAGTCCTAAAGATTTCATAATTTCTGACAGTGTTTCACCGATATAGTCAAAGGAGCTTGCAAAGAAAAGCGTCTGGACTTCTTTAAATTGCTTGAAGACGTCTCACCTCTCATCCGAGAAGCTTCTTCAGTTCCAAGGTCAAATGGTGGGGAGTCCCAGATTTAAACCCAGTGGGAGTTTCCCCCCACAGAGG
>NW_005187475.1:1336000-1342286 GCF_000239375.1 Pundamilia nyererei | reverse complement strand
AGGACACAACGACCAGGACAGAGAGCCCGGGGATCGAACCGGTGACCTTCCGGTTACAGATACGCTTCCCAACCCCTGAGCCACGGTCGCCCTGATAATAGGTGATCTAGTTATATAAGTATCTTATGAAACAGGAAAATGGTACATCAGTTGCATCCTATCTTTCCTTTATATTCTATTTATGTTTGGAATATTTCATTCACCTAAATTATATCTATAGTTAAATAACAAACATAGTCAACAATTAAGTAACAGATTATAAAGAAGTTCTTTTAACAATTATTGTCTTTAATTTCAACTTCTCTGTTTGTCTTCTTTAGGCCTGTTAAACTTTATCACCAAACTTGGACTGGAAAAATTTTATCCCAACAAGCTGACTCTGCAACTTCTATTAGAAATCAACAAAAGCAACACATATAATCACACTGTTCAAACAGTGGAAGATATACCATGGTGTTTCTTTGGAAGATTGTTTCAAATCAATGCAGAGTGCAGGGACTGTACACAGGTACCGAATAATAACCACGAGGAGGATCTGTTTAATGATCAATATGACCTTGACTTTTGCCCTACAGATGACACTGACGATAGGTTTAACCCAGTTGACATCATAGTAGCACTTTTCAAATGTGCTGACAGCTTCTTGCAACAGCAAATGACCCTCAAGATGTCAATGTGCCAGTTTTCTGTCCCACTGTTGATGCCTCATAGCAATAATAGTCAGTGTAACCTGATGCTTTGGGCTCTGAGAGACATTGTCAAAGAATGGCTTCCACATGAGTTATCTCAATCAAAACACTTTGTTGAAGACAACATTGTTCAAGCAGATATACCACTCTATTCATTTGTGAGGCTGAAAAACTGCAACCTATCCAAGTCACAGCTTTTAAATATCATTCTCAGCCGGGGTCAACAGAATCACAATTACTTCATTCACAGAGAAATGGAAGGAGGAGCAATTGAAAAGAAAATTGCCAATGGACTGGTTGAGGTTTGTTGGTACCTGCCCAGTGGAAGAGAAAATCTTGACATTTTTCCAGAGCCAGCCGCCTTCGCTAATTTGCGAGGAGACATTTGTGAGTCGCTCACACAATTCAATTTTCTTTACCAAGTATCAACTGCTGTCTTTGTGTTCCTGGACAAAGTTGAAGAACATGAGCAGAAGATTTTGCTTTCTCTACCAAATGTGAAAACAAAACTGTTCTTGGTAGTTGATGTCAAAGACAGGAATGCGAAAGAAGACATATTGTCTGTGAAGACAACACAAGAAAAATTAGATTTACCTAAATCCAGCATCCAAATTAAACGCTCAAACATGAACGTTGTCGAGTTTTCAAAAAATATTTGTGCAGCTATTAAGACCTCAAATGTAACCACAATGAAAATAATCAACATGTTTGACAAAGCTGTTGAACTTGGTTTGTCTGTGGATGAATGCAGGAGTGAAAACCAAGAAAAGGCAGCTGAAGAGATTATGAGGGGCATTGGAGTCCGCAATATATCCGACTACAAGAAGCAACAACTTCCTCTGCAGGGAGATAACTGGAAGAGGTTGTCACAGTTGGAAAAGGAACAGTGTAGATTAAAAGATGATTTTGGTGACTCAGGACTGGAAGAGTACAAATGTCAGCTCCAGCAAGAAGTGAAGCAAATTAAGAAGGAGCAAAGTACCTACAAATTGTTCAAAGCAATGAGAACTTTTATTGCTAACTTATCTACGAACAACAAGGAAGAACAAAACTATTTCCTAAAATGGATGAAACTGAAGCTTGATACACAATCACGGGTAAAACTCTCCGCATTGAGAAAGAAATTTAAAGAAGAGTGCAGGAAGAAAGAGTCCAAACTCATTGCAGAGCTGGATCAAGCTTTGCTGGAGAGCTCTTTAGGAATAGAGCATTACATGAGAGAGATGGGGCTGATCTATGAGTTTTCTTTGCACTCACAAAAAACTGTTGATGAAATAGTTGCTCTGCCAAGTGTTGTAGCTAAAATGCTTCTTGATGGATATCCTTTAGAACTCTTGGATGGAGATGCTTCCAATATTCCAGAGAGATGGGTGGCAGATGTGCTGATGGAGCTTCATAAGAAGGTTGGAGAGAAGAGCAGACTGTTGGTAGTGTCTGTGTTGGGTGTTCAAAGTACAGGGAAATCAACACTCCTCAACACCATGTTTGGTGTGCAGTTTCCTGTCAGCAGTGGCCGATGCACAAGAGGGGCTTATATGGTCTTCCTCAAAGTTGGTGAAGATTTAAAAACCGAGCTGAAGTATGACTTCATAGTTCTCATTGATACAGAAGGTCTAAAATCTCCTGAGATGGCACAACTAGAAGACAGTTATGAGCACGACAACCAGCTGGCAACCTTTGTCATTGGTCTAAGTGATGTAACCATTATCAACATTGCAATGGAGAACGTAACTGAAATGAAAGATGTCCTACAAATCACAGTGCATGCATTTTTGAGGATGAGGCAAATTGGTAAAAAGCCAGTTTGTCATTTTGTACACCAAAATGTTGCTGGTGTTTCAGCTCATTCCAAGTGCATGACAGAGAGGAAACATGTCTTGGACCAGCTAAACGAAATGACCAAAATTGCAGCTAAAATGGAAAAGCAACCTTCTATTAATGCATTCACTGATGTGCTGGACTACGACATTGAAAAAAACCACTGGAACATCCCTGGACTCTGGCATGGAACCCCACCAATGGCACCAGTGAACACAGGTTACAGTGAAGCTGCAGCAGATTTCAAGAAAACTCTTTTGGAAATAATGAAAGATGACAGAGATAGAAAAGCCACACAGATCCCAGATTTTCTCGAATGGATGAAAAGTCTGTGGAGAGCAGTCAAATATGAAAACTTTATCTTTAGTTTCAGAAACACTCTTGTGGCTCATGCTTATGACAACCTTTGCAAAGAGTTTAGTCAATGGGAGTGGGAGTTCAGAAAACACATTTTCTGCTGGCAGACAGAATCCGAGTTAGAAATCTTAAATACTGACAATGAATCAGAAGTTAACACTTGGGAAAAAGTGGTTCATTCCAAAAAATCTCAACTGTCTGACCAAATAACAGACCAACAAAAGCTAATGATGGAGAAACTAATTCACTATTATAAAAGGAAAGACAGAGATGTAAATTTGATAGAGAAATACAAGAACGATTTCTCTAAAAGTATTATTGGCCTTGCCAAAGAAATTCAACAGTCTGTCTGCATTAAACTTGATTGTGCCCTTCAGCTAAAGATCAGCAAAAAGAAGGCTCAAGATATACAGAGAAAATACAGAGATGTGATTGAAGAGCAGGTCATGAAGCTCTTGGGTAACTGCAAAAATTCATCTCTGTCAGATAAACAGCTGATAGATGTGTTTGAAAAGATGTGGACAGAAGCAACAATAAATGTGTGTGGTCTGGAACACCGAGACATCGCAGGATCAGTCCTGATGCAACTGAAAAAAAATTTCTTAAACCGGAACGTCTACAAGGATTTACAGGACGGCTTAAAAGAATATGGAAAAGAGCCATTTAAAGTTAAAAATGCTCATTTAGATTCCTGGTTCAAAATGGTAAAAAACTGGTTCCTACATGATTGTCAGAGCTTTGCAGACAGTGCAATTGAATCTTGCACACAGTTTGTACTTGATACAGTAAAGACAAATGGAGATTACCATGAGTTTTTCACGTGGGATCTTCTGGAGAAAATTGATAGTTTCCTTGAACACAGTTGCAAACACCACAAAACAAATATACAGTTTGAGATTGACCTGAAACTTCACATTTGTAGCTTTGCCACAAAGCAGTTCCTGGAAATGCACAAAAAGTTCTTGTACAAAAACAATCCTCAAAATCAGCTGGATAAGCTCAAGAATCAGTACTTGTCAGACTTTCTCGATTTGTATAAAGGCAGAGATCACTGTCAACGAAAAGCAAATGATTTTGCCAGAGTTTGCATCAAACCTGCAGTGGAAGCCTATGTCAACAGATCACTGGGAGTAGATATTGTAGATGAGATTGTGACCAGCTGTCATTCAACAGAGTACAGTTCCCGCTCTTATTTCCAGTACAACATTCAGAGAGAATTACTTCAAAAAGAAGACTTTAATAGTTTTGTGAGGTACATCAGTAACTATGAAATGTATGTTAAGAACTGGATTTATGAGCACGTCAAGCAAAAAATGTCAGAGGATGAAACTTTATGCAAACTGAAAAACAAGATCCTGCAGGTCATATTTACAAAAATCACAGAAGCGTTAAATAAGGCATCAAAAGCAAAGGATGGCACTCACCTTGAAGATAACAAGGAAAGCATCACAGAGTTCATCAACAGCATGCACAAATATCTAATTAAGGACATCTTATTATCAGAGGAGGATGAAAAAGCCATCCTGTTTCAAATCCAAAGCACATGTTATCCATTTATCAAAAGTCTCACGACCTCAATAAAAGACTTAACAGCAGAACTTCAGCAGGAATTCTCAAAATCCAAAGATATTGCTGCAGATTTGGAAAAGCTTCCAATCAGACCACATGATGAGCTTTTCAAGCGGGTGTTTGGTTGTGGACAACAGTGTCCATTTTGTAAAGTGCCCTGTGAGGCTGGAGGGAATGAACACACTGAGCATCATGCAGCTGTACATCGGCCACAAGGTCTTGGCAGATATAGAAACATTGACACAGAGAAGCTGGTTGAAACATTATGTACAACTGATGTGTACAGTAGAAGTAAATTTCGCAATACACTAACTAAGCAGGAATGGCATCCTTACAAAGACTACAAAGCGTATTATCCAGAGTGGCACATTCCAGCAGATCCTTCTGTAGAAGCATCGGACTATTGGAAGTATGTTTTAGTGAAATACAACGAACAGTTTGCTGAGAATTATGACGCCAAGCCAGCTGATGTTCCACAGGCCTGGAGAAGCATCACAAAGGAACAAGCACTGAAAGGCTTAACAGAAGCATTCAACATGAAGTGAATCAAGTACAATCCTAACAAATATCATTGAAGAAAACAAAGTTAAAATAAACACTGAGGCGCACTTAGGATACAGGACATCATCATTACAAAGATCAGTCCAATTAAAAATGAATCAATACTATTGAGCAAATGATTTACTTGGCTGAAAGATGTCAAACTTTAATATTTTCTTTTGTATTGTGTCCTTGATGTAAACTACAAATAGTTAGTTTTACCTCTTTTTAGAGAACATTGTTAGTTTTTTCTTTTTATCTTATCTTATTTGCTTTTCAGACTTTTCAATTTTCTGAAGTTTTCCTGTTTTTTATTCATTATTGTAGATGTTTCAAATTCACTACAAAGAATATCCAAAAACATTATTTTACAACATGATCATTTATATTTTTATTTTCCTCTGTTTTCCCAAAATGAAATATTTTAATATGAAAAAGTAATTTAACTTTAAAATACTTGCTTCAAAATTATATCATGAACTTCTGTTTTTTTTTTGGTGGGGGGACAGCTGATCATGTAATTTCAGACTTTTTCTAAATATTTTACTTTTTAAAGAATTTATTTCATCAGTGATTCATATTGCAACACAGCTATGCATGATAATAAAGACAACAATGCTAATGCTACTTATGACTTAAATATCTTTACGTTTTTATTTTTCATATACACATTTTAGTACTTACACCTATAGGTGTAGGTACTTTCATGTTATGTGCATTTATAAATAATTTATGTGTCAATGAAACTGACCTTTTACTAATTTTTCCTTTTTCTATAAACAAACCAAGAGGAGAAAAAACCTAGCATCTGAGGGTAACCATTTTATTTTGTTAGACTTGTAATGATTTCAAATAGGCTTTTTTGTTAAACATTTTAAAGTTCACAGATCTATAGCACAACAATTTGCATGACAACTAGTAATCATGATATACTGTATGTACACAACATTTGAAAAAGTTTTAAAATAAATATGTCTTCATAATGAATTTTTTAAGTCAATATTCTTGCTTTAAATTCTCTTTTTTTAAACATAGCCATAGCACATTCCACTTCCATTGATGTCAAGGAAAGCCCAGACCTTTCTGTTACTGGGCTTTAAATAGTTTAAATAGTAAAATAGTCACTGTTAAAGAAAGACTTACCCTAAACTAGATTTACTGTCTGCCAACTTTTTTTCTTTTTAACTGCCTGTGCATGTGAAGCAAGTGCTCTAGCATTAGAGTTTTACATCAACAGAAAATGTTTATCTTTAAAGTCTGTATAATAAATAAATAAACTTTATTTACTTTGAATACACTCTAAGTTTTATGTG
>NW_005187475.1:1332877-1335980 GCF_000239375.1 Pundamilia nyererei | reverse complement strand
ATTTACTTTGAATACACTCTAAGTTTTATGTGTATGAGGTTACTAGTATTGGCCAAATTAAGTTTTCTGAAACACTGAAGCTTGTATAGAAAAGTGTTCATTACTCAAAGGTTCATTACTTTTTAAAACCATCGTCTTTGGTGGCATCTGGTGGCCAATAATAACACCAGCCGCTTGAATCAGTCAGTGGGTGACGTCACCAGACACCGATAAATAGTTTTAAAATGTGTGAGAGAGGTTGGACTGTGAAAGTCACTTGTATTTAAAGGGTTAAAGTTCTGAATTTGAATTAAAATCAAGGCAATGAAAGTGGATTTTTTTAAAGATATATTAATTTTATAGCATTTTGTAAACGTAAACAAGGGGTTTAAAAATAATAAAAATATAAAAAATAATAAAAATTACAGACCTAATATGTTGGTGGACAATTTTGACCACGAACAAGCTGAAAGGGTCGTGATTCTGAACAAACCTAGGGTTAAACTGAACCGTCCGAGTAAGTGATGAGAGGGATTTCACTGTACAAACATATGTTTTTGTGACGATGCCTAAAATAATATTCTTTGGAGGATGCGGGCATCGATCCCGCTACCTCTCGCATGCTAAGCGAGCGCTCTACCATTTGAGCTAATCCCCCACAGGAGACTACCCCGAGTGACGTCATCATACACTGATAAATAGTCTTAAAATATGTAATGTGTAAGAAAGAGTATTTCAGAGATGAAAGTAAAATTAATTTTGGTTATTGAACAGATATTTTCGGACTTTTTATTCTCTTCTTGGAGACGCAGCACCAAAAAATAAATCACATCCCACAGCATAAACCACAGCAAATGACAAGAGGGAGGAGTGTAGTAACTTTTACCATTTACTGAAAAAAGCATGGGTCATTTTTGGCCACGAACAAGCTGAGAGGGAGTTTTTATGCTTTTGCCCTCCCTTCACAAAAATAACTATGCATTATAATCAATGTTGATGTGAATAAATTACATGTCTATTAATGTACTATTAATAATACAAGAAATTCCAGTAGCACTGCAAATATATATAATTGTGAGATTTGAGGTTGTCTTCCATCTAGTGCAGTGGACAATCAAACTGGCTTTGGTCAAAAATGTAAAAATTAATAACTATTTTACATTTATGGAAAGAACTGAAGTTAGTTAAAAGCTTTATGCAGAAAAATGGCAAAAATCATAAAAATAATAAAAATTACAGACCTGGACATTTTTGGCCACGAACAAAATAAAAGGGTAGTGATTTTGAACAAACCCAGACGGTTAAACTAAACTTTCCGGGTATTTCACTGTGCCTAAAAGAAATTCTTTTGGAGGATGCGGGCATCGATCCCGCTACCTCTCGCATGCTAAGCGAGCGCTCTACCATTTGAGCTAATCCCCCACATGAGACTCCGCCGAGTGACGTCATCAGACAGCGAGCAATAGTCTTAAAATGTGTAAGAAAGGTTGGACTTTGAAGCGAATCACCAGCAAATACATATAGCGTATTTCAGAGATGAGAGTAAAATTAATCTGGTCAATCGAACAGATATTTTCGGACTGTGTATTGACGCAGGACCAAAAATAAATCATATCCCACAGCATCAACCACAGCAAATTAGAAGAGGGAGGAGTGTAGTAACTTTTACCATTTACTGAAAAAAGGCATGGGTCATTATCAGCAGAGGTTTGGGATCAAACCAGTGTGAGACCTTGGGTCACCCTGTTTACATGTTTAACTTAATAACTAGAGGTGCAGTACTCTAAGACAAGTCTACTTTAGTGACCTTTACTGATCACACATGCTGTGAATGGACACACGTGGGCTTTGCTTCTGGAAATTATACTGGGATAGTTCCTCTTTTCAGTATTCCTGCTTCCAGCGCTCCACGGTCACGGTCAGCGAGCCTAGGATTCCTGTGATCAACTGTGGATGTCAGTGGGGGATTAGCTCAAATGGTAGAGCGCTCGCTTAGCATGCGAGAGGTAGCGGGATCGATGCCCGCATCCTCCAAATTTATTTAACCGTGAACTAAAAGCAGACAAACACTAAAACAGATCACTGCAGGGCGAGAAATCCAATCCTGTCGTATGAAAAAACCCTCTGTGCAGAGAATCTTCGTAACTTCCCGTGAGAAATATCCACAACACAACAAAAACAACTTCGCAAAACAGTGGAGAGAGAGGTGTTTTTCTTATTTATTAATTACCAGGTTGTTATGAGCTTCTTGCTGCCACAGCACAGTTCCGGTCTATACAGATATATGAACAGGTTAGTTATTACTTATATTACTTTTAATACATTACTTCCTTTTAGTTTGGGCAGTGTTTTGGCGTGATAAGGAACCTTTTTAATGCCCAATAAAGCTCATAAACCAGGTTGTAAAATTAAAAATAGTGATATGTCCTAAACAGCTGTTGTAAAGGTGGGGGAGGGTTGCTCACAGAGGATCATCTTCCAAATGACCATAAGCTCTCCGTAACAGCAACAGAGAAATTTGTAAGTCTGCACAATAAACACACCTCTTTATGCACTTTATCACAATGCGTAATGACTTAAAAGCACCTTGAAAAGATTCCCAGTGTAGAATAAAATGTGACCTTTAATGAGACATCCAGCTTGCCTGAGATCAGTGTTTGTGTTTATTAAGGCTGAGTGTTAAAGGCTGTGGGTTCATAGCCTCTGAAGGTAATAACTCTATATTACAATAAGCAGCATGTCGTTATGATTTACTGGCTATTGTTGTGCAAAAACTCCATTTTAAGTTTAAAAGATATTTGCACTGGTCTGTAAACATCAGGAGTCATGATGGCAAATAAGAAAACATATGTTATACTTTTGTAAATGAAGACTGTATAAATTTAATATCGTTTTTTCTTCGTATCTTCATCAGAGCTGAAACTAAATGAAATGACTGATCCTATTTTGAATACACGAGAAGATTTCATAATAAACGTGATTTTTAATTCATACACTGATCTGCATTCAATAAAATCTGTCATGCGAGGGAAATAAAAATATTGTGACTGGGAGCAACAACATGAACCAAACGCACCCACGCAGACACAGACAGTTTTATCATCATGAGCATGAACATCATCAG
>NW_005187475.1:1304801-1332063 GCF_000239375.1 Pundamilia nyererei | reverse complement strand
GATTTAAAGTGGTGTGTCTTATATCAACTGCTGTGAGGCTCCCGTGAAATATAAGTGCTACTGCAGACTGAAATGTCATCGTACTTATCAATGCGATTGTTTTGGCGATATTCATGCAGCCATAATTAAACATTTCTAAAACACTGTTCTACCTGAGCTCCTCCTGCTCTTTTTTCCTTTTCTGCTCCTCCTTCTCTCTCCTCTTCTGCTCCTGCAGCTGAGCTTTCTTCTCGTTCCTCTCCTCCCGATCTCTCGATTCCTTCTCTGCTGCCAGATCAGGGAACCGTTCCACTTTTGTTTTCTCCAGACGGTTTATTATCTCGTTGATCTTCTTCTCCACTGCCACGATCTTTACCTGTGAACACAAAGCCAGTTTAGCGAACACATAAAATTGCCTAAATACTATGTAATGTTAGAGTATTACACTGATTGCTGCATAATAATCCATCAGCGTACATGAAGCCAGGTCTGCTGACCTCTTTCTGTCGATAAAAGCCGATCTGTCCAACATCCATGTCTCCTGTTTTCTTCAGGTTGGCCCACGCTGTGTAAACCACATTGATGTTGTTCATCTTACAGCCTGAAAACATGTAACACGTCAAGTTTAACCACATCTGCATACAAAATTCCTCCCAGTAAAAATAACAGCAGACAGAAACTTGTACAAGAGGATCTCTCAGGCCAGCCTGAGTATTTTCTCTTTACCTTGGATGCTGTTGTTTTTCACCAGTTGTGCGCAGTCTATCAGCACCTCTGGTGGGATATCATCAATGGTTTGACCCTAGAAATGAATCACATAATAGTTACATCACTGTCAAATATTTTCCATAGAATTTGTATGTGGAGTGTTGCTGACACAACCAAAAACAGAGAACCGACTGTTATATTTAGTGACAGTTATTCTGAGAATTAGATTCTTAATAAATTGCCAGTTCCGAGAAAAAACTCAGGAGTGTGAACTCTTATTTAAAAGTCTGTTTTTCAGGGTCATTCTCATTGGGCGAGCTTATGCTTACCTTTGGCATTCTCAGATATACATGAGCTGAGGACAGTTTGTCCACGTGAAACCTGGATGTAGGGAAAAGGAGAAGGTTTAAATGACAGGATGCCATAAAGTATAATTTTAACAAGAAAAACTGTAACAAATTATACACAGAAGAAAAAATTTATTAATTTCAAAGGCAAGGAACAAATAATTCTAAAAAGAATCTACAATTATAGTTAAATGGAAATAAAAATATTAATAAAAAAAATGAAAGTCATCTATTTTTAACTACGAATCGGTTTTAAAGAGAGAGATATTAGCAGTGATGGGAATAACGGCGTTACTTTTTCAGTAACGAGTAATCTAACTAATTACTATTCCTATTGTTACAACGCCGTTACCGTTACTAAGAAGAAAATGCGGTCCGTTACTATTTTCAACAAACAGACGGTTGAAGCTGTGTTCAGCTTACTGCATCTTATATCAGTTGCACGGAAGTAGCTGTAAGTAATCTGGACGCTACAGCTTTAAGCAGCTGCACGCTCCCGCGGACGATAATCACGATCACTGTCTAGCACAACACCTGGAGCTAAGGGGCAAAAACAATCGCATGAGTGCTGCTGTTTGACTGAGGAAGAATACAGTAGTCGTGGTAAGCCAATCACATGACCACTTCAAGATGACGAAGCAACAAGGTGACATATATAAGTTTTTAAACTGTGTTGATAGGCCACGTAAAACCAGAGTCATGATAAACAATATATAGGCATGTTTTTTCCTGAGTAGTTTTGTCACGTTTACTGTCTAAGGACAGCGCTAGCAAGCACTCTCTGCTTATGCAGACATCAGCATAAGCAGAGAGTAACAAAAACCACAAAAAAAACAGGGGAAGTTTTAGGAGTGACAGCGAGAGAGAGAGTGAGAGAGCAGAAAAAGAGAGAGAGAGTTTTGAGATGTGAGAGATTTGTGACGTTTAGCGTGTTTGGAGTGTGTAGTTAATGTGTTGTCTTGTGTAGTTAATGTGTAGTGTTGTGGATAGTTTTGTGTTGTGTGTGCGATTGCTGTCTCCATGTAAAAAACAGGAGTGATACACTTGCTGCTGTCAGACCTGCAGGTATCAGGCCGTGATGTTTTCCTTTATAGTGGACAGAAATTATCTTTTTGGAATGGCACAAATCATTTGTGTGGCATCTTATTGAAGAACAGCTGATTGTTCTGTAAATAGTTTGAAATGGTTATTTAAAAAAGGGGTAAAAGGTACCGGTAAATGGATGCAAATAACTTTGTTGTTTGCAAAACTTGTGCATAGGATTTTAAAATTGACAATTTATATTTGCATTTAAAGTTATGAAATATGATTCATTAAACATGTTTGTGGTTGTTACAGTAAAAATATAACTTTTTCTACTCTGATTTTATGCTTTTTGTCTGATTTTAGATCAATTGTGTTAATACAGTATGTCAAAATGAAAACATGACTGTAAATTCAGACACGTGAGGTTGTGCTGAAAAGAATGATACCAAACAAGGCAAAGTAAATAGTTTGTAAAGGGAAAATCAAAAGTAGTTAAAAATGGCCAATTATACCCTGGACCCCAGAGGGTTAAACGTTTTTTTAAAGTAACGCAAAAGTTACTTTTCAAGTAATTAATCACTTTTAGAATATTGTAACTCAGTTACTAACTCGGTTACTTGAAGAAGTAACTAGTAACTATAATTAATTACTTTTTCAACGTAGCTTACCCAACACTGGAAATTGGTAATACAGAAAATCCAAAGCACTTGTTTAAATGCTGAATAATTGCAAATAATTCTTGGTGCATTTTTTTTAAAATTTAATTCAACCCTTCATCGTTTGGCTCTCACTTCAGGGGTCATCACAGCAGATCATCTGCCTCTATCGCATGCTCTGCCTCCATAAACCTTCTGTGTGGTCTTCCTCTCTTTTGGCATTTCAGTATTTCCACTTTCCCCTGCTGTACGTGTCCAAACCATCAAGCTCTCGCACTCGCGGTCTAGTCCCTCCATTTAAAGCCTCTACTCTCTAAACTCCTACATTCTGTCTCCCTACCGCCAATCAGGCCTTCATCCTCTCTTTCTCTGTTTTTGGCAGAAGTACTGTTTTCACCAGCATCCTACGGGTCAAGAGTATGGAAATCTCGTTCTTGTTCATCTGCTATTTATGTGAAAAGGACCATCTCTAAACTGACTGAAATTGCTGCATCCACCTGACCAGAATCAACTTTCTGGGATGTGAATATTTGGCATGGAAAACATTTTATTCTAATTTCAACCCTAAATTACAAAAGTAAACTAACATGAATTTGTCATGCCTACATTAACGGACTGCACTTTAATGTTTCTACTGTTATAAACTCACTCAATGTTTACATCGACCGTTCAATACATTCTTACAAATGGTGCTTAAAGTTAATTCCATAATCATCAATGTGTCTTAGTGTTAAGACACATTTATCTATGATTCTAGGAACCACGTACTTTTATTGCTCATCTCAGTTTCTTTAAAAATTCCAGCTGCAGAAAATTCAGGTTATTTCAGAGTTCAGATAAAGAATCTCACCAGATATCTTCGGGCCATCCATACTTGATAAGATCCTCATCTGTAGGCATGAAACAGCCTCGAGTTAAAAGGTGATAAGATTCAATAAGAGATTTATTACCGGTGTTTAAGCAACAAAGTAACACAGGAATGAACAGATATAGCACACATCGGAGGAAGGTAGAGAAGGGCGTGAGTGCGCGATCAAAGGACAGCTCTCTTACTTTCATATTTGTCTTTTCCCATGTAGATCGTGAAAGAAGGGCCCACCACTAAAAATTAGACAGGAAGTGGGTCGTTACTGAGTGAAACTGCAAAATCACCTGGCACGAAACTCGTGAAAGACACTAAACAGCTGTAAGGAGTGCGAAGCTAACCAGGCTAACAGCTAATGGCAGCTCAACTTACCGGCGCTTGTGAAGTAAAACACCATTTTACGTGGATTAAAAATCGCCACTAAAAAGATGAACAATGTGTGTTTTAACTTTGGGCTCTAAACCGCTGACTGTGAAGAAAGACAAATTTCATCTGCAGTAAGACCTGCTGCCGTTCGCGTGTACAAAATGACCTGGGAAGCTGTTACCTAACTGAGGGAAAGTAGCGTGTAGCGCAAAGGAAACAGCGAAATTTACCTTCAAAACAAAAGCCGAAGGTCTACATCGATAGATAAAATTAATAAATGCTGATTCGTTTTGAGTTAATTTATGTTTTTATATAATCCTCATCGAATTTTTTCCATTAGTAAATTGAATTTTATCTCATAATTTTTATGAGTGGCTTTTTTCTTACATGAAGATGTTTTATTTTGAAGGCTAGAACTAGAAGTTTCTCTCTGCTTTTACTACGTTTCCCGTGTGGTAGCTGTTTCCGTTTCCTGTTACGGTGTAGGGTTTTTTTTCCGACACTGGCGCGCGCTGTTCAAAACATAAAGAAGAAACGCGCGCGAGCCGTAGAGGTAGGAGACCGCCAGCGACTCAAATATATATATATACAGATATACAAACATTTATTGGTTTATGTAGCTCAAGAGAAACATACTTGGTAAGGAAAACGAAGAGTTGTATTTTTGTGTTTTATCTCATAATTGGGGTACATTAGTTTTAAGTACCGCGACTCTAATAAAGGTTTCCAAGGCAGTCAGAACTAGCTTATGTTTAATGCTTAATTTATTCACCTTTTAAATCACAAACAAATGCACGTATCCAGTTGAAGTGTGCACAACTCGTGATCGATATGAAAAATGCCCGTTGTTTTGTAATGGAGACCGTGCTGCCTTTGCATAAGCCAATAGTCCCGCCAATTATCTCTTCGCCTCCGTCTGGTGCCCTTAAATGACCGCGTCGTTAGCTAACATGTACCGTCGAGCTAAAGCTGCTTTCGAGATTATTCGTTTTTCCTCACAACGAAATGACAGTAAGGGGACCTTTAGGCTCTGTCTCATATCGAGATTCATAATCAGCATCCTAATTGATCATTAAACTCATAGGTCGTGGGCTGTTGTTTACCTGCCACAGTCACACCAGACCCTTGTAGAAAATCTCCTGATTTAACGCCATGGACATGAAATATATCTTGAAGCTGCATTTGTGTCAGTGACCCTTCTGCAGTGAGTATTACTTTCAACGGCGGATTTGTGACCCAGATATCCTACGATTTGCAAAAAGATGTCTGCATGAATAATATGGTACAGCTGATTTGCAGCTGGTGTTCTACTAGGCAACAGATCTCGTTTGGTTCTTTTTGAAATAAGATGCAGTGTTACTTTTGATTCATCTTCATTTTTGAGTAATTAATGTAGATTAAAGCATCTCTTTATTTTCTTTTACATCCAGGTTGATTATGAATTTTTAAAAAATTATTTTATTTTTTTTGTATTAGGAGTGACTTTTCAGATCGATGGTCTTTTTTTCAAAGCTGAAATTCTTAAACTTTCTTTTTCTTTTCTTTTTCATTTTATTTCATTACCTTTGTATGAAGATGATGCCCACCACAACCAGAAAGAGAAAGCAGTCCTCCCTGGACTCTGATAGGTAAGCTGTGTATATGCTGTTTGGCTTGCTGATTTACTCTTGAAATGTACTCTGTGTTGGACTTATACTCTCAGATGTAAGAGAATAGTCTCAGTTGTGCTACAGTCGAGAGATTATGGAAGCTCATGTTTAATACTACGACAAATTTAGAATTGGGTTCCTGCTATAATGAGACTGACACTAATGGGGCAAAATTGCTTTTACAACTCAGGCTTGAGTGAGAAGTGGGGGTAACCTTGCAACAGGTTGCCATAGGGCTAACGGTGATTCATAACAACCCCACATAGTCCTGCATTTACGGCCATTTAGAATGACCAGTTAGCCGAACATGCATATCTTTGGATTGTGGGAGGAAACTGGAGAATATGAAAACTACATGCAGAAAAACCTGATTTCACCAAAAGGTTCAAACCTAAAAGCTGCCTGTTTTCAGGCAGTAGTATCATCTGCTCTGTAACCTCAGTAAACACTTTCCTGACAAGTTTATGGGCTCAAACGTGCCAGTTACAAGTTATTGGCCAATTCACCCATCGCTTGTCTCATCTGTTTTGTTTCTCAAACATCAGGCACCCAGCCAAGAAGGGGGTGAGGCAGGAGTTGTCACCTGTGAAGAGGAGGTCTCCAAGAACGCCCCAGCAGTCTCCTACCAGGAAGAAGCCAGCTGGCTGTCTGGACACCTCCCCACAGAAATCTCATCGCAGACCAGCAGGTGGGATGGACTAAACATGTTTTGTTGCAATAGAAATGCTTTTGTAATTTTTAATTGTTCAAACAACAATGCAAACAACAATGGTTTTTCCTCGTACATTTATAATAATTTGGATTTATTATCTATTATCTATTTATATTATATTTTTAATTAATTTATTTTTAAAGGCTCTCCAGCTAGATCACCCCAAAAATCTCCATTCAAACCTTCCTTGGTCACGAGCTCCTTCTATGGCAAAAAGAATCCAGTCTATCTCACTCCACTTGAGAGGAAAGCTCTGAAGGACTCTCTGCCTTGTCCAGCTGCTCCACCCTCTCCTACTATGACCCAAAAGCCAGAAAAGAAGACAACAAAGAACATTAAGGGAGGCAGTAAGCCAAGAAAAGTAGCAGGATCTAGTAAAGGGGGGAAGATGGGTACCAAAAGCTACTCAACATCAATAAAGAGGATCAAGCTGTCCCAACCCAAACCCAGCAGCAGGTTTGTCATAGCTGTTGATACTTCTGAAGCCTTCTTCAAACAGCTGTTGTTTTAGTTGGTCTTTTAAGGTTGTTCTAATTCTCCCTATTTAATTCAGCAGTGTCGCTAAACCGACTCATCCTCCTACCGTTACACCTAGCAACAATCCCACAGAGTCCAAGAAAGCAATCACCATCACATTCAGCAACCTGAAGCCTAAGCCGAAGATATTTGTTGGAGCTGCTTTCTTCGGTACAGGGAAGAAACCTACATCCATGTACAAGAAAACTGCGCCAAAGTCTTCAACCAGGCCGTCTGCAGCTGTCCTACCACAGACAAAGGGCAAAGAATCAAAGCAGCCGCAGGGTGCTCTGGCAGAAAACCAACAGCAGAAAGAACCTGAAAAGGTTTGTGTACATTTACGTATTACTGGAATATCTCATCTCTTGAGATTCTCTTTTCTTAAAATCGTGAAAAGGTTTCTATATCCCAGAAACAAACTACACTGGAGTAATTTTTACCTTTACCTTTTACCTTGACTCTTAAAGAAAAGAGTAACTTTCTTCAGGCTCTTGCGCACAATTTCAATTAATAAAATGTCGCTTGATGTCATGGAGAATGTTGAGGTTTCAGAGGGATACTTACAGCCTAGTTTGGTGTACAGTGAAATGAAACAGAAATCTTGTAGATGTTGGAGTGTGATGGGAAACGGGTTCATTTTTTACATCTGATAATAAGTTAATGATGATTTTAAAGGTTTTTCCATGCAATGGTGTCTGCCATTTGATATGTTAAATAAATTAATTATGTTTTTCCCCTCCATGGCAAATATTGTCATGTTAATGGTAATATTTAATCCTGGTTGTTTCCTGCAGACTGCCGTCAAGCCGCTGAGGACGTATGAGAACAAACCAAGCACAAAACAGAGAATGAAGTTTGATCCAACAGACTGGATGGACTCCGTTAATGAAGAGCCTGCAACTCCACAGCCATCAAGGTACTGATGTATTAAACGTACCATTGACTTCATTTTTCGTTTTAGAAATGAAACTTCCCTTATTATTCATTTATTTATTTTTTAATTCATGGCATATTTAACAATCTGAATTTCCAACACAGATCTCTGATATTTGCACTTTATCAATGCCCCAAGACTGATGTTCAGTGATAAACTGTTAATCGTCTTCCTTCCTCAGCTCCTCTAAAATTGGGCTGGATAAACACGGGATTACTCACGAGCTCATGGTTACGTTGTTGAGATCTCCAACACAACACAGCTCCACATCTCCAGCCTCCTCATTCAGTCAGGTACATGGGTGTCCAAAAGGCTGTTGTTTATAATGTAAATGGTACTTTGATAGTTTTTCTACTACTACTGAGCATTAAAAGTGCTGTGAGAGTATTACACGTGCTTGCAGACACTAAAACGAGTAGTCGCTCCTATTATCCTTCTATGAGGCTTGCCTGAGGGCCGGTGTGTTGCTGTGTAGTGTCACTCAAAATGTCAAGACTCCAGCAGACGCTGAAACTGTAACATGCCTTTACCGAAATTAAGAGGATGAAACTCCTCTTTAGTTATGAATGGCATCTGTTTCTGGCCGTTTTTATAATGTAATTGTAAAACAATCAGAAATTTTCTCTGATTTCCCCCTTTTGTTTATGCAAACACCGATCCCTTCCTTGCTCATTCTCTATGTGATGCAAAATCTGTCAGGACTTAATCGATGGGGTAATAATGCCAAAAAAACCCGCTTGTGATGGTTACATTTCTGCCTTTGATGTTTTAGCTCTTTTTCCATTTGTTCTGCTACTGTTTATGTGGTTTCTGCTGGGTTGTCAGGTTTGTCTTCTGAGTTTAACCAACTAGGAATTTCCCAGGGTGGCTCAGAGGTACTTATCCCAGAATAGATATTATTTCCGCCCCAGAGATGATCCTGCACCTTCACCGTGGCAAAATGTTGTTGTTGTTTTGTTTTGCTTTTGTAGTTGACTCATGATCACTTAAATTTTTTAATGACTCTGTTAACTTGAATTGATGTTTTCAGCATACTCCTACAACAGAAGGTGGCTCTGAGCCAGCCTTTGAGCTGAGTTACATAAGCCCCACCAGCACTAACTCCAGCTCTCCCAAAGGTGAGCAAATACTTTATTAGATCCCTCAACTCAGGCATAGAGTGGCATAAATAAATCCTGGAGATGTTCAGTTTTACTCAGTCGTGCTTCCATTTGTTAATGTTGAAGTTTTGTTTTTTTTTTCCTCCAGAGCCCGCAGCAGTCTATCCCATATTTGGTTCTGCCTCTAAAAGGTAAGATGGTTTGTTTAGAGTTCAACATTTAAAGATGGCATTTCTGTACAATAAATGCAGTGTGTTTAGTTTTTAGAGGAACAATTACTGAATTTCAGTAACTGAAACAACCCTGAAGCATTCTTTTGAAACATCTGCAGGTCGAAGAGTGCAGCTCTGCGACCTCCTGTGTCCTGCAGCACCCCTTCTGGTCCGACAGCATCGCTGCAGACTCCAGCTTCAGCCGTTAAAGAGCGAAGCATTCGCAGGAAGAAAGAGAAGCAGGATGATGACCAGCTCATCATTGTAAGTTAAATTTATCTGTTTGCATGTATGCTTTGATATATTTATTTATTTTCTATTCTGATCCTCACCCCATACTCACCCAGCCTGATGCAGATATCTTTGATTGAAACTTGTTCAAATATTCAACCCACAAAAATCACGAGCTTTGGAGTTTTGTTTTTTGGCGATACATTTTATTTGATTTCATTGCTTTTGTTTCTTTACTGAATGAATTTTTGTATTTATTTATTTTTTTACTCTGACATCAGGATGCTGGTCAGAAACAGTTTGGTGCAACGACCTGCAGCTCATGTGGGATGGTGTACAGCGCAGACAACCCAGAGGACAATTTCCAGCACACCCAGTTCCACCAGCGCTTCCTCGATTCCATCAAATTTGTGGTAAACATCCTTCTCTCCCTTCAGTCGTTGTGTCCTTGGGCAAGAAACTTCATTCATTGCCTACTGGTGGTGGTCAGAGGGCCCGGTGGCGCCAGTGTCCGGCAGCCTCGCCTCTGTCACTGCGCCCCAGGGTGGCTGTGGCTACAATGTAGCTTGCCACCACCAGTGTGTGAATGTGTGAATGACTGAATGTAGTGTAAAGCGCTTTGGGGTCCTTAGGGACTAAGTAAAGCGCTATACGAGGGGTCAGCAACCTTTAAGACCCAAAGAGCCATTTGGACCTGGTTTCCACGCAAAAGGAAACACCGGGAGCCGCAAATACTTTTTGACATTTAAAATGAAGATAACACTGTATATATATATTTTTTTACCTTTATGCTTTGTGTGAACAACTAAGGTGTGTTGCTTATGAAATCCATGAAGTGCTACAGAGAAAATTACATTTTATTTATCTAATTAACACATTTTGAACTCATAACAAAAGGAAAGACACCCAGCTGAACTAAAATGATCCATGTAGCAAACAACAACTGTTGTGAGCCGCCACCCTTATGTCGCCTTTGGGCTTTTGGAGCCTTGACCTGGCTTTTAAAAAATAATTGGAAAAAAAGCACTATGCTGCTAAAAGATGAAAAATAGATATTTGCAAAAATTCTGCCTAAATATGTATTTTACCCGGTTAATGTGTGCAATCACGCCTCGCCGCCTTAATGTCTGTGCTATCTATGCTGTTGTGTTGGCGTGTGTCGGGCTGTGAGCTGAAAAGCTACAGCCGGCTGTATGCGTACAGCAACCGTGTGTGAATAGTGGTCAATAAAGAGATGCTGAAAAGCGTGTTCATGCAAACATCGTCGGGTCTGCTGTGATATGTTTACAATGGGACTCCTGAACCTCTGCGCACAGCGTCTGCAAATCTGGGCTGTACGAAGTCACTTCATCTTTATGCAGGACTGTAAGCTGTCGTCTGTGAGGCGTGAGCGGAGTTTGTTTTTAACGTAGTGTGGAGAACAGCTGCTGACATAATGTGGATCCGAACATCCATAACTGGCCTACCTGGGGTTGAAAGTCTCGATAAATGCACGGCGTTTCTGCGGTTATACCGGCTTCCGCGAGTGTGACGCTTATTTTGAGCGATGAAAAAATAATAAAATATAATTTTATTTTTATATTTCGATATCACAAAAATCTTCCAAGTTAAAAAAAGAACTAACATAAATAAAATACACTTCAGCTAAATACTTCTAATTTATTTCCCCAAACCACATGGAGCCGCACTATAAGGACTAAAGAGCCGCAGGTTGCCGACCCCTGCGCTATACAAATACAGGCCATTTACCATTCAGTCTCTCTGGACAGAAGACGTGAGTTTATGAAGTACTAAAGTGTGACTAGTGCTTTAGAAACATATTGAAAAAATTATGCAGCATTAGCTGCCAAACATAGTTGGGTGGACTTTAGTGTACCTGAGCAGCCCACCCAAGTATAGTCCATGTGGGGGGGTGGGGATCAGGGAAGCTGTTAAAGCTGCTGGCGGGAGTTTACTTCGTGGGATGAGGTTGTTGTTGTAATTGTTGGCTTGTAACTGCAGCTCCTTTCCTCTGTTGTGTTTTCTCAGGGCTGGAAGAAGGAACGGGTGGTGGCTGAGTTCTGGGATGGAAAAATCCTCCTGGTCATGCCAGATGATCCCAAGTATGCCATCAAAAAGGTTTGAGCCAGCACACTGAAGCACTTCTGCTTATTTCTGATTTTTCTCCATGCTTATTTGTTGTTAAGTGCTTTCACTTTTAAACAGACAGAAGTATAGACAGACAGCCTCGTACACAAGTTAGCGTTTACTTAAAAGTGTTGCATTTAATTTTTAATCATTTTTGTGTGTTTGCTTTCAGGCTGAGGATGTGCGGCGTGTAGCGGACAATGAGCTGGGGTTCCAGCAGGTGGCTCTGAGCAGACCAACTCAGGCTAAAACCTACCTGTTCATCAACACAGAGCGACTGGTGGTAGGATGCCTCGTCGCTGAGCCCATACGACAGGTACGGCTGTGTTAGTGTCTCTAGCATATCTGAAAATATAAATGTTTGTTCAGGAAGTCAGTTTGTTGAAACATAGTAACGCTGCAGCTAACATGTAAAGCTTTTAAACATCAGATTTGCTTTGGAGATTAGCCTTTAATTATTCTCTTGGTCTTCAAAACGATGGTTTCGTTTTGAAGTTTCAGTTGATGCCACATGGATCTTATAGGTGCCGTAACTTATGCATAGATTCTCTTCAGGCTTACAGAGTCCTTGAACAGCCAGATCGACACAAGGACATGACAAAGGACGACTTCATGGAGAGACACAGAGCCTGGTGTTGCTCCACTGTCCCAGAACAAGCTCTGTGTGGAATCAGTCGGATCTGGGTCTTCAGCCTGGCCAGGCGACAGGGCATTGCCACCCGCATGCTGGACACAGTGAGGTAGGATGATGCACACAACATGAATCTCGCGGTCTCCTTACTTGTTTCCTCATAGAAATGAAGAATTTTGTTTTCATTGTAGCCATATAAGTTGTTTATATTAACACGGCTGTGATGACTGTCAGTATGACCCCAGTATAAGCAAGAACTACGAAACCATTTTTATTACTTATTTTATTACTATTACTTTAGGGTGTCTTTGAATTCAGCCCTCTGTATCAATATGGCATCTTTTTCGTTCCTAACACATTATCAGTGTAGGTGTCAGCACATTTGTTTTCCACTCATTGAGATCTAATGTGTTTTCAAAGTGTTTTTTAATATTTTTTGCAATGTATGATGTCTCAGTCAGCTGGTTACTGAGTAAACTCCTCACACACATGAACTTGTGGACCCCCTAAATAATATTTGAATGGTAAACACTCTGGTCAACAGCAGGTGGTAAAACTGGAAGTAGGCTCACATAAAGTGTTTGACCGGATCTAAAATGGCTGATGGCTTCAGTTTCTTTTCCCTTTTTGTTTTAGGAGTACGTTCATGTACGGCAGTCCCCTAACCAAGGAAGAAATCGCCTTCTCTGATCCGACACCTGACGGCAAACTGTTTGCCACCAAGTACTGCAACACACCAACCTTCCTTGTTTACAACTTTGTTGCATGAGTTTGGAAGGAATTCAAAATTTGTCCCTGTTCCTCTGAAATGGCAGTTGGTTTAAAATTGTCTCTTCATATGCAAAGCAACAAGTGTTCAGGTTTTTCCATGCTGATTAGGCCAGGCTGAGTTTTGTCTCCATTTAAATCTTGGCTGTATACAGTGATCAGCCACAGCATTAAAACCAGCCACGATGCTGGCATTGATCCTTTTGGTCCTGTGGGTTAAGCCTTTGTTGATCAGGCTTGTTTTATCACACAGTTGCTCAGACTGCGGTTTGAGGAGTTTGGTGGTCGAATCAGAACGCTGAAGCTCCCTGTTGTGTTCCCGAATATGGTTTTAAAAGCTCATGAATCAGTATTTATATTCAGGACTGCCTCTTCACTGTTGAATGTTTTTGTTTAATGGCAGTGCCTATTTTTTTTTTAATTTTTTTTTTTTATAAGGAGCCTGAATCCTGACTGAAGACGTTTCTCAGTTTGCTTTCAGTTTGCAGTATTTGTCTTCATGTTCAAATTAAGGACAGAAAACTAGAAGCCTCTTTGCTACATGCTCATCTGAGCAGAATGTCTTTGTGCTCTGGGCTCGACATTTTCTGGAGATGTTTATAGAAACCAACCTGTTTAAAGGTGGATCCTTTTGTTGTTTTGAGGCTTTGTAAATGCATCTAATAAACATGTTAAGTTTGTTTTTTGAGTCTTGGTCTTTTTGTCAAAATGTCTCAAAGTGTGCATACCAACAGTTCTTCTGCAATAGAGGAAATAGAGTGCAGCAGTGCCAGTGCAGCTTGAACTGTAAAGGAGCACGGCAGGCTCTATGTAAAATTACCTTTTCTTTTTTTTCTAAAAGCAAATTTCAATTTTAATACTGTTTTTGGTAAATAACTGTAGTAGCATTTGTCTGTCATTGTCTGGTTTTTCCAAACCATATGATGCTGAAACTTGACAGGTTTTTCTTTACATTTGAAACTGGGGACTGGAAAGGAAGACAAAGCAACCCAGACACAAACTCAAGTAAAATAGTTCAGCAGTTTTGGATGCGAAGTCAAACTAACCAGCAATCGCTTTTCTGTAAAACATTTTTCTTCCTCCAAAACTCAGAAAAAGAGTAACTTCTTACAGCTGATTTGGACTTATCAAATCAGCATGAATGCGCCCGATGCCATTGCCAGCATTCATGCTTGTTAATGGTATTATTTAATTAATCTGTGGTCATTCCCTGCTGTTTCATGTTTGTGTCAAGCTACAGGAATGAATAAAATGCTGTGGCTTTGTTTTTTCCCCTCTCTCTTTCTGGAGGAAAAGAAACATTTGTCCTTTGAACGTTCCCTCACATCCATTTAGTTAGTTCAAGAGTTAGATATTTTAAAATCTATATTTGTCTGTTGGAAGCAGCAGTCAAAAGAATCTCTTCTTAAATGTCCCTTAAGTTGCTTGTACAGTGAGTATTGTACAAGGAAGGTGAACTTTACCTGCTGGCAAAGATGACGTAGCTAAAAGCTGTAAGTTTCAGCTTAGTCTCAAATAATTTCAGCCATAAGTAGCTGATCAGATTTTTAAAGTTAAACAAGAGAATTATTTAAGTCCTGTGTTTTATTGATAGGCTTTTGCCACTGATGCATAACAAAAATATTTCTAGCTTGAGAAAGTGCATGAATGTGGGAAAGTGGTCTGAGATCATTGTCCAATTTATTGATATTTAAAAAAAAACCTATAAACGAACATTTTACAGGTTACAAGTTGAATGAGATTAAAATGACAAATACATATAAACAGTGGATGAAAGCAAAAACATTTACAATATAAAAGGACTGTAACACAATAGGAAAGATAACAGACAAATAGCGATATAAAGAGATCAGCACAAACTGGAAAGGCCTTTGAGCAAGTGAGTCTGTAGTATATTCATATTTAAATCCACTTTAACCATTAACTATGTTTATGCTCAGTGAAAGTTTGTTTATTAACCCGTGCAGAAAAAATAGGTATGTATCAGGAGACTCGTTATGTCCATCTGTTCTATAATCATTAACCCCTTTAGAAAATAAATAAAAAATAAATCTATTAGCCCGACATTTATGAAGTTTCATTAAACATTTCTAAGCTGCACCTCTGACACAGCGAGCAGAATAACTCAGTCGATAACGATCACCTCAGAGGGCGTTTTGTCCAGGGAGGCGTTGCTCTCTAAAGCCTGGACGATCTGGGCGGCTGTTGGTCTTTTCTTGGGGTCCTCCTCCGTGCAGAGGTAGAAGAGCTCCACCATTCTCCGGTACGAGCTGCCCAGAGCCTCGGTGTCCAGTGCCGGCCGCGTCCCCAGCCGTTCATAGTAGGCGTCCTCATCAAAACTCAGCTC
Organism: Pundamilia nyererei; assembly: GCF_000239375.1. Classification (NCBI taxonomy): domain Eukaryota; kingdom Metazoa; phylum Chordata; class Actinopteri; order Cichliformes; family Cichlidae; genus Pundamilia; species Pundamilia nyererei. Next base: position 1,316,889 of record NW_005187475.1, on the reverse strand, counting down.
CACAGAGTCCTCTAAAACTAAAGCGCATAAACACAGTCAGTATACTGTTCCACAATTAGGTTTTTCTTTTAGTCTTCACTGTATGGAGTTATGCTTCTTCTACACACACTTCAGGAATGATAATCTGATGGAGCAACATGCTTCGTGGTCAGAGTCTAACCTTTTAAACTACTATCAGAAAGTACAGTCAAGATGTGGGCACAATCAAACTGAACAATTACACGTTTGCAGGGAATGAACATGAATATTTAAAAATGAAAGAAGATACATTCTTATTAATAGTCACTGTTTGTAGAAATAAAAGAACTGGAAGCATCAGTGTCAGTTGATGTGGATTAGGATTTTGTGTCAGCCAAACATAACTGTAGCTGCACAGAAAGTAATAAATGAAATTTAAATGTATCCTCTCAGTACCGAGCTAAGGCTCTAGTTTACACTGAGGAGGATAACATTTTGCTACTTTCTACTGCTAACTTAGAACCAAGCAAGCTTAAGAGGCACTGGAAACCAAATAATGCAAACTGAAAAACTGTGAAAGTGTCATGAAGACACATGAAAGAAAAGTTAACATGTCTGAGTAAATCAAAGTGACATCTCACCTTCACCCTCCTCATCCTCCAGCATCTCCAGATGAGGCATGGCCAGCGTCATCATCTCCCACAGAGTGAGACCGTAGGCGTAGATGTCTGCCTTGTCTGTGATCTCTCCTCCTTCATCCAAACATTCCTTGGGCTTCCACGGCTCTGTGCCGATGTACTCCGCTTTTGGGTCAGACACTGAAGACACAGAGTTGTTTTTCATGAAACTCCTTTTGGACTGAGAAACAATTTAACTGCAAAACAAACAAATTTAATTTGTCCAGGTTGCCACAATGGCGTCACCCAAAATTACATTACTTTTAAAAACAAAGCGCATCTTTGAGGCTCCAGAAGTTTCTAATTAGTTCAAATTGAACCCAAATTGTTGGAGACCCCCGCAGACTGATGACATGATGTATGAGGATAATTTATGTTTCTATCCGGGCAGAAAAACAAAGTAAATCAACTGCTGTAAACAGCGGTTACCACACAAATGTGTCTGCCAATTCTGTGCTTTAATCCATGATTAATCCCATTTGTGTGCCTGCATACGCTCTGTACCACTTCAGTTAACTGCACCATTTAACAATGCGCTGTGGGTGAGTACTCAGTTTTGCTGCTTTATGAATGAAATGACCTGCATGGCAGTCATAAAAGGAGCTCACTGAGTTGCTTTAGTAAGGGGGGAAAATGAACATGGCTCATCTGTTCAGCAAGGAGAGAAACGTAAGAGCTGGCTGAACATTTCTGAATAAAATCTCATTTTTTCACTTTCGTGACCACGAAGCCATATTCCTTTTATTACATGCTGCTTATGACAATTTTCACCAGGTCAGACATCTGTTTTCATGACCATTGAGAAAAAGGCACCTAAGATATGGGCTAAAGTAGGAAGGCCTTTGGTGTTGTTCTCTGTGAAGATTTATTTTAATGCCAACATCATCAGCCAACACATTATTGAGCAGAAACACAATTCTTTACATGAAGTCTCCTTTACATCCTTCCCCAAATTCATGACATTTTTCACTGAGGTCAAAGACAAGGAAGAATAAAGGAAGTTTAATATTGTGATTATTATTTCCCCCCCAGATTATTTGACCCGACTCGTTGATTTGAGGAGACATTAGAGCAGAGCTGGCAGGGTTAAGTCTGTTTAATTCCAGCTAATTTAATAAAACCCTAAAAAATATAATAAAGTAATTATAACTACAGTTTCCATCCAAAGCTCAACAGAAACAACAGAAAATAAATCAGCACATGTGCTTGAGCTGTGTGGGTGTTATTCTGAGCTTGTCAGCTTATTGGCAACATAACTACTTCTGCAAAGCTGAAAACTACACCAGAAACAATGCTTCCAGACAAACTATAATGCACTATAATGCTGCTGCTGGGACCTTGTTTCAGTAGATTAACATTTCAAATCTCAAACTCTCATATATAAAACTGGTCAAAAATCTTTAATATGACGGAAAAACCCAGAGCTATATCTCGTGAACAAACACAGAATTTACCTTTCATGTTTTCATCCAGCTGCAGAGACACGCCAACATCGCAGATTTTCACTGTTTCAAAGTCACCCTTGATGACCACGTTACATGATTTCATGTCCCCGTGCAGCAGCAGCTTCTCATTGTGTAGATACTGCAAAGACAAAGTATTCCTGAAGCTCATGGCTGATGTTAAACAGACAAATATTTAGGAATGAAAGAAACTTTTGAATAAAGTGAGCTGGAGGATTATTAAGCAGTAAATACTATGAAAATTTACCATTGCCTCACAAATGTTTTACTTTTAACCAGGGATATTATTTAGCATCAGCACATCCTGGAAGAAAATAAAGGTGACCAATACATTTCAGATAAAAACACCACTTTTTATCTATTAAGTGGTTAGTATTTTTAAATTTTTATGTCTTGGTGTGTGTTATGTGTAATTTTTTTAAAATGTATTTAATTTGTTTTCACCTAAATAATAAATATATTACAGCCTAAAAGATACTGTCAGTTGATATATTGGCAGACAGATGAATATTTGACAGATGGGAGAAAGACTCTTCAGCCATGTTATGTTGCATAGTTTATCCTCCAGAGGGCACTCTGTACCTGCTCTGCTGGCAACATGTTTGTTGTGCCACAAACAATAACAAATAAAACTTTTAAACTGCACCGACATATTTGCTTAGCAAGGGCTCACAAATAACTCAACATCGCAGATGTTAGCGAAAACTGTTTGCAGTGTTTCCAACAGAAAAAAGTATCAGCCAATATTGGATTTTTAAATCACCAAATATCCGTATCTAAAAACATGCAGCTCAAGCAGACATATAAAATAATTTGTACCATGTCGTAAAAGATCATGTGTAATAGCTACACGTGGTCAGATGTGGGAATTAATCCCACCTGTGACTATATATGTATGTATGTATTTCCAGTTATGACACAGGTGATTATGCCAGGTAGAAAGGAGGACCATGTAAGCGATTTACCTGCAGGCCACGAGCCACATGCAGTGCCACTTTCTCTATAATAGCGGCAGGAAAAGCTTTCAGGCCGCCCTCCCTCCGCTTCTCTATCAGGTCATTGAGGGACTGCTCTCCTCCGTACTCCATGGCCAGACACTTGGAGCCATCTTTGGCAGTGGTGAAGGCACGGAAACCTTGATGTTTGCACAAAGACGCACAAGGTTTAAAAGAGCAAATATAACAGTATCACAGACGGCATGATCTGAAAATAAGAGAACCAAAAAGCTATTTTGCACATGATTTTTACCAAGTGACCAACACAAACATTAATAAAAAAAATCAAATGATGTTGAACTGTGGGATTCAGTGTTTTTTGTTATTTTCTTATCTTTTCTTAGAAACAATGTCAAAAATTTACAGTGTCAATGGAAAATATAAGTTACTGACTTGCACATGTAAGAGGACATATAATGTGACCTCAGGGAGCTGAACAATGAATCTGTTTTTTTTGTGTCACTACTAACTGAGACAGATCGCCATCACAACAGTGCCCGCTCTTACCAACGATGTTTGGGTGATTGATTCCTTTCAGGACCTTTGCCTCCTCGTTGAGGCGCTCCTGGTAAACAGTCACCTGTTTGGCTGCACATTTATTGTTGATCTTCTTCACAGCCCAGGGTGATGCACTTAGGTTGCCCACTCTACGATTAATCATCAAAAACACACAGTTAGAGCGCATTTGTTTTTTTATGTTTATGTACACAGACAGGAATTGCAAATGCGATAAAATATCTTGTAGATGTATTTGTTTACTTGGTCATGAGATACTGAAAGAGACACGATACTGGTAATGGCAATATAATATGGCCTTTAAAAACACACTGCTCATTCATGTTAAGTTTGCAATATACAGCTCCAACTAGATTGGCTAGATGTCCCACCTGCATGCATCCCTACTAACACCCACAGACGATTAGCAGACAGAACATGAGCTGAAATCACAGCAGTTTTTAGTTACTAGGAGAGATGAAAGTTGCATCGGAATTAAAAAAAAAAAAATCATATTTAATTTTCCTTCACATGCTTCATGCCAAACCTGTGAACTATATTACATTTTTAATTTTAAACAAGCTCTCATCATAATGTGTGCCACACTGTCGCACAAAAAACACTATTGTTCACACAGTCTGTTGGGATCTTGTCACATTATCTTCAGCTAAGATTTTTTAAACAGTTTTTTTAATTTTATTTGCAGGTTAATGAAAAGCAAAAACAGGCTAAAAACAAACAAAAAGTTCATTGAAACCCAAAGTGACATCCAAGCTATTTTTTTTTTAAATCGGAGGCTGAACACTATCCAACTTCCAGTGACTTGGAAATCAGGAAATCAGGTTATTTGAAGAATTTTTTGTGTTTAGCCTTTGAGTTAATTTTGCTGTAAACAGACTGATTCAGGTACTTCCTTGGATCTTTGAGGGGTAGACATGACAATCAGCTTAATGATTCTGTGTTTTGACACAGATGGTAAAGTCCTTGCTCTCCTAAACAAAGTTATGTACCAAGCTTGACTAAATAATTTCAGATTTAATTTTCAAAAGGGTGGTTACATTTGATAGAAGATACATTGTGATCCATCAATTCACAGAGCACAGTAACACCTGTTCATGAGATAGACGTTGACTCCAGTCCCACAACCCAACTTCTTCATGAAAGGAGAGGCAGGGATGGTGATGGGGGTTCCGCTGGTGCTTCCGGTGCTCCTCACTCGGACAATTTTAGGGGTTCTAAATGCGCCCTGGTCGGGGCTGGTGGCAGGGGTGGCCATTCTGTAAAGTTTCAGTAAACACGTGAAAGCAAAGTGGCAAAACAAACTCACAACAAGATAGAAGTGGACGTACGGGCATTAACAATGATGTAGATTTGAGTTTAACGTACTGCACTAATAGGTGGTATTTCGTGTATGTATAAGCCGAACTAAAATCTGAGGTGCCTACTATGTTTTTAACCATATACACGATTGTCCTTGTCTACGCTTATATAAAACTTAAAGAAAAAGACATATTTTAAACGGGGCCTGGCGCAACTGCTATTGACAATAGCGTTCAGGGAGAAGCTTCAAGACTCAATTCAAAATTTTACTTTAAACTGAGTAATTAATACAAGGCTTAGCTTCGAAATAAGTGATGATTATTTTAGAGTAGTTTTTTAGATATCGGTTATCGACAATATAAAACAAAATTCGCCAACTGTTTAAATTATCGTCAACTGGCATCCTTTAACTGTGACTGCGAATCATTTGGTAAGTTATTTGAATTAATGTATCAAAAATGTTGTTAACTTGAACAAAATCAAATATCTGTAACTTATTTTAAAGAAAAGTAGAATTACCTAAAAGTTTCCCTTCGCTGCTGTAGCTAAAAACCGCCCGAAGATTCAAACTGAAGGCTGGGCATACAGGACGGAGACCGCAGAGGGACAAACCGAACCCTTTTTAATAAGGGAGTGAAACGTGCATATTTCATTTACTTTTCAACGTGACTGTCCTCAGCTGGTGAAAAGCAGAATTACAATTTTTACTTTTTACACGTTTTACAATATTCTATATTTTTCCAATAATTAAGAATTGTAATTCTGCTTTTCACCAGCTGAGGCCAATCACGTTGCAAAATACTAGTATGTGTGTTTATTTATGACAGATGATGATGTAATAGCAGAGAGTTGGTTACAAATTAGATTACAAAATGTATTTTCACCACTTACTATGAGCTACACCACAGATTGTAGTCATCACTTACTTATGAATAGTTAGAAAACCCTAGTACCAAAATGAAACAGGGACTGTGAGATCATGATTGGTCACATTTCAAGTAGCTGACACTGTTCTTTAATTTAGGGCATGCTACTTATAAAGATAAATTTGCTGCAATATGTAAGAATTTGTAGAATAAAAAGTGAAAATTTGTAGAAAAAATTCAAGCAGCAGAGGGAATGGGAGTAGAAGTCAGCCGATTAGAAAGCAGAAGACCAAACGGGCTTACTCTGCTGTTCTCTCTCTGCCATGCTGGGTTCCCAATCACGGAGCACAGGGAGCCACTAAGTTTCCTTTAAAGCTTTTTTAAAAAAAATATTAGCAATGATTTTAATGAGAAAATCAAGGCAGCTGCAGAAGTCCCCCATCTTTCATTAAGAGCATCAGCTAAAACCAGAGTGAACAACAATTTTGGCTGTCGGTGTCTGTGCTGGCTTACTAGCTACCTAACATAAACATACTCTGGGGGATTTTTAATACAATTGCCCATTAGCAATCAAACCTATTTGCTGCATGACACCAACTCCTTGTAAACTGGTTTAGTGTCATATACAGTGTGATGTAGTGATGTCCTTGAGTGTCATTCATGTGGTTCAGAGAGAGAGCTTACAGGTGAACTAACAGTTCTCTTTTACTGCAAACACTGAGACAAACTGAGTGAGAAGACACTGCTGGGATGTGGAGTGTGAGTGTGTGTCAAATATTTGAGCTAATACTAATATCACACTGATCAGTATATTTATGATAGCCAATAAATGATTGTTTACTCTGATTTCCTGCTGCTCCTAATGAAGAATAAGGGATTTCTGTGTCTGTGTTGATTTCCTCTTTAATCACAGTGCTAATGTGGTGTAGAAGATTGCTGCCACACCGCCTCCTCACTTTACTTAAATTGTTAGCCTATTGGTCAAAATGTATTGTGTTTCTGATTCATTTTTAATGCTTTACTCAAATAATACATCCACATTTCAGCACGTAAGCAGCTGTTTGTCTCAGTATTACCCGAAAACATACTGAGGCCTGGTGATCACGAAGTATGTGGGTCATAAAAGCATGTTAGGAAGAGACTAGGGCCATTTTCAGTTCGTGCCTGCTTTCTCTCCAACGCCTTGGCTCAAAGAATGCCCTCAGTGGTGATGCTGAAGTTGACCTCGACCTTGTGAGCCAATTTTTGTTTCATCTCCCACTTCATATGCTGCAGATGCTCCTGCAGCTCAGTCTTCTCATTGTTTGCAGGGATAACCATTTCATTATGAGGAAGAGGAGCAGGAATGTAGTCCAAAGACAAATGGATGTGGAGAGGAACACTGGGACTTTCTCTCTTTCTATCTCTGTTTTTTTCATTTGCTAATTCCCCTTAAGAGGAATGAGCTCATGTTCATGGGCTCTGTTGCCACATGTTGTGGTTCACTTTCTAGAATAAGGATGAGTTAGTTTCTGGTCATACCACAGAGAAGCAGCCAGAAAGAAAACGTGCTTCACGGTCAAAAACATACACAAAACAGTTGCATGACTTAGTGTAATTATTTGAGTACAGAGATTAGACTTAAAGCAGGATGATAATAAGTTGTGATTTAAAAAAAAAATTGTGTGAATGTGTGTGTGAATGGGTGGATGACTGGATATGTAAAGAGCTTTGGGGTCCTTAGGGAGTCCTTTAGGGGTCCTTTAGAAACATTCCATTCACCTAAAGTAATTTACATCCAATAGTATAACAAAACTGCCTGAAGAAGGCATGACGGAGACACACTTTCGTGTTTTTTATGCGAAATTCTGACCCTACCTTCTGAATCTTGCTCACATTGTTTTTCCAGTCTTCTAATTTCCATTTTTGGTGAGCCTGTGCTGTCTTAGTTGACAGGAGTGGGACCGAATGTAGTCTTCTGCTGTTGTAGACCATCTGCTTCAGGATTCAACGTGTTATTCATTCAGAGATGCCTTTCTACACACCTTGGTTGATATGTGTGGTTATTTGAGTTATTGCTACCTTCCTATTATCTTGAAGCAGTCTCGCCATTCTCCTCTGACCTCTGACGTCAACAAGGTATTTTTACTCAAAGGATTGCTGCTCACTGCAAATGTTCCTCTTTTTAATCCCCAGAGATGGTTTTGTGAGAAAATCCTAGCAGATCAACAGTTTCTGAAATACTCAGACCAGCCTGTCTTACACCAACAACTATGCAAAGTTTAAAGTTACTTAACTCACTTTTCTTCCCAACTCCAATGCTAAATTTGAACCTCAGCAGGTCGTCTTGACCAAATGTCTAAAATGCATCAAGTGGCTGCCATGTGATTAGATGAAGTCTGAAAGGATTCAGGACTTTCATGCACAAGATCATAAAAAAGTATGTGGATCCTTGAATATAACTAGAAGAATTTCTATCCTGCTTGTTCAGAATCATTATTGCTTAGAAAAAGAAATGCACAGAATATATTTTTGCTAAATGTAGTGTTTTTGGATGGGTTAGGATGGCACTTCAAGTGCATCATCATCCAGGATTTATGTGTCAAGACTCATATGCGTCTTTCTCTCCCTGTGGCTTTTTTCATCTGGAATCAAACAGAATTGCAACTCATGAAAGAATTGTTTCCATACTGCAAACATGCAGAGACTGCCTTCCAGTTTAACTCCACTCCTCAGCTTGTATAAAACACTTTATAGTTCACTCTGTCTCCTGCCCAAACAAGCCACAGTATAACCAGAGATTATATATGCCAAGTAATGAGATGAAGAATAGGGAGGATGGCATGTGGAGTTGATGCTGAGGAGAATTTACAACATCTGCCTTCTTTGTTGTGGCAAATGCATGAGTTGGACCAATGTTTTGGTTAATTTCATGTCTGAACCAGACATGAAGAACCCTCGGTTTCTTGTTATGAAACTGAGTGCTCTTATGGGATGAACAAGAAAATAATCTCATGTATTGTAATTGAGAAAAAACAATGAGAAAAAAATATATATATAAAAACCCCCAAAACAAAACACTGATCATATCTTTAGAAAGCAACATTATGCCATAGATTGCTGTGCAGTTTTGCCGTCACAGTCTTGACATGTTGAATCTGACATGTGACAAGTGAGTGTGGATTTCACTGTTAAATTGAGGCACACACTGAAAGGCTTGCAAGCTGTCAGTTACACAAAGGAGAACATAATTTATACAATGAAAGTCACATTGTATTAAACAAGACTTGAAACTAGTGACTCTGGCCACAAATTCATCAGCAAAGTGTTTCCTGAGGTTGTGGATCAAAGTCTTTGTTTTCCAGACTTCCATAGAAGAAGAATTATTTTCGAAACCAAACGAGTCCCCTCCTCATGGCCATCAGGAATAATGAAAGCTGAATTATTGGCTTCACTTTCCAAACGCCAAAGCTACATTCATGTTTTATATACAGTCTATGGTTCTGGCATGGATTGTTACTGTGACTGGGAAGTGTCCCTTGTGTTAACGGCACAAACTGCTTACAACAATCCATGAATGCTCCAACCTCCTGAAAGAATTCACTGTCAAAGTCTCGTGTCCATCTATGGTAGTTCAGCCTCACAGTATTACACAGGTGGTTCTAATGTTAAAATCTTTCTCCTGAGATACAAAGTTTTGAATTATCAGGTGTCATGATAACTTACAGATCTCACTGTGCCATATTATCCCAGTAGAGCACTTTGATCAAAGACTGCAGGCTTGCTTGTCGTTCCTAGAGCCTCTAAAAGTGGAATGAGAGGCAGAGCCTTCAAGTCTCAGGTTCCTTTCTTGTAGAACCATTTACACTTTGGATATAGGAGACAGACAACCCCTGTATTTTTAAAGTTAGCCTTAAAGTCTTCCTTTTTGAAGCATCACTTAGTTGTGCATCTTACATCAGACTGTTGGAGGCCTTTCCATGATAGGCACAGCATTTCTGCTCCACTCTCCACGTGTGCCACCGCTGCACGTCAGTTACAATGCCCTCTCTGTCCTGTGGTCTGTGTTTTGTTGATCCTCCTTCTTCTTTTATGTTTTTTCTTTAACCTAAGAGCTTGGTTCTGCTGAATGTTTCTTCCTATTGAACAGGAGTGATTTTTGGACTTCTCTCTCTGGCATTGTATGGCCTAGCTGCTTATATAAAGCACTTTGAGGTGGGTGGTGTTGCGCATTGGCTCTGTAATTGAACTAGGTAATTATTCTGTATGTAAAAACTAAAAATAATAAGAGAACCAATAATTTATCTTGTATTTTTAAATTTTTTTTTCCCCCAAATCATTTACAAAATGACTGCATCCATACTCAATAGTTTTTTGGGTACAAAATGTTAGTTTTCATCCTTTGATTACACTCATTGGCACAATCGGGGTGTGATATTACAACAGACAGAGATGTGAACAGGCAAAGGCATTCCCATGATTTTCCAGCCTATTCTATGGACTAAAATTGACTAAAATTATTATTTTAGTTTCATCAAATCTCTCCATTGTGAACTAAAATGGCTCAAAATGATCAATATATTAAAAACATTTGCTCTCTCTGGAAAAAAAACCCCCTCACTCACTATCAGAAAACATCTGATTGTGTGGTTAGAGACAAAAAATCTACTTGAAACATCAGTACAATAGTCTACATGTGTGTCAAAGTAGTCCCTCTTGCATACCTTCATACTTTGATGTATCAAATAAAAAGTTAAAGTCTTACTTTCCTGCAAGATAACTGAAACCATGTTTACACGACTTCACAGCCTTTATTCCGACTGCCGGCCACGGGGTGATTTTTCATCCAGTCATTTTTACATTCGTTTCGCATTTGGAAACAATCATACACGTGATTACTGCTAGAAGCTGTCAGTGAAAACACCCATGTGCTGTACACCTCCACATGCCTCAGCTGTGTGATTTCTGTGACACACACACACACACACACACACACACACACACACACACACACACACACACACACACACACACACACACACGTCCATCTTAACTTCCTCCCTCTCTTTTCTTTTCACCTGCTGACGTGCTGAGATTTCCTGCTTCCAATTCCCCTCCACAAATCTGCAGAAATAATGAAGTTCACCTGTTTAAACAAATCTACATTTTATTATTTCAGCAGTACATATGCAGCATTTTAGTGGCACATATAAACAGTACACAAAGTAAAAAGCTCTGTGAGTTTTCAGGTGAAATCCTTTTTTTAATTCCTAAGCTCGTCTATCTGTTACGAGCAGCACAGTGTTATAAAAGATACACAGAACACAGCCAAGACATTACAATCCACAAGGACAGTTTTTTTTTTTTTGCTGTTAAATGTAATTGAATGAAAATGAGAAAACATTACAAGATGGTTGCAGTATGTGGTCACTTCCAAGGGTATTTCTGAGTAATGACATGAGGGTGTTTTTGTACTCAAACTATTATCTGAGATCAGAGGAGTCGCTAACTAGCCAGTTAATCACAGCACAACAGTTTTGCTCTGCTGATGTCTAACACACTGCAGCTCAGCCAGTTACCTTGAACTGAGTCAAAATAAACAGAACCAAGAAAAGAAAGCCCACAGTAGAAGACACTGGTTTACATTTTCTGCCTGATAAATTGTACCCATAAGGTAATAGTATATGATTAGCCTGCAATGTATTCACCAGCAGATTAGATTCATCTGAGGTAAATTTAAGCTTTTCTCTGCAGTTGCTGTTTTTGGAAGGCCTCAACCTGTTTTTAAAAAGTGCTCTCAAATACTCTCATCATTTGTAGGACTTATATAAACACCCACGGTTTGATTCCCTTGAACTAAAGTATATGATGCTGTTGTTCACCAGTATGTTCAGTTTTTCGGTTACAAAGAAAGCGTGGGTCTCCTTTCACCTTTGCCACTCATCCAAGTTTTCTCTGCCTTCCTCTCACAACATACCTACATTTGTGATTTTCAAGCTTTTTGAACCAAAGAAAAAGCAGCACAATGGCCCCTAATGCATAATAGAACAATCCGATCCTTTCACTATATGGGGTTCAGTGTTTTTTTGTATTTATTTTGTCACCAATCTGCAGCTATTTTTATTTAGAAATGTCCAAAGAAATTAAGTCTGATGAAAAATACAGAGAATATGATCTGAACAAATCAACATGCTTTTTCCCCCAATTCAGTCTTACATTCACCGAGTTTTAAAAAAAAAATCGCAATTTTTTGTCCCTTTACTTCCTGTTTGTTAAGTTGGAAATGAAATGGCACAAAATTTGAGCTGGAAACAAAAGCTGAAGAAACTGCCACT
>NW_005187475.1:1300451-1304727 GCF_000239375.1 Pundamilia nyererei | reverse complement strand
AGTACAAAATGATTTACAAAAAAAAATTCAACCTGCTTTTGCTTGTTTTTATGGTTAACTTAACGTATCGTTTTTTTAAAAGGAGATGACAAACAAACAGATAGAAAAAATATGGAAGGAGTCGAGGGTGTTATTTCTGGCTGTTGTTTTACAAAGGAAGTAATAACTCTGCAGCCAAAGTGCTGAATCTGACGCCTCTAGAAGATAAATGAGAGAAACTCAGAGGCCTGGCCGCCACACAGTCACATTTTGCTTTATCGCTTTCTGTGCTCCAAAAAGAATTTCCACATATCCTTCTGCCTGTCTAAGAAGAATTTGAATGAGAATGAAATAATCTGCTGTAAAATCCAGCCAGGGGTTTACTCTTTAACGCACAACTATTTATGGAGATTTCTACAATAAAAAAAAAATCTCCATTATATGATATCGATGCAGGCAGTGTTTGTGTGGGTGTGGCTTTGGGCTGCAATCAAAAACTGGATTCAGTGACATAGCCTGAAAAAGTGAAAGTCTTAAACCTGCATTCTTTTTAATGGCCAGCAGGGGGTGGAAATATAAGCCTACAAGCCTATTTGCACATCTTTAACCTCAGTGAACACTTTTTATCAGGCATTTTTTAAATATAGCACAATCTTTAATTTCTAAATTGTAGTTTCATTGAGAATAAAATAGTAAAGCAGGGCCTGCCTTTGGTTGGCTGGCTTCTTTCTTCAGCATTGAGTTTCTCAGACAGATCCTCCCATGCTTTTCATGGCTAGTTTCAAAAAGACCAAAACAGTAATGCCACTGGCCACAATGCTCACTTTTATATACAATCTAATGGTCTACTTTCCAGATTAAACTTATGCAAATTTTGATTTTATGCAGAGTAAATAGAAAGTCAAAGATGCAAAGTGATGCAAATACAATATTTCAAATATTTTAAGAACAGGTAAAATAAAAAAAACCCCATCATGCTTGGCAGTAAAAGCCTGTGTGCGGTCCAAACTTACTGCTGCTTGTACACACCTGCAGCTGAAAGATTTACCTTTGCTTTAATGTAGAAAAACAACAACAACAACAAAAGAAGATGTCAGTTATTGGTTGTAACTGTATTTGTGGCAAAACTTTGGTCTGAACACTGTATTGTTGAAACATTTATTGGCATTAGTGATTTATCTAATGATTATTTTGTTGTTTCTTCTATAAAATATAAAAAAAATACAAAATCCTGTCACACAGAAAGTTTAAGAAGATAATGTGAAGAGTTTTTGTTAATGTACTGATTAGCTGACAAACTATTTGACCTCTAATATGTTTTATATCATTAAATAGAATGAGCAACAATACAGATGTTGTTGCATATATTAAAGTGATTATGAAAGAAAAGCCCAGCAGCCCAGAGTTTTCATTGCCTTTCACTAGACACGATGGAGGTATGTAATGTAATGCAGATGTCACATGTGATGATTTAATGTGATCAGCTAGCCAAAGGACACTGATATAACCTGATTATGCACGAGTCCTGAGTCACCCTGTCAATACTTGCAGAAAATACAAGAAAAACACATCAACCATTCTCACTTACATCAGTTTGCTGAATCTGGTTTATCACCTCATTTTCTCTTTCCCCAGACTCCCTCTTTTTGTTCGGCATTTCTGTTTTGCTGTGGCAGGATTGCGGTTTAAAGCAAAAACCTCGACAAACACCAAGGCACTTAGACATGGGGCAGAGAAAACCATTTTTGGCCGCAGCAGAACAAAGTCAAGTTCATCTCCAAAATATTTTTTCCTCTGCTCTCTTGGATCCAGACACCAAGTTTGCAGATTGATTTTCATAAAAAGTAAGTGGGACAAATCTAAGACAGCTCACAGATTTTAAGGCTGGAGAGAATTTAACTTCAGTCTTTTGAGGTTTGTGAGATTGCCAGATTTTTAAGGTGGATAAAAAAACTTTCCAAACTTCAAATATAAAACATGGGTGTGTTCAGGTTTCTGCGTGTATTCTTTTCCAGCTTGCCGCTCCATGTCTTCTGCTGGCTCCGAAGCAATGACGAGGAAACCTGGGAGGTACAAAGTTTTTGGATTTGAAAGCAGCCGTGAAGCTGAAATTCCACTGAGAGTGAGGTAAAATGTGGGAGAAAGGTCCATTGTGGTTGGTCTGATGTTTTGATGTGAGTGAGATTGTGTGTATGCATGTTATTGCTGAAACAAGCCAATTTTTTGGCAGTAAACACTGACAGACCCACAGTTATAAATCATACAGGGCAGGCCTCCATGCATCCATCTGTTTATACTCATCTGTTCTTCTTCATCATCACTTCATCTGTCAACAGGGGTGACTGTTAACTCTTTCCAGAACTTGTTATTTAATGACATTATTATAATTTTTGCATAACTATAGAAGCCCACGGTAAGCACAGGTTGGTGATTTGCAGTTTAAAGGATGCACACATGAAAGAAACAAACACATTTTTTGGCACTTTGTGCATTTCAAAAACAGACCCTGCTTGTATATTATTGGCTTTCAAAATTGTGTATTTGTTTGCTACATAAACGACTACTGAGCAACATTCAGCTGATGAGTAAACGTCCAGCATCCAAATTGTGTGTTGATTGTTTTTTTTTGGTATTCACAAACTCCTGAAGGAAATATTTTAGGACTTTGTAGCTGTGAAATGTTTTATTTGATTTATGTTTTACTCTTTGTTGTTAGGTTTAACATTTGTTGGGCTTTTTGGATAAAAATAGCTACCACCATGCAACTGGAAATGATGCTGATGCTAAAAAGAATACTTAAGCTCAAAGAATCAGCTAAAAATCTTTGCCAGAATGCAGATTTGATAGATTGCTCAAGCTTTAAAAAACAAAAATCACTATTAGTACCTGATAGAGCTTTAATCACTAAGGACTGTAAAAAGTGACAGAAATATAAAAAAGTTTAAGCCTTAAACTCCACCTCAATAACTATACACTGGAAAAGCGTGAAAGTGGAGAGACTTTTTGACTATGTGACGAGCACTTCTGACCATTTACTGGACCCTAAGTGCAGAAAGAGGGGTATCTACAGGATGCTGTAAACAAAACTTCATTTAGAATAATTCTAAATTTCGTTTTGCAGCTGTTTTACAAATGGAATAGTATAAATAGATCTGAAAGAAAAGCATGCTTTGTTGAGAAATGGTGAATATAAACAGTACTTTAGTTTGCATTCAAATAAAAGAAAAAAAATAACGAAAAAGTTCAATTAGTTTGATTTTGTGGCATCGCCTGGTTTGCAAACCACCAAACAGTTACCTACTTGGGCATTGCTGTAACGTGTAATAAGGCAACACTGTGGTATACTGAGCAAAAGCCATTGCTAAATAATACTGTGAAGAGCAGCTGCCTGCATATGAAAACCAGTTCTCCAGAGACTGTCCTGTCAGTTCCATTGCATGCCTTTTCAGCTCTTTAGTAAGTGGAAATGTAGATGAAGTTGTCAGATCCGGCAATCCTCTCGTGGATGTCAAAGCAGCAAACCTGGTCTGTGGTGAGCCTCCATTCCTGTTAATTCTGACCTTTGCCCTTTAGTTCAGCCTCATGAAGCATCCTGTCATGTGATCATCCTTCAGCTCATACCGTAGAGTTAATGAAAACATAACTTTTATGTTGGCAAAAGCTGCACTGTGATTCAATCCCGTGGCTCATATAGATATGTTTAGTCATGAACTTCTAACCAAGCTGCAGGTTAAGTTCATGCATCAGGTGAGTTGGCACTTTTTTTTATAGGTAAGTAGGCAGCATACTACTAATATGACACTCTTGCTGCACACGGCAGGGCTTTCAGCACTTGAAGTTTAAGGCAGCGTTTAGGTGATACTTGGCAGCTGCAGCAGTGTTGGGATCCTGAAAGTTCAGACGGTGCAGGTCACACCAGCGTCCTCGACATGGCCACAGTTGGTTTTGCCCCAACCGGAAAACTTACACTGGTGAATACTGTCTTCTGTCCCTGCGCATGCAACATCATCCATCCAGATCAGACCAGTACCTGCACAGAAAAGAAGAGGAAGCATTACAAAAAAAGACATGTTTTCAAAAATTATGCAGAAAGGAGACTGATGTTTTTATCTGAGGTGAAATTGAAGGGCAGAGCAGAAACAAAACCCCCAGCATGGAATAGAACACCAGTGACATCAGAGATTAAATGAATTAATGCAGACGCTACATGAAAATGTAACAGGCTGGGTCTCTGACCCAGCGCTCTGAGTTCATGTTTGTATTTGTCTCATTTTGTTATGTGATTAGTTTTGTGTCA
>NW_005187475.1:1289343-1292104 GCF_000239375.1 Pundamilia nyererei | reverse complement strand
AGTTACAGTTATAGTCATAGTCTTAGCCTGTTTATTTCCAGATATAGTTTTTGGTCTTAGTACCTTTAGTGTTTTGTTTCTTAGTGTTTTGCCTGTTTGCTTTGGTCTCTTGGTTTAACCCTGCCGTCATTTTAATAAAGCCTCACCTTTCTGTTAAAACCTTACTACTCCTCATCGTCATCTGCTTTTGGGTCCTGTTTCCACACACATCGGCGTACCCCGCCGTGACAGAAAAGGAGGAACTGTGGCAGAGGCGATTTGCAAAGCAACTATGGGCAATGTAAAGCAACTCAAATACGGTGCTCTAAATAAGACTTCACAAATGGATATGTAGAATTTTATGAGCCAAACCATCACCTAATGTAGGCTGGCACTGAGATGAGCTGATCTCCTGGGACTGCAGCTGAGCTTAACTTCATGAACTGCCTGAACTAATGCTATGCTTGATTAATAATTTCTGAACTACACAGACCCTAGTGTCTCTGCGGTTTTCTTCTCTCCTGCTGTCTTTTTTTCCTGACCTGCTTTTATAAAGCCGTTCTGTTTTCCTCATACTGCTGTAAGAAGAATTAAAATGATAGATTTGAAGAAACTTAAGATAAAAAATGGTCAAAACATGAAACATGTCCTGGAATTTAATGGGTTTTATGATTGAACGTAATCATATATTTGGAAGAAGGAAAAATAACATCTGGACTCAAATACCAACAGAGCACCTCCGATTGTTTCTTTTATGCACCACTTTCCCTGTTGTCTATGTGCACATGTTAGAAGTGGAGCCAAAGAGTAGAAACAAATTCTGAACAAATTGTGCTTCTGAGTTTAAATCACCAGCTGAAGTTTGTGAGTGCTGCAAATCAGCTTTGTGTATCTGTTTGTGCTTCAAATTCTAGAAAGTTTAGAAAGTCAAAAGTTTCAGAGACAAGTGGGATTAATCAAATTCTTCTCATCTCCAAAGAATCACTCAAATCATCCTATCCAAAGAAGTTTGTATTCGTGTCTTGTGAAACACAAAGTACTGACACTGCTTCCTCGCAGAACTGTGGATGAGATCGTTTGTATCTGGTAATAGAATAGACATTTTCAGCTGGTAAGCAGACCATTTGGCAGTATTGTTTTACATTATGATCTTTGGTTCCTGTTTGCAAAACTGGAATCGCTGGAGCTTTCAGGAAGTCCCAAATGCTTTAGTTTTGCAACAATTGTAGACGATTGGAGGTTCTCGGCTTCAAGTGTGGGTTAGTGAACATTTGATTGCACTATGATGCAGATTATGCATTAAACTTAAAGGTAACTAAAAATTTTACTTATAGGGCATCTTTCAAGCTAAATTTAAAAACTAAAATGCTAAAAACATACAGATAAAATGTTTTAAAAAGTTGAAAGAGATTTAAGCACATTTATAAAAAAAATTAAAAATCCAAAGGTGATGAACTAAAGGCATGAATAGCAATCTACAATTCAGATATTGACACAGTGGACCTGGACTTTGCAATAAGTCCTATTTGATAAAAGCAAGAGTGAACCAGAGATTTAATGTGAGCATCCAAGGTCAGAATTGAAGTCATCCCAAGGTTTCTGAGAGAAGATTTGGCAAAAGGTTTAAGGCATCTGAACGGTTCACTCATCATCACTATTAATGCAATGCAATTTAACCATAAGAACCAAAAACAAGAGGCATAAATCTTCAAATTATTTTCTGTTATAAATATGTGCACCTCTACTTTGCATCTGTGCACTGAAACAAGCACAGAATTCATATAAAACAGAAACATAATTAAGTTCAGGACGGCTCGCTCACAACGCCAAAGTTAAATAAATAAACAAGTTTAAGGCAACCTTCACACTTCCAACTTTCCCTTTCTTTCTTACAGCAGGAAAATAGGTCAAGACAGTGACAAGACAAAGACAGCTGGAGATTAAATTTTAAAATATGCATGAATAAATTAAGGGAACAGGATAATAAAACTGTGATTACCTTAATTTATTTCTGACCTTATGGACTAATCAAAGTGTGAAAACTATATGAAGCTGACTGTAAACTGCTGCCCTGTAGTGAATGTGATAACATCATCACTAAGTCATAACATAATTAGAAATATGGGTCAGTCCTGTCACACCAATATGGGAGCTGCATTAATAATCTATAATGTTCAATATACTGAAATAATAATGATAAGTCTCTGGGCAGTTTAACTGAACAGCATATTAAACCCTGAAAGTCATTTTATGTTTTTGAAGATCTTTTTCTTAATGGCTCCATTGGTTCCTTTATCTGTGATAGATATTCTATAATGATCAAATGGATTTATGATGTCCATCATGCAAAAAGGTGTTTATGCCACATTTGCTTGTTTAGAAAAGGAGATGTGTTGCCCCAAACTGCCCCTGCATCTGAAATCTACCAGCTGTTCATCCCCACACAGATCATGACAATGGAGCCAGTATTTGGGTAACTGGGCTGTAAACACTGTCCAAATGTCCCTGAAAGCAGCATATTGGTCCATGGTTTGCCTGTCTGTTTAGATTGTTTGGCTGTTAAACTGCATGTACTCCGGGACATCTGTGAATCTTCACAGAAAACATCAAAATGCAGTGATTAAAAGTGAAAAATTACAATAAATTCTAAGGCTATAATTTCATAAATTAGACCACGCAACTTTACGTTTAACCTGGCCAAAACTGTGAAAGGTTTTTGGAGAAGTTACATGACAAATTTATTGTTTATGATTAAAACTATCACAAAAGCTCAAAACATATA
>NW_005187475.1:1262027-1289323 GCF_000239375.1 Pundamilia nyererei | reverse complement strand
ATATATATATCTTGGTCATTAATAATCCCACTTTTCATACCTGCCAAGTAGTTCAAGGCTTGTTAAGATCAAGAAGATTTTATAGGACTATGATGTTATGATGATATCTGCTGTTACCCCAATGTATGTATGATTCCTGCCTTATATTATAGGTGATAAAGTCATCTCTCAGTTACAACTCAAAGGAAAATGTGGGTCACAGTCTTCAAACCAGTATGGGAGCTGCACTCTACATTAATTATCTATAATGCTAAATATACTGAAATAATAATGCCAAGTCTCAGGATGATTTAGCTGAATAGGATATTCAAAGTGAGCAAACTACGGATCAAAAACAAAAGGGGCTCATTCATTTTAAAACATTACAGCCTTTGAAGCATTCGTTTTATATGCTGTACGTGATTTCTTTTAAAAAATCTTCATGCCAGTAGGACTAACATGACAGCATAAGGTTTAAGTGTTCCATTGTGGACCAGTGTATTTGTTAAATTATGCTTTTAAATTGAATTTATAAGCGCTGTCATAATACCACATTCTGCTTTTATATTGTTTTACATGACCTTCAATATGATCAATGAAAATAACAGTTCAGTCAGCAAACCCGATGTTTTCACAACACTGTCAAACTGCCTGTTTCCCACTTTTCATCTGGAACACTTTCGATGCATGGACACAGATTTATCAGATGGACCGTGCATAAATGAAACAGGTCCATGCAGAGAAGGCGTTTGCCAGTTTCCTCTTCCTCTGACATTTTTTATGTTTTGCTGCCTGATTAAAGTCGTGCTGAGAAGCAGGAGGCTTTCACAGAAACACATCCAGACTTCAGGAGAAAGATAAACTACAGGAAC
The DNA here is from genome assembly GCF_000239375.1 of Pundamilia nyererei. Classification (NCBI taxonomy): domain Eukaryota; kingdom Metazoa; phylum Chordata; class Actinopteri; order Cichliformes; family Cichlidae; genus Pundamilia; species Pundamilia nyererei. The sequence continues at coordinate 1,288,472 of NW_005187475.1, read as the reverse complement.
AATGGAATATCAGGCTAATGGAAATGACACTGAGATCTGGGCATACCGTTGTGTTTATCATGGTCATAGGGGTCACAGCACTTCTTTTTTAACTTTTAATATTTTTATTGATTTCTTTGAACAATTGCTTTTTTCAGGATGGAACCAAAAACAGTATCTTATATGGCTTTAAAAAGAACAGAGTGCGTAAGTTTCAGTTTATTTTGGATTTTCTGTAATTCACATAGGTTCATTTTGATGTTTGCACAGGGTCAAATATATACATACAAGCTCAAATATACACATAGACTCCCACTAATATTTGGTTAAATGTGATTTTGCTAGCTGCACCTCGACCAGATGCTTTTGTTAGCCATCAACAAGCCACAAGTTGACGACTCTTCCTAACAGGATTAGTAGAGTTAATTTAAATTGGTTGGTTTTAAGCCTAGCACACACATCTTCAACATGAGGTTGGGGTTTTGGGATGGCCATTCCAGAAACTTAATGTTAGCCTGGTTTTCATGTACCAGTATCACTGTAAACAGCCCCAGAGCATGATGCTACCACCACCATGCTTGACAGCTGGTACATTGCTCTTACATTTGAAAGCTTCACCTTTACTTATCCAAACATACTTCCTGTCAATTTAGCCAAACACCTCGATTGTCATGGTCCTGAGTCTGTGACTCAGGGTTTTTGTATTAATAAATATTAGCTTGTGTTCTGGTTGTTTTCTGTTAAGCTTTTCCTAGTTAGGTTTTGCGCTCCCCCCTGTTTAGTGTTGGGTCATTCCTGCCCGTGCGTTTCCTCTGTTCGCGGTCTGTGTAATTTTCCTGTTTTACTTTGAAAATCTGTGTCTCGTGATGTCAATTAGGATCAGCTGTGTCTCCCTCCTGTTTTGGCCATTCCTCATTCCCTTCCATGTGTATTTATAGTGTGTGTATACCTGTGCTGATCGTCGCTTCGTCTGTGTATCTCAGTGTCTCTCTGCCCTACATTCTCTGTGCCGTTTTCCCGTGTTTGTATGATTTCAGGTTTGTTCCCTAGTTTTCCCCAGTTTGACTTAGTTTTGTCCTCACTTCTGTTTATTGTCACTCACTGTAAATAAACTCACTCGTTGTCTGCAACTTGGGTCTTCCTTCACAACAGCACACGACTGCTGCCCCAGCAGTGACATCGATCTTTTTCTTTTCTGGCCATAAAATCTTTCTCCAGAAGGCATTTGGCTTCTCAAAGTGGGCGGCTGCAAATTTCAGTTAAGCTTAAAGGTGTTGATTTTAGAGCAGGGGCTTGTTTCTTGAATGACACCTTCTCAGTCCAAACTTGTTTCACTGTGGACAGTGATGCAGCAGTTCTAAGGTCATGCCCGGCTTGACATTGCCTTGGTGCGTCCTGGGTTGTTTTTGAACATCCTAACAAAGAAGAGTTGAAGTCTTCTTGGAAAAGTGGTGACTCATTTGAATAACTTGTATTTCTGCTGCTGTACAGTTGTTTGAACTGATTGTCTTGGAGTTGTTTAGAAATAGCTCCGAGAGACCCTCCCAGCTTGTGTACATCTACAATTCTCCTTCTTAGATCTTCACTTTGTCCCCTAGACCTTCCCATTGTTCTGGGTATTGATCAATCCATTGAGTGCTGTCAAACAAATTCTTTTTATGTTGGCAAAAGAGAAACTGGCAGTTGTGGTCAATCATCAGAACAGGTCAAAGAAATCATTAAAACCCCCAAATTACCATGAAATTTATGGCAATAATAAGTGTATTCAAACGTCTAATCACAACTGTATATGTTTTATGCCTGAAAGATGTATTATATATAATCAGTTCCCTGACTGGTTGTGGGAACTGGTTTCTATCCAGTTCTGAAAGATTTAAATATTCACTTGAAGCTATGTTCTTGATGACTAGTTTAATAAACAGAGGATAAGACAGGAGGGAAAAAATGACTGATGTATGAGCAATAAAATTCAAAACTGTTTACAGTTCAATGGAAAAGGCTAAACATTGTTTATACAAATATTATGTGTGTATGTAAGAGCCATTTGGAAGAGTTAATCACATTCTTTAGTAATTAAATCGTATTTCATATCTTGTAGCTCTTTGAACTGTGGATAACAAACACACAGGGCCAGATCAGTGTGGATAATGATAGCACTGCTGGCACCAACAGCCAGATTAACATCCAAATGCTTGTGCTGAATGTTGTTACGCACTGCGCCAGTCAGTTTACATACAGGGTACAAAAAACTATTAATTTTTTTAATCAAAGAATTGCTGATTAGTATGGCTCATCTCTCAGCACTAATTATATATAAAAACATCTCAATGTTGTAACTTTTGCAATGAAGTGAACTGAGATGAACCTGGTGATCCAAACAGAGAGTTAAAATCAAAGTTAATCACTGAGTTATAATATTTCAACTTCAACATAATTTTTCAGTGGTGCTCTAATGTGACTGTATTCAGGCAAAAAAACACAAGGAGAAAGATTTTCACCTTGCGTCTTAGACTCAAAGGTTAACTGGTGTTGCACATTTATAAAATATGATATTTCAACCCACTATCTTCTATCTTCATTGACAATTTTTAAATAAATCACAAAAATTAAAAATGAAATGCCTGTAAAATATATTTGTTTGGAAATGAGTGTATTATGTGTGCCAGGCTTCCACGACTCACACTTTGCACCTTAAACTCCTAGGACCTGGCGTCCACATATGTGGACATCACATTTTGGGTTATTTAGACCAAAATACTAAATTTTGCTCTACAAGGGCCTGATATCCACTTACGAGGACATTATACTGCCACTGTTCTATCAAAATTTTAAACGAATATCCTCATATGTGCCTCTTATTTTTCTTAAAAACAAAAATAAGGTAAAAAAATAATCTGGTAATTCTTTGTTTTTACATTCATCGGGCCCCAATATGCCCAAATATCAAAGAGAAATTAAAAATCCATGCCATGGAAGAGTTCAGGTCTTAGGAGGTTAATGTGCACATCCACACAGGATGATAAAGATTTCTTTTATGTCAAATGTTTAATTTAAAGGCTCATTACTTAATAATAATGGATAATAAGGGCAAACAGCTATCTGATTCAATCTGCATGCCTCCTACATTCTTGCTCTAAAGATAAACTGCTGCAGCATTGACATCCTGAAAGCAGGAGGACCCCATAACCACATGTGTCTCCATGCAGGCCTGCACAAGATGGAAATAAGGTATGTAGAGGGGAAAGAACACATGAGGCTTCAGAGGTAGTTGGTCCATTGTGGTTGTACATGATACTCCAGCTGTTCTGCGGTTGAGCCTTCTGAGGGTTTACTTTAACGGACATGAGCCTTTAAGCCGTTTACTCTGGATCTCAACACACATTTGCAGCACTGTGTGCGCGCCCATGTTTTGTCCGTTTACGCCAAATTTGTGACACTTCACACAAACAAGAGTTGAATCACCAAACCACTGCGTGAGAGTTGAGGGAAACACCCAAGAGAGGGATTTAGAAGACGGAAAAGTAGACGTTTTGTGTAATCAGGCAAAAAACAGCACTGCTGTCTGCAGAAATGAATCAAGCCAAATTTTATTTCTGTGGAAAGTAGTTTGTCCAAATTACTGATAATAGCTGTGTTTCAGACAGAGACTTCTGATGTTTCTATTCAACAAGCACTTTTTAGTAAATCAGACCACATGTCTTAGTCCCGGTCTCAGTGTTTGCTACTTCCTGTTTTATTTTGATAGTGCCTTGTCTGTTGTGTGCTATGTTTAATTTTGCGTCCCCTCTTCTTGTTACTCTGATTCCATTTAGCTGTGTTCCCTGGTGTTTAATTAAACCACCATCTTAGTTTATTTCCCCGTTTTTCCAAGTCCTGTTTTTGGGTCCAATTCTGCTAGCCACACAGCCTATATAACAATAATATATGTTATTTTTCTGCCATATATGTATACGCACAGTGGTGGATATTAAATATGGCCAAAGTTTAATAATATAGCACCTTATGACCTTTATAATAAGGTCAGCACATGTACAAGTAATCTCTGTGACCCAAAAGCTCAGGCTTCAGAGTGCTCTAAATGTTTTCATATTTATTTTTCATCTCTAAATGTTTCATGATGTCAGTAAGAGCAAAGCTACAAGCAAAGCTAAAGATGACCACAGCAGGTAGCTCTGGATGTCTAATTTATCAGACTTTTTACAAACTGAATTGTCAGAAACAAATTGTGAATCTTTGCTTGCTAGGCAAATGTGTAAACAAGTGTGAAGCCACTGATGTCAATAAGAGCAGACACTCAAAATATGGCCATTTTTTGACATATTATTTTTAGTTGCTGTTCAGGACTCCTGTTTTCAAAGGGTATTCTTCCAGAAGAAAGTTAACTTAAAAAGAGAAGAGCTAAAACATCTCATTTCAGACTCAAACTTAGCGACTGTACACAGGACCAGTCTAAGATTAATAAAGATTAACTATGAATAAAAACAAAACAAAACACTTTTTCTTGTAGCTAATTCAAAATTAAAAATAAATATTAAAAAAGGCTTTAAATGAAACAATTATGCCCCCTTCAATTCTGTTTTCAGAGTTTAATAGAAAGTTCAGTGTTTTTTTTGTACAGATGTTTTTCATCACACCATAATAATTATTTAGCTTATGATTCATATGCAATGTAGCCCTGTTGCATCACAGTCAGTGGCTTCTAGGTTTGAATCTGGATCAGAGCACTTCTGCATAGATTTAGGAGTTTCTCTCTTTTACTTGCATGGGCTTCATCTGAATTAATCAAAAACAGGCCAGGTTAATTTTCCCATTAGTGTACCTGACAGAGTACAGAGTACTGTACTCTGGCTCCACTTGTTAAAGCTGGAGCCAGATATAAGCCAGTACTTATTTACAACCCTGCACCCCACCTCTCACATATCTAGAACGTGACCTGATAGGTCATTTGTGCAAACTGTTTTCATAAGTTTGCATAATGCATAATGCAGCTGTATGAAGAAGTGCAAGTAAAAACTGGTGACTTACTTTTGGTTAAAGTTGAAGTCAACACCGTTAATCTTCTTAAAATCTTTTTTTTTTTAAAGTTTTATAATCTTTTTATAATCTACTACAGTACTCTGCAAACATTTTACACACTTCTCATTTCTTTATATTTTGCTATGTAAATAGCAAAGGTACATTGTTTATGTTTAAACATGTTTCAGAGTTGAAACTTAATATGGCCACCTTTATTCTTCAACACAGCCTGAACTCTCTTATATCACTCTCTAATTTCTTTAAGTAGTCCTCAGGAATAGTTCTCCAGGCTTCTTGAAGGACATTCAAAGCTTCTATAGATGTTGGCTGCATTTTGTTCAATTCTCTGTCAAGTAGTGCTCCATTTTGTCTTTTATTTATTTAAATCCAGGCGTGCTCTTTCTGCATTGTGTTGAGGGTGACTGTCATGCTGAAAAATTAATCCACTTCCAGTCCACTTTTCAAGCTTCCCAGTTGGTATTGCATGGTGGATCCGGATCTGAGAATACTTTTCTGCACTCATAATTCCATCAATATTGACACAACTGGCTGTGATGAAGCCTTACACCATGACAGAGCCCCCAAAATATATTACAGATGGGTGTAGGCTAGGGCTGTGCGATATGACCAAAGTCTCATATCCCGATATAAGACATCTATCGTCCCGGCAACGATGTAAATCACAAAAATGTAACATTTTCTGTAAAGTCTATGAATCTCGGGCAGGTCGACTTGCGTGAAGTGTTTCCAGCCGGGCGTCTTGTACCTGGAGTCAAGTATTTCAACTGATGCATGAAACGATACATTTTTAGACATAAGTTGTAATGGCAGTCCTTTTCTTTGTAAGTATTTATTACACGGCGTGCCCCGGGGAAAAGCCTGTTCTAACGTTTGAGTCTAAGGTTTATTTTTTAGCGCCTAATGGCGCTTTTTTTAACTTCTCATCCACAAACACTCTGCATACTCTTTCACATGATTCAGTTTATTTTGAAAAGTCTCAACAGGATCTCGAGCTTTATTGTGAAAGGTTTATGTGGAAAATAAACAAGCGGATGGTGGAGCCACGCGATGGTTTTACCGTCGTTGTTGCTAACGACAACGCATAAAAGCAGTCACTTGGCTGTTCGTAGTGTGGTTATATTAAATATAAGAGAAAGAGAGAACTTTAAGAAATTAAACGATGAAAAAATATTGCCGTAAACAGTTTATTTTGCGACATCACGAAACAAAAGATAGCGTAAAATGAAACGATATTTTATATCGTCGTCCGATATATATCGTTATATCGAACAACCCTAGTGTAGGCACTCTTTGTTGTACCATAAGACTTCTTCACAACCTTTTCTCCCTGTTTCCCTTCCTAAAGAGTGGCTTCATGACAGCAACCCTTTCATGAAGACCATTTCTGATGAGGCTTCAGTGAACAGTAGATGGATCAACTGAAGGTGCAGATACATCTTTCAGTTCATGTGCCAGGCCTTTGCTGGATTTTTTCCTGTTTCTTAAGAACATGACTTTCAGATCTTGCTCATCAGCGGTTTGCATCTTTTTGGCTTTTTGGCTAAAAGGGGATTCATGATGTTGGTGTTGATATCTCTACCAAACTGCGTTATCTTTGGTATTTTTCATTGATTGAAAGAAAGAAATTGGAACAAATTTATATGTTTCTTTTTTTATAAGGCTGGTAATAAGTGCCTAAAGACAAAATATTAAACTGGTTCTTTTCAAAGGTTGATAACAAAACGAAAAAACCCTTTCTTTTTCTGAAAATGGCCCGGTACAAGGATTGAAGTAAAAATAAGTGAAAAAGCAGCCAGTGCCCAAAGAAAAACTTTAAAAGACCTCCAGATAGCCTGAAAAAGTAGTCTGCCTCCTTATAAACAAAACATAATGAAATGAGGAGTTGCTCAAGACTTTTTCACACTGCTGTGGACGGGTTTATTTTTACTGCAATTATGATGACACAAACCCCAGTTTCCTGGCTGGAGTTCAGGTTTCTCTGAGCCATCATACATAATATAAACTTTAATATAAACTTTATTACTGTTTTCTAAGCAGAAACACTCCTGTGTGTTATTATTAGCAATCAATATGATGTTTCTTTGAATATGTTTAGGGTACGTACTGAATGAGCTAAGGATTTTAGGAGTTGAGAAATGTCCATAGTTTGTTTTACAAGTTTGAAAAATAGTTTTTCAAGTTTCGCTTTTGTGCTTTTTTGATAACTGCTGTGGTATTAATGGAGAAGGACAGGTCATCAGCTAGGTGTACACCCAGGAACTTAACACTGCTGAGCCTTTCCACAGCAGATCCATCTGTGGTGAGGTCTGTGTGGTGATCTCTGCCAGACTTCCTGAAATCGACCACCATCTCTTTTGTTTTGTCCACATTGATAGTGAAATTATGGGATCTACACCACACTTCAAGCTGCTCCACGTCCAATCTATAAGTGGACTCATCGTTGTCAGTGATGACACCAACCACAGTTGTGTCGTCTGCGAACTTCACAATGTGGTTAGTGCTGAGTCTGGCGGTACAGTCATGTGTGAGCAGACTGAAAAACAGCGGGCTCAGGGCAGTTTTGTATTTCCTAAAGAAATTCAGGGTTTGTAATGTCCGAAATTAATATAAAAGTTTGGAAAAAGTTTGGTTATTTTTAGTTTGGACAAACATTAAAACACAAAGCTGGGAGGTTAAAAGGGTGTACAGAGTTTAAGCAGGGTATTTAGAGATTACACAGAAAGTCTCCAGTTCAAATTTGTTTAAAATCAAAGATGGAAAATTGTAACTGAAAACTACTGGTCTGTTTATTGGAGCAGGGATGAAGCATGAAAGGTAACCTGACTTGTCTTTGGACTGCTAATTGAATGTATTTTTTACAGTTGTGCCTGATTTTGTGTAGCTCTGGAAAAACTCACCTGTCGTTTCTGCAAACACTCACATACTGTATGTTATTTTGGTAGACAGGAGGCAAATGAGTGGCTTTCTCATCAAGTCATTTTATTTTGTTCTGTCCTTTCACAGATGCTATGAGTAAGACAAAGGCTAAAACGGAATCAGAAAGGTTAGTGAGTCATCTGAAAATGTATGTGAATTCCAGATAGTTTAAAATTGAATCCAGCCATGATGTTAGCCTGTGCTGTTTTCTTGAGGTTGTCCCCTGGAACAAAAGCATGATTTCCCTCAATTTTCCAGACTTATTGGTAACAACTCAGCCTGGACAGAGGCTCTGAATGATGTCAGGCTGACTGCTGAATGAAATAAAATGGGGAAAGAAACAGATGGATATGACCCATGAGAGTCTTTCTTGACGACATCTGGCTAGCACGACTTTCACCATAAAAGTTTAATATTAATCCCTGCAGCATTTTAGGGTACTGTTGTGCCACTCAAATCCAAAAAGCAGAGTTAGTAAAAATCAGAGCGACTTCCATCATTAAGTTTCACCATGGATATGTATTGTAGATAAAAACAATGATTGCCATGTTCCTCATTGCAGATCATGAGTGCTGACCTATAAAGAATGAGCTTAAAAACTCAGAAAAGACGATTACATTGCTATTACATCAGACTCAACAAGTGAAAGGTTTATTCACTTAGTCAACTGGTTCAAATGGGAACAGCCTGACTTGGTGCCAGATCCCACAGTTTAAATTCAGAGGTCTTGCTGAGTCCATGCCTTGGTAAATCTAAGCTGTTTTGGCAGTAGCATGCAAGTAACCAACAAACATAATGCCATAAGGTTTTGGCCCATTGATATATGGGTGTTTTGACACAAAATGGTTTATAATGTGCTTATAATTCACCCCAGCACTCACTCACACTTACATGCTGATGGTGGCAAACCAAAACCCATTAAAGACACTTTGGCAGAAGAGCTGAAACCAAACATGCATTTTGTGGAAATTCTAACATTTCCTGAAACATGAGCACTGCTTTACCACATGACAACAATAAAGCTGTGATGAAAAGACAAGAAGAAAACAACAACAATGTGATGCCCTTATACTAAAATTCCAGTGGTTAATAGTGTCATGGTCCTGAGTCTCTGAGCCAATGTTTTGACTTTTGCAAAGTTTATGGTTCATTGAGTTTTGTATTTTTGGTTATCATTTAGGGCTTTAGTTTTTAAGTTCTGGTTACATGTGTAATGTGGGTTCTCTTTACATCTTAATTATTGATTTGTATGTACTTCTGTGTGACTCAGTTTAGTATGGCCACCCTCAGTGTCTCTTTGTTTCTCATTAAGTCTTCATTTATGTTATGTCCTGCTTCATTTTGGTACTTCTTTGTCTTTTGTGGTTTGTATATAGTTTTTTTTTTCCTTGTCTAGTTACCTAGATTCTGTTTAAATGTGCCTCATTTGCCCCCTTGTGTTCAGTTCTTTTAATTGCCCTCTTGTGTGTATACGATGTCTTCCTCATTCTACATAGAGTTTTTCCACCAGTTTAAAATATTGTGCAACCTGCTAGTCACCCACCTGCTACAATGACAGCCACCTGCTTGCCAGATCCTGCTACCCCTAAGTCTAAGTCCTCTGAAAGGAAGTGTTGATTTTGGCAATGCTGTTCAGCCTCATTGCTGCAGCAATAGCACAGCAGCAGTGTTCACTTCCCCTAAATGCTTTCTTGTGTGTATATAAGCAGTGTCTTCCCCTGAGTCATCGTCACAGTGTCTGTTTTTGGTTCTTGTGTCTTCTCTGCCTGAATTATTGGATTCCTCTATTGACTTATATTTTAATTTTTGATTTTCCATCTATTTAAATAAAGCTACATTTCCAGTTTATTCTGTTGCCTTAAGACTTTGAATGTGTTCGCTGGTCCACTGCAGGATACTGTGTCAACGTTATGATTTGATTTAATCTGATATAAAAACCCCACCTGGATTCAAATCATTCTCAATTCTTTTTTTATTTGTATTTGACGGTGAATGCACTAACACATATCTCACCCCCATCTTCTTAAAGGACTTAAACTCGGTCCAGCAGTTTTGCTGCCTCTGGTTCAGATCCAAACACTATTGAAATGAACCAAGTTTCTCTCCAAAGGGATGTTTGGTTTTCAAGACCTCCTCAGCTGGCTTGGCACCATTATAGCATTAGCCACCTTTTCCTGACTCTTTGACTCATACATGTAAGAAAGTAATGTGTTTCCTCCTTTGTTAACCATATTTCTGTCAAAAGGGGCCTTTGATGAGTTGCAGTCTCATAATTCCCACCTTGCAAGTGTAGCTGCATTAAATGAATGAATTCATTGATTGCAATAATAGCATATGGCCAAAGCAAATCTTGGCTTTTCTCAAGGCCCACCAGTGCGTCTTGTCACATCACACCACTGATGTAAAGGATGGTCAACATGCAACAGTAAACTGCTCCTTTTAAATCATTATACAGTAAATGCTGATTGAACAATTTAGTGAGTACAAATTAATAAATCCTTTGCAGTTCTGTTTGGTTTTCTATAAGGCCTACTATACTATTCTGAATACAAAATCTCCTGGGAAATTCAAGGCTAAAAGGAAGAGGATCTTGTTTATGTTACCTCTGCGAAGGAGGTTATATCCTTGTTGTTGTTTTTTTCATTTAAAGGATCACTTGGAAGTTTATGAATAGATTCAAAGTTTTTACCAGGGGTGGTCTGAGCCTGCTTTTACAGATTATTCTGGAACATATCTTTCACCATTCAGATTTGACATTTTGGTGTCATAATGCCATAAATACATATAAGACTGGAAGATGTAAAATTGGAAATTTTAGTTTCAACTGGCATACTGTTTTACTAATTAATGCATGGCCTAACCTTCTACACAAGCCACAGCCAAAAAATATGGCCACCTATTTGGTGTTTCTGTCAACACTGACATGGTGGACCAAGTCGACCTATTACATCCTTTGGCACAATATGAAGTTGAATAAACGCACGTAAGTGTTACATGAACTGAATGACAGCAAGGTTTGCACCAAACACACCAAAGAAATAAGAGTGTTACGCACCCTGCCCGAAGCGTCCAGTCTTATGAACCTCAGTTGCTCCTTGGTATCCCAGCATCCTGCAGACTACATCTCCATCCTTTTTATCCCAGACATCATCGCACACAGTTCCCCAGCGATGTTCATGGAAAACTTCCACACGGCCTTCGTGAAGACCTGACCCATTCACCAACCGTACCAAGGTCTCCTCCACTGAAAACCAAACACACAAAACAGAAGCTTTGTATCCAGATACACAAATGCATTGGCAGAGGGATTCCTACATTTTGCTGCAACTATTTAGTGTGTTTGCAGAGTGTTTATAAGCATTCCATTGTTATTTATGCCAAAAAGACAACAATAAAGGCCCTCGCTCATTTTTGGAGGGACTCATTCATTGTGTTTATAAGTTTAATGAAGCTCTGTGAATCACATCAATATGAAAACAAACTGAGATGAATGGGGTTTTTTTTTGACATGCTGAAAAATAAAAATTCCATAAACCACAGAAAAACACTCTGATTTAAGAAGAACAATAAATAAAAATACCCTGGAAACTTTTTGTGTTCTTTTGTGAACCCTCTTTAAAAACATTTGACGCAAGTTTCTTTCTGAATATACTGTTTTCTGTGATTGTAAAGCCTATAATATGGCAACAATCTCACAGATGTGAAGCGAATCCATTGAAGGGTTTTGAAATTCATAACTTCCTACTTTGGAACTTCACAGTATGCATCTGCAAGCATTTATCCAGTTTAGCTTATTTGAGCACTAAAGACTACCAGCTGCTTAAAAATACTGAGGAAAGGAGGGAAAGTGAGTGAATAAATAAAAGGAGAGATAGAAACTGTAAGTGGACATCAAAGATGAGAAGTAAAAAAAGGAGACAAAGGGATGAATTAAAGTAGATTGCTAACAGGCTAAGAGTTTTGCATAGTCAAAACATTTTTATAACATTGTTAAAAAAACTGTAAAGGTAGGGGTGTGGTAAATTTGACTGAGGATTAAGGCAACACTGGGAGCTTTAAGTTACTGATTGAGATGGCTCCACTTTGTTTCTGCTATTTGTTGCTTTTGAAGTATTTTAATTTGTTTATCTGTCAAATGTCGATCATGTTTGTACTTCGGTTTTGATGCAAAAACTTTTAGCATTTTATTAGTCCTTACTTTACACTACTTAGCAGATATGCTTGCACCCATAAGGTCAATGGATACAGCAATGCTCTGGTCCAAACATGGTAACTTCTGGCTCCCCAAAAAAACCTAACAGAGAATTAGGCAAAACATTCATGTTAAAGCTTCAAAATGTAACCTAACACTGCGACTACACTTTATGACATTCTTTTATATACAGTCTCTGTAAAAGATTCCTCACATAGGTGGACACAACAACCATCTCTGTATTATTGTTGTTGTTCTGGTTTGACAGAGTATTTTGGCTCCTGTAATATAATAAAAATCTAAAGGTTGAAATAAGGTCGCAGGGCCCTGGAGTGTAAGCTATCACAGGGCGGAATTTTAGGATCATCCTTTTTTGAAGGAAGCTGGTTAGTTTTTAAATTTGTAAACCTCTAGGAATGCATGTAAATAAAACTACTAGAGATGCCCCATTTTCATGGATTTAGGGTTGGAAGGCCTTGCTCAGGGGTGCCATGTCCACAAACTTGCATGTAAGAGCTTACAGAACAAGTGTGTGTGTAAATGAGTGTGTTTGTTTTAGCAGAAGCTTCATGGCTCTGCAGTTCATCTGGTATTCCTCAAAGTATGCAGCAGCTGTTCTCATGTGATTGATTTGATTTATCACCTTTCAGAGGGCAGAGAGGAAATAATAATAAGAAGAGGTAAACACACACTCGCAGCTACACTTTTCTGAACTGCTCAACACTGTTAAGACAAAGTGCCGCAGAGTAAAGCCAGACACATTATATAGACAGGATATTAGTCTCATCAGACCATCATACATTTTAACTGTGTACCATTTAACTCTCATTACAGTCAAGTATTTTGCACTCACTAGCCCATCATAATTTAATATCTGCTGTATTATTATATTGTCATAACTGCTGCACTGTATGATATTCTCTCCTGAGAACCAGCAAATTCAAACCAGAAATTAAATATTATTTCAACCTTCTGTTGCACTTTTGTACTGCAGGAGGTTTTTTCAGGCAACTCTACCCCACAAAATGTTAAGAGTAGAGCACCACGTGTTTCGTTTTCAGCTAGGGTCAAGCATTTGAATTACTTGAAACAGTTATGTTCACTCATCAAACAATAACACAATAATTTTTGCTATTGCCATGCATATAAAAATGATCACATTGATTAATAGCCCTTGTGATTGTTTAGTAATTCTCTAAACAGCCAGTTTACTATATATCCTAAAGCTCTTCTCAGCCAAAATCTGAAGCAATGACACCCAACATGCAGTCTGCTAAATATTACATTTCTATGCCTATTTTGGAAATGAAAACTTAAATCACATGCTAATGGAAAGTAGATCTTTTCTTACTATATGGCATAATACAACATCATCCACAATTTACAAGAACAGCCAATGACATTTGTGGAATGTGTCATTTCCTTTAATAACTGCATGTTAATGAAGCAAGGTCGACATGTTAAGTAACTCAAGTCTTAAATGCTGCATCATTTTTAGCTTTGCTTGCATGCATGAAAAAACCCGAGACATGAAAAACCATCTTCTTACATCCTTCTCTTACTATACTCTATGGGGTGATAGAGTATCACTAATGTTCATCTGTTTCAGCTCTTTATTAGTTTCTTTCGAAGAGCTTGAGAATCCCCATGGAGAAAACGAGAGACTGGGGAGAAGATAAAGGAAAGGAAACGCTCCGGAGGTACCACATGTAGACTAATCTGAGCCATACAACAAAGCTTCACAGGGATTTATATCTCAGTCTATGGAGAGCTGGACAGCTGAACTCAGTTGAACAACGTCATGTATAGGGATGGGTATCGAAAACCGGTTCTTGTTGAGAACCGGTTCCCACTGTTTCAATTCCTTGGAATCGTTTGGCACTTTTAAAAACGATTCCCTTATCGATTCCAGTCGCCCCGAATGACGTCATCACGTTGAGTAGCGTCTTTTACCCAGTAGGAAACACGGCGCCTGAGCGGCACAAACGCTCAAAAGTTTGGTTATACTTTATGAGAAAGGATGACAACAGGGCAACATGCAATACTTGCAAAGTAGAGATTTCATCAAAGGGAGGAAACACTACGAATATGCAAAAGCATTTGCTCAAAAAACACGCGATTGCTTTCAACGAATGTCGTGTTTTTGATCCGCTCCGGACTAGCGAAGCTCAACCCAGCAGCAGCGGTAGCGTTTCCACGTCCTCTCCCGTTAATACTGCAGGTAACTAATCAATTAGCATTGCATATTATGTTAGCGCGATTTACCTTATTACAAAACCTGCTAATACTGTGCATTTAGATAACCATGATGAGAGAGACAGAGTCTGGCTCAGATGCTGGCAGTTCTCGCTGCAGTCTACCGGTAGCGTCTCCTTTCAGGCCAGGATAGACGAATGTCACCGAGCAGTGACTAAGTTTGTGGTAAAAGGCTTGCACCCAGCAGATGCCCCCGATTTCACTTTGGTAAGTGAATGTGTTTAATTGTAGGCAGGGACATTACTGGATATTCTTGTGTAATTGCTACAGAATAATTTATGTTAAACTTTGTTATTGCTACAGGAGAATATTTATTTTATTATTTTACATATACATTTTTTTTCCTGGGGACCCTGTGACACCCCATTGAAGAGCCGTAGGTTGTGGATCTCTTAAGATCTCACTGTTGGGTTTGTAAGGCCATGTTACTCCTAAATTTCTATCTTGTTCAAAGAGAAGATATAAAACACAGTTCTAAGCTAATCGACTTTAGTGTTCTCCTTTTTTTAAAAAAAGAATCGATAAGAGAATCGATGAGGAATCGAATCATTAAACAGAATCGAAAATGGAATCGGAATCGTTAAAATCTTATCAATACCCATCCCTAGTCATGTGTGTGCTTTGGGTTACAAAAAAATTGGTACAATTTAGGCAATGCATGAATAACATTCAGTGAACAACACTGCAGCCTCTGAAACGGCAAGAGTGGGACATGCTTTCAAACAAAAACAAGACCTGACTGCACGTTAACCACTTCCCTCAAAAATGCTCACCTAATCATTTGTAATCACACTCATTGTTTATCTACTGGTGATAGTACCCTTTCAGCTAAAACTGGTCATTAAGATGTGCTCATATTGTGTACAATAATAAGAGCTGTGTTCAGAGGATTTGAAGTATGCAAGAGCCTAGGAGTTAGGGGTTGTCTTTTTGAACCCAAAAACAAAATTGAATACACAAATGTCAAAAGGCAGCTCAGAGACTAAACTTTGAGAAACGTGATTAATCTGACTTTAACTAGTTTGTTTGAATCATCCAAACAAACATGCTAACAATTTAGCCTAGTGTGTGTCCTGTTCACGGGACTCAGTACCAAGTTAAATATTCAAACACTTTGAATAGGATAACATATAACATCTATTACTTGTATGCTTTGGTCTATATCATTTTGTTTTTATGACTCATGTAGACAGCTTTGCAGCCTTTCCAGTTTGTTTTAAAATGAGTCAGCCAGATGCAATGGTAGCATTTTGTTAGCTCAAATAGCTAGTTGGCTGTAAAAAATATACAAAAAATATGCCACAGATAGTTGTTGAAATTATAAAGTTAATGGTTGTAGACTAGAAATAAGAAGCAAATATTTGCCTGACACTGAGGACATGTTGTTAAGTCATTAGGAATTTTGAGCAATGCAAGGACAGAAAGGTTGACAGGTTTAGCCAAAGTAACTAGGGGCAATACATTATTTGGTGAAATAAAAAGTGGAGTAGTCTAGATATAATAACATGTCAGCATAACCACTAATTACATTTTGGATCAGAATATGTGGAAACAGGTAGCTATTGGTGGACAAAAGTCCTCTGAAATGTGTTTATATAAGTAATGACTTTTTCTACTGACACATGCTCACAGAGACAAAAGTCACTTCTCAAATTCCTAAAAGTAATTAAACCAAAGGTCAATATCCTGGTTTCTAACTTATGCCATTGGTACAGCCTAACAGCTTCTGTCTTACATTCACTTTTGACAGCCAGCAAATTGATTCATCATAAAACAGAGGCGATCTAATCTGGACATAAATCATGTACTGCTTCTGTAAAAGTAAGGAAATTAAAATGAGCTTTGAGAGATATAATGACTGTTTCTGTTCTTTGAATACTAGTCAAATGAGCTTCAACTGCTGGGGGCCTTCCAAGTGGTTCAAGCCTCTGAGGCCAGAGAAGCTGCAGCAACCACAACATGAAGGCCAGAACATGGAGTGGTAGAGTATTACTAATGTTTTTCTGGCAGGCAGGAAGAATCTGTACTGGATCGAACATGGCTCCAAGACAGCA
Organism: Pundamilia nyererei; assembly: GCF_000239375.1. Lineage (NCBI taxonomy): Eukaryota > Metazoa > Chordata > Actinopteri > Cichliformes > Cichlidae > Pundamilia > Pundamilia nyererei. Next base: position 1,272,038 of record NW_005187475.1, on the reverse strand, counting down.
GCTAACTAGATCCATCTGTTCATAACATCTTCTTTCAGCTGCTCCCTTCAGGGGTCACCACAGCTATTCATTTGCCTCTAGCTCACCCTGTTACCCTGTCACACCAACCCTCTGCACGTCCTCCTTCAATACTTCCTTGATGCTTCTTTGTGGCCTTACTGGTGTCCTTCTGCCTGCCAGCTCCATATTCAACATCCTCTGTCCAGTATGTCCAATATCACTCAAATCCTCTCAACTTTGCCTCTCTAACTTTATCTTTTTTGTAAAACATCCCTTTCACTCTTGCTGATCGTTTCTTCACCGGCTCCACCCTTCCTGCACTCTCTTCTTCGCCTCTCTTATGCACTGTCCATTGCTTTAGATGGAGAAGTACATTCTGATATTGGATTATCTCATTTTTTGACACTGGAAGGCCACACTGACGAGAAATGAAAACTTTCCTTCATGTTGATTTTCACATTCAACTACATGGTTTCTCATGAGCTCAAGTCCCAGGACACACACAAATTTCTCGTTTCTGAGTCAGAAATCTGAACTCGTTAATGTTTGGATCTCTGTACCTGCTGATGTGCACAGGAAAAACAAACAATAAAACAACTACACTTAATGCTGGAGTCCTGAGGTCAGCTGTCAAACTGCCAGATTTTATGGCTGTTGTAATATGTGAGGTCAAGAAAAAAACATTACATCAATGTTGGCAATGACCTCTACATGAAAAGAACATTTTGTTACATGTTACATGCCCATAGGAAAATATCTCAAAGGATTTATAACAGGCAAATGTTTGGCATTTTCAATACTCAATACTGAAAATCAAAACAAGTGAGAAATTTGTATTTATGATAATCGGTTTCAGTAGAATTTAGATTCACAGAAAACACAGTATTGAAAATGGTGGTTTTCAACACTAGTTTACAGTGTGTAAACCAAGCAATCAAACAGAGACCAAGATTTTACATTTTCTTTAGTACATCTAAAAATAAGTACACTAAAATGCAAAAACAATCAAATATCCTTGCTTTTAAAATGTGCTATACTTTTTAAAATTGTCATTTTCTTTCATGTTACATTGGGGGCGTATTTTCAGCCAGCTCATAGAGCGACTGTCATTGCCAGTTAAGAGGCAGCTAACTAACTAAGAAAAAGTTGGTTAAAAGTTATGGAAAAAAAAGCTGACATATTTTAACCTAAAGATCTTTTTGTAAACATAACAGTAGATTTAATGTCTAAACCTTTCTACCCTTACCATAATCAATTGTTTTAATGTATCTATCCTAAAGCACTTTGAGGACTCCAGTACAACAGAAAAGTGCTGTATAACAATCAGTCCATCTACTATTTACCAACTAATGAAACCATGTATTTCTAATTAATAAAATTTTAAATTAAAAATGATCAAAATTTAAAAAAACAAAACAAAAATTAATCAAGTATGAAAAACATTTAGTGTCAGCAGCAATATTAATTGCTCCACAATTTTGTGCACATGGCCACGAATCACTACATGTGAGATGGAAAGATGAATCGTCTTGCAAAAAATGGATGGTACACAGGGAATTCCATGTTCAGAAATAAGTAGACAACAGCAAACTGTTGTTAGACCAATTTGAGCTGGACATTGTCTTAAACATAAGCACAACTACCATCAACTGATCACAAAAATATATACAACATAGGTAAAAAATCAAATACTTTGTGCTAGGACGCAATACTAGCAATACATACAAGATAAAAAACTTTTTTTAAAGCCTGTTGATTAAGAGGTTATTAAATCCAGATGTTTGTGAATTTGCAAGAACCCACTGGCATTTTTTTGGGCAAAGTTTGGGATCTATGCATGTAGCCTAATTAACCCAGTAAATCTAAGAGATCTTTATGCAATGTCTTTATGTAATCAATGCTAATTAAATGTAGTCAATCAACCAAGAAAGAAAAAAAAACATTAAAGCCTAATGGGCAAAACAACAATTACAACACAGCACGTGTTCAACGGTGCTGGCATGAGGAGTTAACAATACAGTCAACACCCAGCAGTATGCAAGATTTGGATAAATTACCATTGCATTCACAAATATAGTAGAAACAAAAAATTAACTACAAAAATCAGGATAACTGGTGCAGTGCATTATATAAATAGCAAGATACATGAGAATGTGGTTCATATAACATCAGTGCAAGACTAAATTAATGTGTTTATTATTTTTCTAGTAGTTGTTTCTTTTCTTTACCTTTTTTCTTTCTGGCATGCCTCATTACTCTTTTTATTTGTTTTGTTCAGATACAGTAGAAAAAAATAAATCTCATCTGTCTTCTTGGACATAAGATTTTGCTGGAAATACATACAATCTGGACTCCATTTGTTCTTTTTCACTCAGAGACAATCATGCTTCGAGGAAAGCATTTGATTCTGTCAGTGACATAACATACTCTTCAGCAGGTTCATTTTATGGTAATACCCAACACATGTGGACTAACGCTCCGTTTTCCCACTTATTCCTCACAAACTTTTGCTTGTTCTGGAAAGTGATTACACAGGTATGAACTGTTCGCTTTAAAGTGTAAAACAATCGAAGTCACGCGTCCAACAATAAGTCGGTTGTGACAGAAATACAAACGACGTTATGATTTGAAATTTCTAACAGCCAACAGCATGTGGACTCAGTCTGTCTTTTCTTCTCTGAAACATCAAACATCCGCATCGCGTAAATGACGTGAGGAAAGAACTAATCTTTGACGGCTCTGTAATGGGCAGAAACTGCATTCATGTGGTCAAGGGATCAGGATTATTTGACATGAACACCACCCCATCACTCAGCACATGCAGAACAGTCATGGTGATGCAAAAAAGAAAGAAAAATACAAGCATGGAAAAAAGATGTAATGACCTTTTTCTTTCTACTTTGTGGTTTTGCATTCGAGTTCAGGTTACCGCCACAGGACTTATACTTATTTTGAAATCCTTTTGATGTACACTGTGAGATTACATTAAAAACAAATGCACACCTACCAGCCTTTGAAACCATGTGCAGCTCTATGTGATTGATATCAAATGAACCAAAGATGAATGAAAGCCATAAAGTTATCACGTCATAATTTATGGTTGATTTTGGATCACACGCACCGATAGATGTGAGGTACTCAACTAAGACTTTCATTCCTGTGACTGTGAAACACGTACAACATTTGAAATGATACATTACAATATTCAAAGTACATTCTTACAAAAATGAAATAATTCAGAAGTTTGCTAAACATTTCTGTAAATGCAAAACTTGCTTAGGCCTTCTATTTGTGATCACTTCTTGAACCAACATACTGGTGGAATCACCTAATGATCCCCATATGTAGCTGTTACATCCTGTGAGGCTGTGGGAGTGTGTGGGTGGGGTGTTTGCCCACTCTCTCCGCCTCCTCCTCTCTTGCCACTCCTACCCTCTCTGTCTCTCTCACTCTCCTCTCTCTCCCCAGGACAGCTGTTTTTGATAAGCCTCGTTTGCCACCTGAATCCAGTCAGCAATCACCTCTGAGGCTATTTAAGCTGGGGATGAGCTGTGAGCAAGGTGGGTTTTTCACCTCGTGATGCGATGCAGTTTCTGCTAGGTTTTGGACAGACAGCCTCCTAGTGAGTAGATGGGCTTGTGGGCCCTGGAAGTGTCTCCCTTATTTGTTTGGTAGCTTTTTCTTTTGTTGCTGCCAGTGTTTCCTTTGTTTCTTTGGCATTATTGGTAAAACGGCGTTGATGGCTCTTTAAGTTAACGTCATTTGTAATAAAACTATATTATTTGTAATAAAATTATATTATTATTATAGAACAACTCTGTCTGTTTATCTTCAGGTCAGCCACTAACCAGAAAGTCGGTGGTTCAATCCCAGGTTGCTCCAAGCCAAATATCCTTGGGCAAGATACTAACCCCATGTTTGCCTACTGGTGGTGGTCAGAGGGCCCGGTGGCGCCAGTGTCCGGCAGCCTCGCCTCTGTCAGTGCGCCCCAGGGCAGCTGTGGGCTACAATGTAGCTTGCCATCACCAGTGTGTGAATGTGTGTGTGAATGGGTGAATGTAGTGTAAAGTGCTATACAAATGCAGGCCATTTACCATTTTACCATTTAAAGGATAAATATGGATAGAATCAGCTCAGTTGGGCACTGCTACACTAATCTCCATCCAGATATCCTTCAGCATGCATGGTGAGGGAATCGATCTTGGTCAAGGCTTACAGCTTCATACTGACCTTGTTGATTTCTGTGTCTGAAAGTTAGGTTAAATTGCAAGCAATCAACATAACAACAGGAATATAAATCAAAGAAAGTAAAGTGCTTAATTTAAAAACAAAGCAACCAAAAACACTTTGCTGGATTAGATGGTGGAAAAAAAGTCTCATTGGAATAATCTGCAGTTTGTTATGCTACTAATTAGTGGGTAGATTACTGTACATCTAATATTCTGTCCACAGTGATGTCTATAAAACACTTAATTTGCCTGTTGAATCTTTTAGCAGACCATGTTCCCTTTTTTACTGTTTCTGTAGTAGTTTGCCTGCATGCATGTGTGGTCATCTAATAACTTTGAAGCTGCAGTTACTGCTGCCAATAAGACATTAATGAAACTTACTGAAAAAAAGAGAGGAACTTGGAATCACTTAAAGGATGTTATTATTTTGGGGCCAAATAAAACGATTGCAGGTCTGCAACTTTTGTTATTCTCATAGTTGTTCATCAAGAAGGAGAGTAGAAGAACAGAAGGAGTATAATGTTTTTGTAAAACTGGTATGATAGTGTGCAAAAAATATTATAAATGCATTTAAAAACTATACAAATCAGGATAAATGAACCTGTATGGATTGGTTCTTTGCAGCTATACTACTTGAGTTGGTACAAACAGGCAGAATGATATCACATATAACATTTTAGGTTATTTAATGTTAGCTACAAACAGCTAAATAACACATTGTCCCTTGCACACTGTGGACTGGACTTGGCCATCATTTTCTCACCTGGTCTGTCTCCTCGCTCACCCCGTTCACCCTTCTCTCCCTTGAAACCCCTTTCTCCTCGGTTACCTGAGGACAAAACAGCACGAGACAACTGATTTACTGACAATGTCGATAATGATTACTTTAAAGAGTTTTATGTCACAGTACATGATGATTAAGCACGATGTAGTATAGAACATTTAGATAAAATATGAAATCAAGGAAAAAAGGAGGCTGGAACAGTAAGAGGTACTAAAAGGAAACAGCTGGAGGAACATTTTACAACAAAAAAGGTTAACTGGTAACAGGTCAGCACCATGATTGGGTATAAAATTGCATCTCAGAGTGGAGTTCTCAGAGTTTCTCAGAAGTAAAAGTGGGCAGAAGTTCAAAAATCTGAAAAAACAAAAAACCCAGCATCTACAAATTGTGGAACAAGAATGATATAAAATTGCAACTTTGACTATCTCGGGATCTACTTTACATGATTCATCAAATGATTCTGAGAATCTGAAGAAATTTCTGTACATAAGGGAATAGGCTGAAAATCAATCATTGGATGCCTGTGACCTCTGAGCCCTCAAACAGCACTGCATTAAAAACAGGCATGAATCTGTAGTGAAAAGCACTGCGTGGGCTCAGGAGCACTTCCAGAAATCATTGTGATTACAGCTCATTGTGCCATCCACAAATGCAGGTTAAAGCTCCTTCATGCGAAGAAGTCATATGTGAAGATCATCCAGATGCCTCTGGCTTCTGGGGGCCAAAGCTCATTTAAAATGGTCTGAGGCAAAGTGGAAAACTGTTCTTCTGTCAATGAATCAAGATCTGAAATTGTTTGGAAAACATGGAGACTGCAACCTCCAGACTAAAGAGGAAAGGGACCAGCTGGCTTATTATGTGCACTCAGGTCAAAAGCCTGCATCTTTGATAGTATGGCTGTGCATTAGTGTCTATGGAATTAGCAGCTTAAACACCTGGAAAGGCATCAGCAATGCTGAAAGGTATATACAGATGTTAGGGCAATATGTGCTCCAATTCAGACAACAGGCCTTGCGTATTTAAACAAGACAGTGCTAAACTTCATACTGCAGCTACAACAGCATGGCTTCATAGCATTAGAATCCTGGTGATAAAGTGGCCTCCCTGCAGTCCAGGACAACTAAAAACATTTGGCACATCATGAAACTAAAAACATGACAAAGAAGGCCTAAGATTGTTCTGCAGCTAGAAACGGATATCAGACAAGGATGGGAACTCATTCCTCCCCCAAAAGTTCACCAGCTGTTCTCCTCAGTTCCCAGATGTTTACAGACTGTTGTTAAATGCAGAGGGGATGTGTTACTATTATCAAATTCTAACATGGGGTATTTTCTTAAATTTTACACCCTTTCGTACTGAGCGTGTAAATTCAGTCATTATACTGATCTCTCAGAGAACCAATATGTTAGTAAATTTGTCATTACGAATAGAAATGATGGTAGATACTTAAGTTTTGTTTGTTCAGTTAGACTGAGTGATATTTGTCATATTTTCATCCTACTTTACACAAAATAACAGAAACCAGGGATATGAGTTTAGGGATTAATCATGAATAACTGAAACTTGTAAAAATTGTAACAACAAATCAAATTGTTTTCAGTGTTTTCTGTCAAAATTTGGTTTAGTGAAAAGGGAAGGAGAGTTGTCTGTATCATAATATCCAATAAAATCCTGGTTAAAGTTAAAAGGGAAGCAAGCTATGCATAAACTGAACACAACCAAGACTGAATTACACACAGTGCCAACCGCAATGTAGCACAAAATGGGGCAGAAATGAGGTGAAAAAACAAGCAGGACCAAGAGCCATAACCCTCAGAGATGAGGGTTATGGCTCTTGAGAGCAGCTCAACCACTGAGAAGTCTTAAAACATCTGAACCTTTTCTTCACTTCTCAATCATTTCCTCTCATTTGTATATTTTTAGCTAATGTCTCTTAAATCATGAGGCCTGTAATTGACTTCTCATACATGTGGCTACGCCCTGAATCCTCTTCTTAAATAAATTCTAAACATTGTGGTGTATATGTGAATATTAATGCAGAGAAGAGCTGAAAAACAAAATGAAAATGCACTGACAAAAATCTTTTTAAGGTAATTGCTTAGGCTATTACAACATGGATGGAAAAGTTAATGGGATACAAAACAGCGACATTATTGCAAGTAAAAATCCTTGCATTTGTGGTTTGTGTAAAATTACAGTACATTTACGCACGACACCTCTCCCCAATCAGAAGCTTGGATACGACTATGTCTTATTTGTTTTCATTTCAAAATATAATGTTATTACAAATTCCCATGAATTAGCCATCCAAAGTTGGAGAGCATTTCAGTTTCAGTGCCAGTTGCTAACTCTCAGCCATGAGGTTTAAAAACCACAAGTCTGTTTTTGTCATGAAGCAACGAGAGGATCGGCTTTGAATGGGCACTTATCCCACCTTTAATTTGACCACAGTGTAGGTGCAAGCTGTGGTGGTCCTCAGCCACATGTGTTACAGCCTGTGTGTGTGTCTAAGCAGGGCAGCTAACCCTTTATACACACCCTCCACGTGACGTCCTCAGCCTTCAGTGTCACTTCTATCCTGACCACATCCTTAACAACTAAATAACACTGCAGGGAAAACCTAAACACAGTGGTGGGCTACTGCTGAGCCACAAGAGACAACAGATGCGTCTGATTTAAACCCTCACTGAGTAATTTTGCATACTGGTGGTCCTGAAAGGCAGCAAAGGGTAAGATGAGGGGAATTTTGTAAGGTAATTTGAAGCCTTAGTACAAATATTTATGGTAACCCTCAGGATAAACTGTCATAACTTTGATTAGCATCACACTTTTCATCTAGTGCCAACAGCAAGTAAATTCTTAATTTATATTTTTGGCTTATGAACAAATACCTTTAATAAAAAACAAATGAGCGTCAGCTGTATTTACTATTTTGTGGTAATGAGCAAATTCAAGCATTCCAGTGTGCTAAACCAATATGGTCCACTGTCACAGCTACACTACACCTACTAAAGATCAGTATATTCATTATCACTGCATTCCAGTAAGTAATGGCTCTAGACTTTTAATAATGTTTATGTTCAATGTGACCCATTGTGGTTTTCTTTTTTTTTGTCAAAATGTTAAAATGTTCATGTCAGAAAAATTCTCAAGCCTAGTGACAACTGGCCAGTGGATTAAGGTGCAAGTCAATGATGCATTTAAATAATATGGGTATTCCCATAAGGTTAATTCACAGAGGCACAGATGCCATAATCCCAGCAAACATGGCTTAAAGAGACCCTGACATAATGTTGTGCAGGGTTGGCTGTGGCCCAGGTGGTTGAGTTTTACTAAAAAGTACTTTAAATGGTCAACTGAGGAGAAAGGTGTTATATAAGCACCTTCAAACTCTTTTCATTTGTATGACTAAAGTCTCATTTGTTGTACGGTGAACTTACAGTAACATGTCGGACTGTTAAAAGCATTATGTCTGACTGCCCCTTATGTCAGCCTTATAAACCATGTGATGCACAGTTAGCAAAGTAGCATAAGGGAGCAACAGGATGCGAGTTTAAGTCAACCTTGTGGTATACATTTTTTTCCTCTTTCCACCAGCATGAAAGGAAAGAAACGTATGGTATATCAGCAAAAAAAAAAAAGCAAAGACAAATATCAGCTAGACAGGGAAAATATTGTTATGCATTAATATAATTTTTTTAAAATCATCTTTTGATATGGCAATGAAACATTTTTGGGAACTATAGACTAATAAGAATCATTAGGTTACTTACATATAAGCCTGAAACAAGGCCAAAAGTTTTAAAGTTCTGAGATAAATCTGTAAAGGTCAGGCTTCAAACTGCTCTTAATGCAAGGTTTCTATTTATTTAATTGTATGATCAGCTAACAACAGCTCTTTACTAATTTTGGCCAGCTGTAAATCTGAAAAGGTAAGACAGCATGAGAGCCACAGAGAGACAAAAATAACATCTAGCTTATGAAAAAACACAAGACTAAAGACCCAAGCGGTTTTCCGTAAGTGTTGGTAGGAACCAAAGTAGAGTTGAAAGAAGTTGCCCTCCAGGGGCCAAATTGCTAAAATTTCTTTGTGTCTGCTTTATGTGTTAAACAGTTTGCTAACACGTTAGCAGTAAACACTTCACAATGTCACAGCACTTCAGAGTTGTCAGTTTTTTACTGTCCCCCAGTGGCTAAAAAAAGTCCAGCTTTACGCACCCAGAAATACCATAAAACACTGTCAGCAACCACAACTGATCTGACAACCAAAGGAACAGCCAACACCTTCTGCAGTCCCTATATATTCTTCCCACCGTTCATCTATAAAAAACCATGAGACTTCCCAGTGCTGTTTTTACAAGTTTTTTGTTTTCCCTCCTCCCTCCTGGATGACTGTCTTATACTGAGGCCCCATTCATAGCCGAGTCTCTCCAAAGCCTTCCTCCTTCACTGGTCTGTTAAACCTGAAACTGCACCACAGACGCGTAAAGCAGAAATACACACTACTACAAACTACCGGGATCTAGATGTGAAGTTTCCTGTGTCCTTCACTTTACCTTAATTTTTGTTTTTCTGTGTAAAATGGTTATTGGTGTGATGTTTTGTATTGCTCGGTACATAACTAAGTTGTCAATCAAATAATGCAGACAATGCCAGAGTTTTTGTAGGTGACAATCTTTTCACGCCTGCTTGGTCATAATGGATGTAAAGTGAGTTTTTTTCTAATGGCTTCAATCAGGCTTATGTCATACTATTAAAATACAGGACATGTTTAGCAATAAATTATAATTCCCTCTACTTTCAAGACATGAGTGACAGGCAGTGGTAGAATATGACACGCTATATGTATAAGAACAGCTTTTGTGAAACCCATGTTTAAGGACTCTTCATAGAGTCACTTTTTACAGTAAAACAGTAGTGGAACATGTCTGCTATCACTACAGATACATTATATTAAAGAGACATCACATAATGAGGAGATGTGGCACTCCTGAAATC